>NC_092866.1:49158272-49294037 GCF_032062135.1 Pyxicephalus adspersus | reverse complement strand
ATGCATTTAGCAGTTGGTCACATTTATCATGATATGTAGATTAAGGAATAGCTCTTTCAAAATTTCAGGGAACTAGAAGTGGAAAAGATGAACCTCCCTAGGTAGGGAACAACAGTAAACGAAACTTCTAACTCCCCAGTATGCTAATAAAAGCTAAAAAAATGGCTTAGATACACTTTGGCTGATTACTTGGCCATGCATGAACAAATTACAGGTTCACCAAAGACTTGATTTGCAACCAGCATCAGCACAAAATGTGTGTAGGGTCTAGTGATACCCCTTAGGCTTTCTTTATCCTGCAGGTTAAAGTGGACATTTGGCAAAGTTGGACTCCAGTCATACAGCCTAAATTTGTTCATAGATTTGTTGGACTGTTATGAGGTGGCAGCTTACTATTGTCTGTTCCATGGGGCCATTCTCAAAATGTTATCTGATGCACACTGTTTGGATGCTTCTCTACATAATAATGAGACCACAGCAGGTTCCACTAGAAGGTTGCATCAGGTTACTGCACTTCATGCTGTGCCAATCCTACAATTCAACATCCAATGTGGGCTAGGAAGGCTTTGAGTAAACCTGAGCTATGCCAGGGCATTCCAGGTGAGGAATGGACAGATGGCAGATCAGGTTTAAAGTTTAATCTGGTTGTCTGGCTCATGGAAAAAAACAGAGGCATTAATGGATAGATTGGATAGGGTGTACAGATGAAGCGATAGATTGAATAGGTGGAAGTTTGGATACATGAAGAATGCAGTGGAGGACAGCCTGACAGTTTTAATATTTTTCCATGAATAAGGGATATTTTTACACTTCATTTTTTTACAAAATAAATTGCAAATTGTTTGGAGACCATTTTTGAGGAACAGCAAGACTCAATTCCAACACTACTGAAGGCCTAGTTTTGCTGATCGATAATTTTAAATAAAAAAAAAATGGTGATCTTCTCATCAGTCTGCTGCTTCCTAATTGTCAAGCCACAGGTTAGGGGAGAGAAGAAAGACCTACAAGCATTGATTGCTTAAGTACAATAGAGAAAAATCAGGTCTTCGGCCTTGGCATACAAGGCTGTATAACTCTCCAGACTTGATAGACAGAAATACAAAACCTCGACTGGTAATCCAACTCCTTCATATGTATTTCATCTTTTGTATTTAGATGTTTTTCTGGACTTGGGTGGACATAGGGAGTTGTAAAGTGTGCCACTGAAAGAGGCTTCTGTACCCTACTGAGCCACTTGGGGCACCCAGGTTTGTCAGTGGGGACCCAAGTTAGTCTTGTACAGGGGCCCACTGTTGGTTATGTCCATCACTGCCTGGCGTTTAACTATAATGTGATGTAATATCCACACTACAGTATGTTTACAGCCTTTGGACTCTGAATAACTTAAAATAAGTATTTCAAACAATAATTTATGGAACGAAAACAACAAACACCAGACTGGGTGTACAAATTTGCCTCATTATTTAATTCATCAGTCAGGATTGTGTATATGACCAAACTTTGTTGCCAGGACTAGCCATATAGTATTATTTACGCAGTGCCACACTCCAAAACATTTGTGGGTTCTTAGCAGAATACCAAGTAACCTTAAACACAGATGAGAGTCCTATGCAGAGCAATAGACCCCGATTGGCTTACAGTGCACAACCTCCTGAGGATCCTGTGAACATCTTTTTGGGAAAATGGTAAAATAAGGTTCAGGTTTTAGTCCATTACACAAGCAGAATGTTTAAATACATTTACTGATTTCTAATGAACCCATAACCAGACTGAAGGGTGTTTTCTTTTATTTGCCTAGAGTTCTGCTGTAATGCTCTGCAGTAATAGGCAGCACCACCTCTACTGGGAAATAATTCCATTAGTGATTGAACACGCTGCACACTTATGTTCTAGTTGTAATGAAATGTAACTGGTATTTAGCACAGAGCTCTGAACTATTGATCACACAGGAATTTTCCTATTGATTGCTTTTCGGCTTAATGAGCCACAACCACCATACTCGTCTTCATCCAAACAGTTTCTGCATGGATGTGGAGGGCTTTTCTCTAATTAGGTCGCGTTCTGAAAAAAATGTAACAAGATGGGTTAGTGCAATTTCTTTAGGGTCATAAAAGCTTTTAAGATTTTTTTTCTGTAATATTAGGCTTCTTGTATATGGCCCAATAAGTAAAACCACATATTTAACGTCTTCCTGCAAAGGTAAGAGATAACTGACCTTTCCATGCATGAATATTATAGTAGGCCATGTAAACTTAGGAGTCCTCTGAATTGTTGAGCTAAGTTCTAGGTACATGGGGTCCTAATGGACTCCCAGTTTCCTGTTACATCATGCAAAAAGAATTACCCTTTATTTTTAGCTAAAAGAAACCTAAAAAACTAAAAGTTGCCTTTACCCAGTGGATGTACTTATTGTTTGCAAGTGCACCTATGTCTTATAAATTTTACCTGTTTCGGGAATCCTTGAAATGTACAATTAAGATTGAGTCTGCAAACTGGTATAATCCTAAACTCACTCAACCTTACAAAATGCAATTAGTACATGGTTGATTCTTTAATATCAACTCTGAGAAATGGAAATACAAATTATATGACCTGAACAACTAAGGACTCTACACTTAATTTTACTCTCTTTTGATCAGATTTAGAAATGAAAAATTACAGTTGATTTGATAAATAATACAGCCACTGCTCTATTAAATGGAAAAGATAACCCTTGCATTGTGTTCTATAATTGCCCCCTTACTTTGATGGGCAGTGAATAAAAGATTCATCCAATACTACTCAAGGAACCCCTAGCAACCTCTGGAGGAACTTTAAGGTTCCACGAAACCCTGGATAAAAAGGGCAGGCTTAGGCTGTAAACCTTACACTCATAATAATTTAACTCCCCTATAAACTTGAAACACATATTCCCTGATATTTCAAACCAATAAAGATAGAAACATAATATAATCTTTTTTTTTTTTTTTTCATCTAAAGGCACAATTGTGGGTTTGTGGATGATTATATGCACTATGGCCGACTATATGACAAAAAAGTAATATAAAATAATGGCCCGAGCAGTCGTAAACACTTACAAGATATGAATACACCAGGAGAACATTGTGACTGAATATTGTGTTTAGGAGACATGCAGACACATCTGGGACCCATTTCAGGACTTTGTCCTCCTTTGGCTTCGTCAGTTAGATTTGTGTGCATAATTTGAACGGAAAAACGGACAATCACTGGAATATTTGAGTTCAGAGGAGGGTCACTTGAGACCTCTAATATATATTGGGTTCAGACAACTTTGGATTTTAACATACAAATTTTCGTATGCTGCCTTGACAGGGAAGAGGTCCGATTCTTAATAGGACCTAAAAAAAAAACTTAGAAAAAGGTTAATTCCATTACCGGATCTCAGCAGCACATAGGTCTCTTACGTGTTCTGTATTATGCTATCACACAATAATGCTTTAAGTAAGGCAAGAAAGGTAAAAAAAATCAGGTGCACAGGCTAGATATTTATTTTAGGAACTGCAACCCGAAATTCTGGTCAATGCGGTAACTAGAATACGTAGGGTTTGTTTAGACCGATGGTTTTGAAAGTGGCATACTACTGCCTTACTGATGAGAAAATGTCCAGGAACTACCAAGCCCTTCTAATATTGTTGAACTAGTTGTGAGCTTTTGAGAAGTCCTCGCAAAGTTTTTTTGCAAGCGTTTTTTAGGTGGCGTAGTTGTGGTGCAGTTTTGAGTTGTTACACTTCAGCAGCATCTCCTGACATATAAGCCATTTAGCTGCCTCGATAGACTTGACTGCCTAACACCTTCCAATCTGTTTTTGGTGGTAATTGAGCATTGATGTTTGTAAGAAAGTGTTTCTGCTTCCTTTACCCCACTATTTCCAATGCAATCGGACCTGTAAGCAGTGTTCTCCCGCGCCCCTTTCTATTGGGCACACCACCCAGCACTTTTCAGTAATCACTCGTCTGTTTTTAGATGGTTACTAAAAAGTTGGGTTACAATACAGGGGATGCCACCCACCTACAGGTTCTTCCCACCCAGTTTAAAAAAAAATCTGGGGAAATTAGTGCATGAGTGTTTGATGAAGCCCATAAAATGCCTATACAATCTAAACGTAGCCACTCTTGGGCAACTAGAGGTTGACATTGGGGACTGGTAACTGCATGGAAATCCTCACTCATATTTTTCAACCCACCAAGCCCTCCATGTGGCAACCAGGACTACTCCTCGCAGTAAAACAGTGAAAAAGAAACTGGTGATGTAGGTTTGTGTTGGAGCTAGGCTTGACTTTCACTGAAAAAGTCAACATTTGCACACAAAAGTTGCATTTCTCTTCAGATCTACTGATCATTTTGACATATGGATTCACTGAAAGTAAACTCATGCGTTTTTATATGCTCAGCTTGAAATACAGATAGTTTAAAAGAGAGCTCCCCAAGGAATGTCTTATTGCTGGCTTCATCACTGAACAATAATGGAACAATGTGTTTAGTTTGCATGGTCAGGCCATGAGGACATTAATATATTGCCTCTTCGCATTTTATTCCAGAGTTCATATTAGTGGTAGGCTTCTGGTAGAATTAGTTTTATATTTCTCTTTCAAATCTCATTGCAGATGTTTGGTTGTAACTGTGAAATCTGATCACGGCTTCTGAGTTCTGGAGCATTTGCTCTTGCTAAGCTCATAGTTTGTATCTGGTCCAGGAATAGATACAGACACCGTCAGAGCTTGGATAAAAAATGTAGATGTACTACTTCAAACTGCACAGAGCACCATTTTCTTGCATCAATTTATGAGAAACCTTCAATCACTTCTCCGTATGAATCAGATTTAAAGATCAGAGAATGTTTTAGGAAAATTCTTAACTTTGAATGGCAGTGATTTGATACCAATCTTTTCCCCTAGACTTTACAAAAGTCCCAATTTTCCTGAGGCCCTGTAAATAAATTATTCTAAACTTTGGTATTTTATTGCTAATCTCACAACGACAGTCAGAATTAGATATTGGTAAATGACCATTTGTATCTATTGTGCAGATCAGATAGGCAAAGGTAACATAAAATGAATAGATAGAGATCATGATAACGCCATGGGGACTGTTTACATAGACTAACCCTAAAAAAGTCTTACTCCATTCCTACACTAATACCCAATATAATGCTGGTGAAAGATTGGCCCATATCTGATTACACCTTGGGGGCAAAAGATATCATTTTTAAACAAGAGGACTCAAAAATTGTAGGTAACCGTTTTTGGTAGAACTTTTTTTTTAGACTTTCGTAACATCAGTCGGCATTAACATAGAAAACATGGCACTGTATGCAATTGGATAACTTTTGAAATCAACATTTAATATTCCTTTTTATAAAGCTGTCCTTCGGAAAATTGTTTAACTTTTTTTTAGAAAGGAAAAACTCTTCTCTTTACCCAACACAAGATATACTTATGTTTTCTGTGATGTCCTTAAAGTGAACAAGTTCCCTTAGAATTTTTCATATAGACTGTTAATATAATAATACAGAATAGTTATATATGCTCCTAATCATCTCTTCCTCATAGCCAAGGTTCTTCATTCTTTTATTTTCACATATTTCAGTTCTTCGCATTGTGCTGGAATTGCATATTGTACTTGATATCATGTTACTGCTTTGCATATAGGGTAAAATATTACTCTGTTCGTGCCTCCCTATGTTTCATTCCATTTACACATTCAACAAAATGTTATTCTGCTAGAATTTTAATTTCATGTTTAAATTGACAATTTAGGACGGGATTAATTAAAGTTCTCATAGACTGGAGAAGATAGACAAACATGGAGGAACTTGGGTGTTCCAGAAAACCTGGAAACTATCTGGTCCAGCATTTAAAACATTTGCAAAATAAAAGGGAATGATTTTAAGATATCCATTTCCCCGGTCATTTATCACATTGTCATGTGCTTACGTACTATCTAGTCAGTATGTCCATGTCAGCTTGTGGGTCAGACACCTTTTTTAAGGTCCATATTCTACTTACTAAGCTTTGTGTTACACGGACACTGCACTTATATTCGTAAACTCTATATCATTTATAAAAACTAGGTAAAGAGTAATGGTCCCCGAAATTGAACCTTGAGGGACACCCCATAAAACCTTAGACCATTTATAGAATGAATCATTATTTGTGACTCTTGTAATTTTAGACATTTATTGGTCTGTGGGGAACCATGCCAAGCGCTTTAGTAAAGTCCAAGTATACTACATCCACTGCCATTTCCCTGTCCAAGTTTTTGAGTACTTCCTTAAATAAAGCAAAAAATTGATTTTTATACATTTACGCTGGCTATCATTCATAATATGAGCAGACTGTCTTTTTCCCTTACCGACCATTTATTAATGATTTAATAAAAGTTAGAGACAGGCCACCCAAAACTAATATTTTACATATAGGCCAAAGGCTACTGGTGTATACTCATTGAGTAGAATTCAATACCCAATATTTGTTCAGGAATAGTAGATAAGGAGCATCACAATATTGTTACCTACTCCTGTTTCATAGTTTGTACTTGTTATGTATGCAGGTTTGTCAGCCCATATTTATTGTACAGCACCTATGTATTCTGTTGGCACTTTATAAGTAAAAGATTGTTATAATTTTACCTAAAAAGGATTTACAAGCATTTGTTCAAAGCTATTAGTTTTGTTGGGGGATAAAATTTACAAAATTTTGTAATATTACCTGTTGTGTATAAACAGACAAAGCATTCTAAAAATTATGTATAATTTATATTAGTAAGATATTCAAATGTAAATATTTTATATCGCTTTGCGTCTATTTTTAACATTTTGTTAGATGTGATCTGTTGGTGTTTAGGAAAGGAGGGGTGTTGGCGTGATTTATGACACACAGGTTTGTGTATACGTGCGTGTGTGTTTGTATATATGTATTTGTGTGTAATTTATGGAGAAACTTAAGTTACACTGTTTCCTCCAGTCTTGTTTAGACCTTGAGAATTAGAGTATTTAAACAAAAAATTCAGAATGTTTCCCTTTGCCATTTTTTGTACAGTTGAGTGGAGCATCTGCTGTGTAACTTGGAAAGTTAGAATTTTCTTGTGTGGGGTTGCATAAGGGTAAGAAAGCTATGGGCCTTTTAGATTCATCTGATACCTGACCTGGATTAATGTTTAATGTGGTATGATTTGATATTGTAATGACCATACAAAAGTTACAACCAATAGGGCTTTCTTTTTTGTATTGTAGTGGCTCAATCGTGTTTTGAAACAAGGTTCGAGAACTATCATTTGTTTATAGACTAAAATAAATTGTACGATTTTATTTTTACTATTACTCAAAACAGAAAAATGGTCCAAGCGGTGCTCAACCCCAAATTTTTTTTTAAGCTGGATGGGAAGAAATTTTAGACGGGTGGTGGTCCCTTTATTGTGACCCAACTCATCAGTAACCAATGAAAAACAGCCGGGTGGTTGCTGAAAAGTGCCGGGTGGTGCTCCTGGCTAAAAAGGGCTGGGGAGAAACACTGGGTCCAAGAAATCAAACATGAACCCATGTTAGAAGTAAAACACCGCATACCTAACTGGGAGGTGAATATGAAAAATAAATTTGTTGCTCCAGGTTCCTGATCTGATATCTGACCTGTATTTAATGCTTTATGTCTTATAATTTGATACTGTTATGTATTATTGGTTGGTGCATACCTGCCATTACCATTTCAAAAAAGTAACCCCTATTTGTTATATGGTATTGCAGTGATGAAGGGGGACTTTTAATGTCCCCCCAAATGTGTTGGTAATTTGGAACTGAATTTGAGAAACATTTGTTTTTAGACTAAAATTTATTTAAAATAAAATTTACAATAAAATTAATTGTGTTGTGCTTCTCCAAATATTACATATTTATAATATTATAACCTAATGGTGCAAGTGACAAAGCATGACCTCGTGTTTGGAGAGAAAACCTCCCATACCAAACTGGGAGGTCCAATATATAGAAGGGATCTGTTGCTGTATTACTTCATCCACTTGATGCAATATCTGACTTGTATTATTGTTATATGTCTTATGATTTGATATTATGTTTTATAACTATTCATGCATATATGCTATAATTACTAAAAACTTTTTTGCAATATTTGTTATATTGTATTTCAGTGATAAAGGAGGATTTTTAAATTCCCTAAAACATGTATATTTGAAACAGATTTTTTTTTTTGCAAGGGGTATTAAAATGCGTGCCATATGCCATATCCTTAATTTTCATGCGTGCCATATCCATTTCTATAACATTTTTTCCAGTACTGAAATGTAAATGCTTAGTTAACTCTCAGTAAGCTTAGACTTTGTTTTGCCTTTCATTGTACATGTGACTTTCTTCTTTCCAGGCGTATGCATCTGTTGTGTTTCCAACTTGTAACACTTGTTTAATTATCTCTGCTGCAGGGTAGACCCCATCCCTTATGACACTCCCAAACCAGCCGGCCACACGCGTTTCGTCTGCGTATCTGACACACACTCCAGGACAGATGGCATCCAGATGCCATACGGGGACATTCTGCTGCACACGGGTGATTTCACCGAGCTGGGCCTGCCTTCAGAGGTTAAGAAGTTTAATGACTGGTTAGGTAAGGATCTGTTGCTTCCCAGTGACCCTGATTAACCTTCTTTTTTGGCCATCTCACTCATTGTCCTCTAATTGAATGTAATCACTTGACTCCTCTCTGTGTTCTGCTTCAAACACAGATGAATCTGCAATTGAAGGTGAATTAGGAGCGTGAAGCGTCAATTTTACATTCTTTGTGTTTACGCTGTACAAACACAAATAACCGTGTCTGCTATTTAAAATACTTCTACAGTTAATTCAATTCTTCAAACATGTTTGTGCATAGTAAGTAAGGACTGGATCAAAAGGAAAGGCTTATCCAAAATTAATATGTTGGTTGTGGGTGGACAATGTTTGGGTTTAGAGCACTCAGGTTTTATTTGAATGTAAATTTTAAGTGATTTGAGGCACACAGCTAACACAACAAGATAAGGATATTTATTTTGTTAAAGGCAATTGTTATCTTTTATTTGAGCTTTTGAGATTTAAAAATTATAGTCACTGGATAAAACTAATAATGGTGTTTCTCAGGTTCCGTTTATATATCTGTGTTGGAACTGATATGTTACTTTGCATGTTTCTGCAACACATATTGTCATACCATTTATTGGTCAATAGTACCCAAACACAAAGGCACATTTTTTATCTTACCCAGTGCACCACAATACATCATAACGTTCTACATGTATTGTGGTGCGCGGCTTTGGAAAGAAGTACTCCATGTCCTTTTTGGTTTTGCATTGCCAGTCCATGCATTTGATTGGGCATCCTTACTGCAGAGCATGTTAACACGTTCCATGTACCCATGCATTAAAAATTGTTTAGAATGGCACAAAAGCTTTTTGAATTGAGACCTTTCTGTATTGTTTTTCTGAGTGTATAAGGCATGCACACATTTCAGCAGATCACTTTGCTGCAGCTGAATGACTGACAAAGTTAGTGGGTGAATCTCTGACACTTTGTGATAGCACAAAAGCTTACCTGTTTTCTCTTGCCCTTGTTAATATGTGATGACATTACTAATGATATGTGTTAATATGCCATAGACATTCAATGCAGGTGCTTTGCAGCATTCATGTCAATTTTGATGCATTTTTATTGGTTTTATTGCAAAATGCATTCCAGACTTAAACTGATTTCCAATGATTGTGTTGCAGCAACACACAGTAAAGCCCACTTTGGCACAACCCAGGTTTATTATAGCCCAACACTGCACACAAATCTTAATGTTGTATGCATTGCTTAATAAAATGTAGTTGCATTTTATTCATGACTTCAATTATCAAAATCTGTGAATGGGCTCTTTATTTTACATCTTTAGGATGGACCTCTAGTCTGCACTGTCCAGTAGATCATATAGTGTAAGAATGGATGAACATACAGAGCTGAACTTTCCCAGATAAAAGGCTAAAAAGGCCAAATGATAAGTATAAAACACCGGCAACTATATGGATTTGCAAAGCAGGATAGCCACATGAATGTCAGGATAAATGTTAGATGTACTTTGCTAGTTAGTGCCTGCCGAGTCATTTTTAATTTAAAACGTTCGTGTTTTGCAGGAGGGCCACTAAATTCTGCTGTCTTCAGGGCTTTCTACTCATTTGTGATTCTGTCACTCCAAGTCAAGCAAACTCGATCTTATTGTGGTTAGAACCACTCGATGTCTCGTGTGATGCTTGGCTGATTTCATTCTGCTATTGACTTTTAAGCAGGGTCTGTCACTTTATCGTAGACATGCCGGTGACATAGTTTTCTTTGTAGCATAAATGGCCATCTCAATTCCCATCTGCTTCTCAGAACACCTGCATCAGCCACACCTCTTCCTCCGTCCACTGCTGGTGTTTTAACTTATTTTATTGAATTGCGATTGTTAGTATAGTGGCCAAAGGCAAGCAGCGTTTATCCAAGAATCTTACAGAAGTAAATTTACCTGCAGAATTGTTGAAGTATATAGTATAGTAGTATATATAATATCAGTGTTCTGACCCATCCATTTTTAGCCGGGCCCACCACCTGGCATTTACTGTAACTGCAGAATTGTTGAAGTGAGGGGTGAACTAAGGATGCAATGGGTGCAGATTTCTACTGAGAGTCTAGAAAGGCTGGCAGGTTTTTCCTTTGATCATTATATAATATCACCGACCCATCCCTTTTTAACCAGGCCAACAACCTGGCACTTTTCAATAACCATCTGGCATTTAACTGCAGAATTGTTGAAATTCCTGAGGAGAACACAGTGTATATGTGCGTGTTTGTATATATATTCAAATATTTATATATTTCATCCCTGTGGTGGAAAACTGCAAGTTAGTTGCTCCTGGGTGCAAAGCAAACTTCCCCACATGTAACAGAGTTGTATGTGGTTGTTTTTGGAAGAGACACACATGGACAAAAGAGACTTGTCATACTTTTTGAAACTGTATTCTGCCATGGTTGCATGAAGCCATGTGCATAAACTTCACTTGAAAGGTTGGGGCCACAGCTGAGCCAAAACTCTGCGGCTCATGCATGATAAATACAGAAAGGATTGGCACCAAGGCATTCCTTCCTCCAATTTATGACTTGATATATATATATAAATTCTGATGTTCAATACTTTAGATTTAGGGTCATTTATTTATTTAAGGTCCTTATATATGTTTAACAAAAGTATTGTGAACTAAAAGACCCTACCTAAGATTGTAGTGTGGTTAGCTTTTGGTATCTCTCTTTGCAGAATTACCTTGACATGGTGGTATGGCTTTCCATGTATTTTTGAGACAGTAGACAGATCTTATGTGCATTTACAGTCTTGCGGCTGCTAGGGAAACACCACCGCCCCACTGTTCCATATGGACAATGCCACCTGCTCTTCTAACCTTGTCCACCAGTAACAAATTGGAGAATACTCAAAAACAAGGGCCAACTGCAATACGCTATTTTTAATAAATGCTTCATTCACTGCAACAAAGGTAATTAAAAAAACGGTCATGGGGCTTTGACATGTTTCATACTTTAGTCATAAGGCTTATGGGTAAGGACTAGTTGTATGAAAGTCGCTGCTCTTCCCAATGACCTGTACTGGGATGTGAATGAAGCATTGAATATGGTATACTGCTGAAAAAAACTTGTTTGGAGCATTCTCTAGTACATGATGCTATATTGGCGGCTTCCATAATGATAATACATAATAAGTGCATTTTTATAAGCTTTACCCCCACCTAATAATTTGTAGCATTATACCTTCTGCAGCGTGATCAGCTCTCTTCAACATTTGAGTGCTTTGAGTTGGCCTCTCTAGTTGAATAAAAAAGAGAGAAATCATCTCGGATGATGGAATTTTAAAGAGCTTTGCAATGCTTTTATTCATGAAAAATATGCAGCTTGGCTTACATTTTAAACATCAGTTGCATAATAGATGACATCTACGTCAAATCTAATATATCTGCCAACGTTTCAAAAAAAGGATATTTACAGACATTGGAGCATAAGAGAACATTTTTAGGGAAAAAATAAAACAAAAAACATGAAACAATACAGAAGCCAACAAAGCACCTATTGAAGTATAATGTTCAAACCAAAACATTTGTTAGCTCGTGAGATGTATTAAGGAGAGGCAACATAGGACTCATAATTCAATAACAGAATATTAACTGGTCAATCTCATTTAGTGTTTTATGCTTTTAGCAGATGTGAAGCATTTTGTTAATTTTTTGGCCTTTTTTAATAGTTGTGGAAGGAGATGATCAGGATGTTAAAAGTCCGGTTCGGGTATTGAGAAAGAAATGAGCAGCTTCAATGCACGATGCTTCCAGCAAGCATCCAAGCTGCTCTTTTCTTTCCCAATACTCGAAACATCCTGGTCTGCATGCCACAAACACAAATTTGAGTCTACCAGCTCCTTGTACAGACACGCTTTGTAAAAATTGGAATTTACATGTTCAACCCTATACCATATTACAATATTACCGTATTTCAACGGCATCTAACTACAAAAAGAAAGCGTATATGTTTGTTACATATCCCTGAGTAAGCATGTGAGCCGAAATGCGTCGGGTAATGAGAGGTTATTTTCAACTGTCTATGCAAATACAATAATACCAATACCTAGAATAGGTGTTTTATGTACAGTCTAGAAGTATCCATCTCATGTCTATTTATTGGGAAATGAGAACACACTAATACAGTTTTTGTATGGATTTTACTTTTTATATTTTCACCAAATATACTTTATTCGTTAACAGCGAAAAAAAAACAGAGAGAGGTGGCTAAATACTTAATATTTAGACATTGAAAGAGTAGAAGGGTCAATGTTTCTACACTATATGCAGTAAAAACCTTAACTTCAATGTTATACATTTGGCTAAATTGAGGTGTCACACTCAACCACCCTTCCAACCTCTCCCATTTAATCTAATAGGAACAATTGGGAACCATTTTGAGAAAATGTTTTCATGCAGTTTTTGCACAATTCCTGGATGTGACATGTAGCTTGTGGCCACCCTTCAGCAGCAAGCTACTTCCATAGACTAGAATAGAGATATATTCCAACTACAGTTGTATACAGTTGTATTGCAGTTGTTCCTAGAGGACTTGAGATGGCCTCCAGTGTGGTGAACGCAAACGCTAAAATTAACTTTAAAAAAAAAATGCTTTTAGTTGCTTATAGGTGCTCCCAGGAGTGGCTGAGGTGTCTCAAACAGGCCTAAATTTGATTTACCTTGAAATATCCCAAAATACATCTAGAAGCCATGAAATAGCTGGAGGATGGCACAGTGCCAGTTGTGAAGTCAGCAGCCCCATCAAACTTAAAATTTGTTATTCATTTAATAAAATGTTGAATTCCCTTTTGCCCCAGCCCTGGAAGCCACATGGTAGATAGGAAGGAAGGAGTGGAGGAGCTGGATCAGCACAATGAGTAATAAGACATTATGAAGAGAAAAGGGCTATGGCAGGAGGAAGGGGTTGAGCCAAGAAATTGACTTGAGTTCTGAAGTCATGTGAACTTCCCATACTGTGCAGACCATAATGCCCATGTATATCAGCTTTTAGACTGAATAAATACCCACTTGAGCATTTAATATAAATAAGGCAGAGCTTTATATTGTGTCATGTAGAACAAACTGATTGTACAAAAGTGCAAACAGCTTCCGTTCTCAAGTGCCAGTGTACATGGGGACAATAATGCTCCATAGGGTTCATAAAACCTTTTAGGCTATGTAATTCACTCTGTTTGCCTTAACCTGATCTGGGGTACACAACGGTGATTGCATGGGTGCGTGTATCTGTACACAACACTGTTTGGTAATATACTGGTGATTGAAATTACTTTTTATTCTATATCAATGAATTATATTGCTGATGTGCAGTAATCTTTTAAGGGTTCTTAAACAGAGGTAATAATACCCTTGGGGCTTATGGGAACCAGACAATAGAGATGAATTGGATCTCTAAAAAAATATATATGTTAGATTACCTGTTACTGGTTGCAAATACAGATTGAGAGCTCTCAAAAGCTAAACTAAGTTATTGACTGTTTTTGGTTATACCACTACCCAACAGGACTGGTGATGATGATTTGGGTGCATGGGGACATATTTGGAAATTCACTGAGACCTGTCATTGTAAAAAAGCTTACAAACCCTTTAAAGCATAACTCTGGGATTCTTCCATGGGTGCCTCTCCCCACCCATATTATGTTTTGTTAAAGAAAACACATACCTTCATGAAGCTGCCCTCTACCCTGTTTGATGGTGTCACCAGCACTTTGTTCTCTGGTGGTGGCGGGGGGTGGCTATTCTTCCAGAATGGCACTTATTCAATAACGTGTTCAATATTCAATCCTGAATATTGTAAACTCAGCATGTGTGATGATGCACCCCCCGGGGTTGGGGTGGAATTTAAAAATAGTTCACAAGAATAGACAGAAAGACATTGTGTCCTTCTGCCTAAAGAGGACCACTGGTGGTGGAGTGAGAAGAACAGAATTGAAGTGTAGATATGGAAAGAAGATGTTGGCATTTTATTACAAGAAAGAGAAGGCACAAAAAAAATAGAATTCAATTTTAAACACGGCTTCCTCCTCACAATGAATCATTATTCCAACTGGTAAAATCAAGTTGTGTGTCTTGTCTTTGTTACATGTATCCCTGCCAGATAATAGGCTGTGGGCTGTTTGCATTCCTCTGAATCCAAAACCTTCTTTCCGTCTGATAAATAATCTATACTGGTTTTGCATAAAAGTTCTCAGACTGCACACAGAATGACCTTTGTGGTCACTTAGTGACTGAAAAGGTCTGCAAGATAATTTATTTGCATTGTTTTCATATGAACATGCCCCTTGGGCCTTGTAACTCCCGCAGTCACTTGACCTTGGCGATTGTTAACCGCTTTAAACACAGTTAGTTTAAATAATTGTTTTCATTTGATCTGTTGTGACCTGCAAGAAAGGGAACACATCTTTACCAAGTCTGGATCGTCTTACAGTTCACTTCTCCCCGAGCTACGGTCTGTGTTCACTTATAATATTAGACTGTAGCAAAGCTCACTTCCTCAACAAACCAACGATCATACAGCGGATCAAAGCAACACGTACTGTAACACAAATGTACCCTTAACCTTTGGGGGAAACATTCCCATTTTTATTGCTACATATGGACTTCAATGTGTGCCTAATGTGTTAAATAAGCCTGAACTCCAGGATAACATCTGTTAAATCTGATTAATGATAATAATATATGTACATGGGGCCATCATCTTTCATGGTGCAAGTACAATGAGAACAATATGGGGGAACCAATAATATACACAGTAAAATAAGAACATCCAGCAATATAAATACTAAAATACAAACAACAAAACATTTTGCTTTGAGAATGTAAGTGTGGCAGAAACAAGATACTAGGGGGAGGGCACTGCTCTTGTGAGCTTACAATCTAGACGGCAGTGAGGTGGATGCACAAGGTAAGAACTACTCAGCAAAGTGCCAGTGAGTCCTTTAGCAACTGGCAGAAAGCAGATGTGCATACGTGACTAAAGAGGATCAAGGCAGATTGTATACATGTGTGAAGAGGTCCATCTTAAGAATGCACGTAATGATTTCAAGGCTCATGTTGTGTAACAAAGTTCCAAAGGAGGACTGAAGCTTGTGAGAAGTTCTGGATGTGAGTGTAATGAATAATCTCCCGTAAGCTTTCTGCTTATGCTCTGCTAGTTTTAGAATTCGGACACTCCTGCCAGTCAGTCCAACCAGGCCCTTGCCATGAACTGTAATGACAAGACAGCTGTGATTGGTTCCTTGTTCTGAGCCTCCCATTCTAAGTTTGCTACTGTCCTGGAAACTCCAGAAAGGTGATATCATGGTTTAGATAGACACAGGTTAGACAGGGTAGACACAATAGAAAGTAAGTAAAGAACTCTCCAAAGTGAGAAAGGACAGTAAAGTCACCCCAAGCAATGCAGAAGAGGATGAAATCTTCCTTGTCTAGGCTTGCTGAAGGCAGCAATGGGGTAATCGTTTTTGGACCTGGATCTTCCATTCTAGCCAAGTCTAAATCCTTTGGTCTTCAAAAAACTTTGGAGAACGAAGCATCTCCAGCATCTGACATATTTCTGGGTGTATTAAATGCCTTTTTGGCATTTGCAATTGCATTTTCATTAAAATAGATATTTTAGGCACAAGGAATCAATCTGCATATATGACCTGATGCAAATTTGGATACTATTTTAACATGGCCTTGGCATTCTTCTAATATTTCTTCCTGGTCTTCAAATGTGTCCCATTCAGAAAGTGGTTGTATGGTATTGTGATCAAATATTAGTGGCATGACTATACCCACATGGCACAATGTAATATTATTGGATACAGTGGCTCTGTACTCTCTCATGATAACACCAGAGAAGTATGCAGTTGCCTTGTACATGTTTCTACCCAGTCACAACATCTGTGTCTCCCCACCTCTTGTAATGGTTAATATATCCATTCAGCTGTTGCTGCACCGTACTCTGCCAGGGCTGCCTATGTGGTATGTTTGATCTAATCCCACCCAGTGTGTGTTCAGGGGTGAGACAGGCCAAGTCCTGTGCGGCAGAGGGTAGCGCACTGAATGCGTGCAGTCATAAAGATTAGCAGGCTGTGTAATTCAATTTTAGGCCGTTAGCCACTTTTATTTGTTTTACGTATTCTGTCTGCCCGTGTCCCTGCCCCCTCACTAGCTCTCCCTTCATTATAATCTTTCCTCCTTCTCTGAACAGTTCCATTAGAACAAAAAAGGATATGAAATAATTTTAAAGAAACAGCAACATTTACGTTGACCCTATATTTAAGGACTTCTGTTGGACTACAATATTGTACGTGTACAGATTATATGTAGTGATAGTAATCACTACATGTATATTCCCATTTTTAATAAAATATTGCCTTGATGTATGTCTTTCCCAGTTTTTTTGTATGTGTGCGTAATGTCGGGAAAGTAACAGGGATGGGTTTGGGACGATTTATAATTGTCAGGGTGTGTGCAATGGATTGGGTTTGCAAGGAAAAAACTCAAAGAATGGCATAATGTATAAAGCCAAGATTGAGTTTTATCCAGACGTTTATATTATTGGATGTATGTTACAATGGTTAACTTTGCATAATTTATTATGAAAAGAAATTGTTGCAAGAGAAAAAACACAAAAATATGAAGACATCTGTATGGTAACGCTTTAAATTCAATAAATCAAATACATTGACTCCATCATGCCTTGTGTTTATTCTGTTTTTTATTCTCAACTTTCTGACATACTTTTTTTTCAGTACGTTTTTGTTCAGGCCTTCATTTTTTTTTCTCCTATTCCTGTGCAGTCCTTCCATTCCTCATACCTACCTTCTTTTTTCTTCTTTTTACACTTCCCTCCTTCTCACATCACTTTCCCTCCTTTACAGTCCTTCATTCTTCTTATCTGTCTTCTTGCTGCTCTTCTTGTTCTTTTACCCTTCTTGACTCCCCTCCTTTCATTTACAGTCCTTCCATTCTTATTTGTTTTCCTATTTTCCTCTCATTCTTTTTCCCTTCTTACAACCATTTAACTTACTTTCCTACCATTCCCTAGCCCCTGAATGTCTTGCTCATGATATTTTCTCTTTTTCTTTTCTCTTCTTTTTTTTATTTTTTTTTATTTTAGTTTATTTTTTTTTATACATTGTCTTTGTATTGTCCTGTTTTTCTCTGTTTTCTTGTCTTTTATCTGTTTTCTTTTCTTTTTTTTTTCTATTTCGAATTATATCTTTCATAAATGCTTAAACTACAATATCTGTT
Source organism: Pyxicephalus adspersus (assembly GCF_032062135.1). NCBI lineage: Eukaryota > Metazoa > Chordata > Amphibia > Anura > Pyxicephalidae > Pyxicephalus > Pyxicephalus adspersus. Next base: position 49,276,152 of record NC_092866.1, on the reverse strand, counting down.
GATTGCAGTTCATCACTGCCTGATCCCAGTGGTCTGCAGAACATTCTGTAGCCTTTCCCGCTGGGTTGTATGATCGCTAGTGCAATTAAAATCATTCCTTGCAGTGGCTTTCAAGACCTCATTCATGGACTCTTTGAAACTGAGCTCATGCATTATTCTTTGCCAGGAAACTAGACGGACTTTACTTCCTGATTGAAATGTGTGTGTGCATTGTATAGAGGCTGATATACCAGGGAAATGTGTGTGTATATATCACAGCTTTCTTTATTATGCTCCCAGCATGTCCCCCTCCCCCAGGGAACACTGCCTACAAGGTCGTAGTTTGTATTTTGTGTACTATTCTGGGATGCTGATAATTTAAACAGTTTCCTTTGTTTTCCATACTAAACATGGAAAGTATGTCCTGCCATCAATGTGAAGAGATTTTCATTTCTAGGTTTGCTATATACTCCCTGCAGAGGCAGAGCAGGGTTACACAGACGGAATTTAAAATGGCTTGTTATCATTTGCATACAGACTCCTAAGAATTCAGAATAGAGCAATAAATGCAAAACTTTTGACTCTAGTTTCTTCTCTCTGCAGAATCTTACATTCTAGGGTGGGGATGTATGTCATACTGGCTTGAACTATGCAGTGTTCACCCTGACAAAGACCTCTTCCCAAGTTTTATTGTTGGACAATGCAGCCATTTGTTAGCCCAGTGCATGTGAATCCCTAACTAATGTAAACCAAGTTGTGCCCCAAGTAAGGACTCGGCAGGTAAAGAAGGTCTTTTGGGCAAAAAAGTAACAATTTCTATTTGATTGTTTACGAGACAGTCCGTTTTCACCAAAAGACTACTTTCTTTAAAGCTCTACTTAGGGCAAACTATATTATTTTTTTTTTAACTTTAAAGTTAACCTGTGGTTGGACTGTTGGCATTCACGTTTCCCATTTGCTAAGCAAAGTGTAATCAGAATTTTAAAACAAGCCCTCACTAAGCCATCTAGCTACAGACACTGTGGAACAATTCATCTTCAAAATCCAGAGCCGAGTATTGAAGTTGTTAAAGTCATTCTACCGGTCAGTAGCTCCATGATTATCTTTGAGATTAGATGACTGCTAAGTCCCTGGGGAAGGCAGAGCAGGACTGCTGAGAGAACAATAGGATTGAAGTGTTTCCTGAAACAACTATTTGGATGAGCACAGATGATGATCTCTAGGTAATTGAGGATCTACCATATTCACTTTCCCTTTTGCTGTTCTCCAAGTTGCTAAAGATGCACAACCTATCACCAATGATAATGTGTTTAATCTGTTAGAACTGTGTCTTTAATCATAATTTTTATAAATATGCAAGGTAGATGGACTGATTTGACCTCATTCAATAAAGCTCTTCAAGACTGGAGAAGATAGACTATCATGGGTGAACATGGGTGAACAGCAAACCTGGAACGTATCTGGTCCCGAACTGAAAATTATTTGCCAACTAATAGCAAATGATTTTAAAAAATCAGTTCCAGGTTTGCCGGATCACTCAGTTTCTGCCATGAGAGTCTAAATTCTCCAGTCTTGAAGATCTTTAATAAATCAGACAATGGGTAAACTGCAATTGTATGTTGTGGAACCAGCTGCAAGAAGATTAAAAATATTATATAAACATGGCTTAAGTGAACACAAACCAAACACAGATAGTCAGAAGGCTTTTGATGCCTACAGACATTAATACCAATCTTGTGGTCAGGTCAGTAATCCTCATACATGGGTGTTTACATTAGGTGAAGATGCATGCATGGTCCAAAACATAGGAAAAGGGGAGCTGTGTGCTCTAGCAACACCTCTGTTGTATGCTTATCTTGCAGAAGGGGTCATGGGGAACTACAGGAATTAAGTGGAATTATTCCATCCTGGCAAGTTGATTCCCTGGGTTGGTGGTGAGAAATTCCTAAGCAACATTTCATGACTTGACTATAAGTTACTGTAATAATCACAACCTTACTTTTTGTCACAATAATTAAGGTTTCAGACATGCTACGACCAACCCTAATCTGTTCACAGCATCAAATAGCCATACACAGTATTTATGGCATCAATGTAGGCAGACAAAATAAATCTTAACCTGTCTGGAACCTACCATACAGTTAAGGTCCTTTTTATATACAAGGGAAATGAACCATATGGCCACCTGCTCAGAATAACTCTACCATCAAGCCTTCAACCACGTTTTTCAGACCATCATGGTCTGGTTCCCTGAAGGTTTAGAAGAACATAATCTAAACAAGACCAGGCTTGACATAATTAAACTAGTTTTGAGGAAATCCAGTTGAACAACTATAGCATTTCTCCACCAACTCTTATTATTATTGTGTATTTATATAGCTCCAGCATATTCAGCAGCACTTTACAAAGTCCAAAGTCATTTCACAAAGGAGCTCACTATCTAATGTCCCTACCATAGTCATATTATTATTACACAGTATTTATATAGCGCCATCATATTATGCAGTGCTGTACAAAGTCCATAGTCGTGTCACTAACTGTCCCTCAAAGGAGCTCACAATCTAATGTCCCTATCATAGTCATATGTGATTAATGTAGTCTAAGGTCAATTGTTAGGGAGAAGCCAATGAACCTAACTGCATGTTTTTGGGATGTGGGAGGAAACCGGAGTACCCGGAGGAAACCCACGCAGACACGGGGAGAACCTGCAAACTCCACGCAGATAATGTCCTGGCTGGGGATCGAACCTGGGACCTAGAGCTGCAAAGGCCGGAGTGCTAACCCCTGAGCCACTGTGCTGTCATATGTCATTACATTAACACCGTCTAGGGTCAAGTTTTCAGGGGAAGCCAATTAACCTAACTGCATGTTTTTGGGATGTTGGAGGAAACTGGAGTACCCAAAGGAAACCCATACAAACTTCTTGCACATTCTAGTTGAAATTCAAAACCGTGACCTAACGCTGCAAAGGCAAGTGTGCTTGCCGCTGAGCCAACCATGCTGATGCACGTTTTTGCTGGTTGCGCTCTCTCAGTACCTTTACTCTCTGCCTATTGAATGTTTTTCTGTTTTCAATTAAAGAAGCTGCAGTGACATTGACATACCTCCTGCTGGTATAGAAGGTGTAAGGCTACGTGCTAAGATGGAGTCAAAGTAGGAATCATCTCAAAAGATAAAGGATGGCATTTGGCAGATCAGCCCACCGGTGTCCACTTTTAACCTAACAATATGTTTCTCATGATCCTTTAACAGCTGGCCCAAACACATGTATAGTCCCCATTGATCATTAGGATGGCCTTTCTTTGTGATGATTTGCATTCTTCTGTAAAGCAAAAGTTAATGAATTGCATGGGCAGCCCTAACCAGTTGACACTGCAAAACATTATCTTCTGATAGTTCCCAAGTTCACCTCTGATTTCTAAAATGATTTCACAAAAGATGACTTGTTAGGACTCATTGTGAGGAGGGAGGCATGTGATAAAGGCAACACCGCAAGAATTTAGTTTATAATGAGCCTCCCTGACTATGTGGATACATTTGCATAGTTCTAGACAATTCAGCCTTTGTGGTGTGTAGTACTGTTCCTTCAAGAGATAATTAAAGATGAAATAGAAATAGTTGTACTATGGTAAAATATACAGTAGGTCACTGAAATATTATTAGAACCAAATGAAATGATGGATATTGGCTTGTAGGAAGGGAGATAGACTTTCCGGAGGTAAACTAGGACTGAACCCTTTCAGGGAAGGTTTGAAAGTTTTTCAAAGAAACATACATGGGTTCAGGACAGCATTTATGAGAGTTGGCAATAGTTTTGTGTTACATCAGGTAATAAAGTCAGTACAACCCTTCAGAGAGTTACCTGGAAGCTGGCTAGAGCATTAGATCAGGATTTTGCTGTAATAGGTTGGGGCATGTTTCCTTCCACTGTACAACTCAAACATGTTTGAATGTTAAATATAGTATTTTTTTGGGTGAATGTGTTAATAATTATAATAAAATGCAGCTTTTAATGGTAATCTATTTAATAAATGGATATAACTTCTTTAAAAATCTAAAAACCGGTATATATGTTTTGTAATTATATACAGAATGTTTAGATTTTTCAGGGAATCCCTTGTATAATTACTATAGTCAAAGCTCACAGTATATTATCATAGTCATCAGTGAGAAGAATGCCTTTTATATTACTGGCCAAAAGTATTATCACCCTTATAGATATCCAACAATATTTTTGGTGTCATTTAAACTGACCCCAGAGGCACAGATTGCCCATTGCTCAAGGGCCCCTTACAGTGGAAGAACACTAGTTGTGAAACACTGCAGTATTCTCCCCAGAAATGTATTTAGGCTGGGTGGGAAGAAGCTATAGGCAGGTGGTGGTCCCCTGTATTGTGACCCAATTTGTAAGAAACCACCCAAAAACAGCCGGGTGGTCATGTTAAAGTGCCGGTGTTACACCCGGTTAAAAGGAGCTGGGGATGCATTTGGATGCATTAAAAAATGCAGTTCCTTTGTAAATTATATCTTTATTTAGAAATAGTAAGATACTTATGAATAAATATGACTACAATGCATATAAACCATATACATAGGGATTAATTTCACTTTTAAGACCCTTCTAATGGCTAATCCAATCCCTACAGTATCAATATATGGAGAAGCAAGCATGTAAAAACTGCAATGATGTACATGTAAAAGTCATTTATTATTTAAGACTTAATGAACTAAAACTATTTTGCTGTTTGGCTACTGACAATACCAGGGACATTATCTGTCCTTTCTTCATTAAAGAACCTGCCTGCTCACAATTTTTTATTAGCAATTTTAGTTTTTCTTTAAAGGCACTCAATTTCTGATGGTTACAATAATTTATGAAAAATATCACCTTTTCATCCTATTAACAACTATGGAAGAAAAACTATAGTAAAGTCTAATCCCTGAGACTTAATTATCCTACAGTTGGTCACTGCCATCTTGTCAGTAATAGCCAGATGTCAAAGGTCACCATATGTCACTGCTCCGCATCCGAGGGAGTAATTAGACATGAAGATGTTGGCTGTTGACTTTTGACAAAAAGTCAAAATCTGCATATCAGTAACAGAATATTGCCGATATGTGGTCTAAGCAGTCTGCTTAGGCTGCATTTTTGGCGAAAGAGAGAGGATGTTGGAACAGCTGATAAAGCTGATTATAAAGGTTTAATTAATGTTTGAGAAATGTTAATATTCAATTTAGGGCTAGGTCTATGCAAAAACTTGAACATTTTTAGGAAATTTGAACTGTAGTTTGAAAATTAGCTGTAAACTCTTTATTATCAATTGAATTTAGCTACTGGAAATCTGGTGTTTCTACACCTATGCTCTCCTATAAACTATAAAATCCACTGTCTGATAAAGTGAATCCTAACAATTATCTGCTTACAATGAAACTTGTTAAGGGCTGCAATTTATTAGGCAGAAAGTGAAAAGTCACTTCTAAAAGCAGAACTAAATCCATGTGGCTCAACTTTGTGCATTTCAGTGCTGGGTGCCACCATCTTTCTTTTCTTCTTCCTCTTCTAGATGATCTTTGACTGTCTTGATTGGCTGTGCCGGGATAATGTAACTCCCGCACAGGCATGGGGTAATTTATTCATCCCAACACACACAAGGGAAGCAGTGATTGCTGGGTTTCCCTTGCAGTCAAAGCTGGCGCTGCATATGCCCAGCTCTTGGAGCAATCAGGCAGGTAAGACATTAATCCAGAAGGGCTATCGCCTGTCCCTTTCTACAATAATGATCTGCCTGATCATGAAAACTGAAAAAATGGTTCTTTAGTTGGTGATGTGTTGGAAGGAGGAAATAAGGTTACGTGTAAGAATCCATGCAACTTTGACAAAGGCCAATTTGTAATGGGTAGATGACTGGGTCTGGTCTTGTAGGGTATTCCCATTATGCATTGTTTAGTGCCTACTACAATGGTCCAGTAAAGGGCCACCTGTGAACCGCTCTTGGTTCATGGGCACCAAAGACTTATTGATGCACATGGAAGGGTGATTGGGATGGCTAGCCCATTTGATCCAATCACCCTCAAAAATGTCATGCTCACTGAAACAAGCAATGCATCCTTATACACCATATGCAGCAGAAAACCAGTCAGAGTTTCCGTCCTGACCCTTGCCAACTGCCAAAAATGGCTTCAGTGGACACACGAGTTTTAGAAATGGGCATTGGCACAGTGAAATAAGGTAATCTCTTCCAATGTATGTAATGGATGGCCTGGAACATAATGCTAACCAATGTATAGCCAGGGGTGGCAGCTTTTTTGTGCCACAGCTTCCTTATGTCTAACCCACCCACCTTAAGCTTGCCAATTGCACTGTGAATGTACCCCGCCACACTTCTCAATTCTCCCAGTGTTTCTTTTTTCTCTTTTGAGATCCCATTTTCTGAAACATATTCAAATATGTGCAATAAAGCAGATTAACTCACAATACCAACATTCCTGGTGTGCAAGGAATTACTAAAACTAAAAGACTAACTTCAAGGAAATACATTAGACTTATATACATGTCAACTTTTAAACAAATTAATGTTATGTTATGGAGTACTGCTTTAAATTATATCATCACTATATTGCTTTTACTTAGAAAAAAATAATTATAATTGTTTGGGAAAAGCTGCCCCCCCCCCCTTTCCACTCATAATATCTGATAGCTATAAATGTTGTTTGGAAATTTCCTCCTGAGTCGAGAAAATGGCGTTTGTTTGTAGTAATTGCATTTCCGAGCGTTTGTTCTGCCACTTTTCAATATGGGCTAAGTCAATTGGAACTTATGATTTCATTGCTGTGCAGACCAAAGAGCTATGTAAATTGATCCGGGATGTGTTCAGAGGATAGAGTGCAGAGGATTGGAAATTGAGAAGGTTATTACTTATTAGTTTACAGTTCATTTAAAATGGCAGCTACTGGGTGATTGTTCTTGTCACATTGCATTTAATGGGAACATTCTTACCAGTAATATGTCATATTGGGGGATACTGGGCCAAATTATTACTAGCCTTTAACGTGCCAAAACTTCGTTTTTTTTTTTAGCTTTGAATACAGTAGAAAATGGTTCGGAACTTGTATCACATGTTTATGCCTGACTATTTGTCCTGGTGACCATTAGTCCAAACTGAGAAATAGTAAACCCAAAGTTGTATAATTATCATCAGAAGAAAAGGAAAGGGAGAATGTTCCCAAGGTTCTGTTCTGTTCACAACTGTCTAAAAAAGGAGCTCCACCCTCATTTTTTGGGGAAAATCAATCTTTGATTCATGTTGCATTTAAGAACATGAATATAGGAAATAGGAATTTTGGTGGAGGAACCACGGTGTATAATCCTTTACTATTAGGCATTATTCCATATTAGTGACCACATGGGAATCACTTAGATAAAGCCAAACCTAAGACATATTGTATGTGTATAAAGAGCCTTTATTACCTTTCAAAAAATTGTTATTCCCAAACCTGCAATTCACAAAAAATAATCTGGTTTACAATTGCCAAGAATTTACAGTAACTGCTGCTGATGGTCTCTCAAGCAGCAGGTAGGGACATGGGGAGAGTTTGGCTTAAGGCTGTGGTGCAATAAAAACTACATAGAAGGTAAGTCATAAAACTTTGCACAAGTCACTTGTATCTGTACAATGAAGCAACTACCGGTACATTTCAAAGCCTAAGAAAATAAAAAAAGTAACAAAAATAAACCCTTCTAAGAGTGGTTTTGAATCTTTGCTCCCTTGCAGAGCTTTGGCCACTGCTGCTGTCTAACACTTTGGGCGTGTTGTTGTGCAGTTTTACTCTGGCTCCTCTTGCCAATCCTTACATCATTATATAATATGGTGTCTATGTAGGGATCACTGGCAGGCACCACAGTGGAAGCACATTATCTGACACACGCAGAAGTGTTGGATCGTAGTGGTGGCCCAAGATCTGCAAGAGAACAAAGTCATAGTCAGCCTAAAATGTGAATGTTCCCTGTTTGTAGGCTCTTTTTAGCTTTATTATTTTAAGGACGCGTTAGGTTTACTTTTAAGCTCTAGCGCAACTAATGCTAACGCCCTAGCTTTGCACCCAATCCCTATTCCAACTGCTTACTTATCTCAGTAGATCAGTGGTGACCTGTCACTACTCCCTGGTAGTAGTCTTTTTCAGTGTGTTTAGCCACACCTGTGCGGTTAGCCTTATAGACTTTTCTGCATCCATCTTCTGGGACTAGGATGTGCCAATCTACACCGCAGTCTTCGCCTTTAGTAAGCCCCAACTCAGCCTCGGGAGACTGGTTGCGTTTCCCAGCACTAGTTGCCCCCAGGACTAGTGCACAAAGGATGGTGTCTGGAGGTGGGCTGGCAGCAGACCAGGAGCCCAGACATAGAAGTACCAAGATTCCAATTGACTAGTCCATTATTCAGAGCCAGAGATCATAACAGATAATCCATCCACCCGACGAAGTACACAGGGATGCTGTGGATGACATAAAATACATTAGGCTGCACGATTAAAGAGAAAAAGGGGCTGCTGCTATTTCTCTATACTCTTTGCTGTTGCAAGTGACATTGCTGAGAAAAATAGGCTGGGTGGATCACTGCGGTGGTGCACAGAAAGGAATCGCCGGCGCGATAAGCATTTCCTAACAGTAGCTTTTACTCAAACTCCCAGTGTCAACTGGTCTTGCCTTTAATGGGCAAGGTGGCGGGGTCCCTTTAATTTAAATTTTTTCAAGAGGGCTAAAGAGAATGAGCTGATTATTGCTTTGGTGTAGCTGCCCTGTAGAACCTGTAGAGTGGTAATAGGGCAGATTGGGGTCTGGTCAAGCACATGTGTTGTAAATAAGTCTAAAGGCTTAGTGGGGATTATGAAAGTTGACATTTCTTATTGGCCTGGTCTTAATTATAAATAGATAAAAAATAAATTATTCCTGTAGAATGGTGTCTTCATTGGCTTATTTTGAGGGTTGTATATCTAAATACATAATCTGAACTGCTACTGGCACTGCTGCCACAGTGTCTCTTTACACACTGTTAACATTAATGCCTCAGCTGTGAGGCCCCATGAAAACTAATGAAGCCTAACGCGTAGGGAGTGAAAGGTCAGCGCCTGAACTTTCGCTGCGCTTGGGCTGTTTTGTTGTATGCCGCAGTGTTAGCAAAAGGTGGAAGACTCATCTTGCTGTGCCTGCCACACATTCTACTCAGGAGCCAATTCCCTCCTGCTCTGTATTAACCCTGGGAATAGGTCAGTATTACACCTCAGCGATTCCACATCAGGAGAGAGGTGACAACATTTGATGTTGCTGTAAAGACTGAGAATAAGGATTTCTTATAATTTATTCTGCTTTCTAATCCTCATGGAGCATCTTCACATAGGCTGACATAGGCTGTAATATAGGTTCAATAATGTCAAAGCATGGATTTATTTTATGGCACTGGCTGGCACCTATTTTGTTCACGTTTACTTCCTCACATTTTTGTTTTTGTTTTTTTTTTTTTGGTTAGCAGTATATTTTAAAAACAAGCTTATGGTGCAGCATTTATGCATATTATTTCACAAAGAGCTTGGACAAACACTCTTGTCTTTGCATTACTAGGGTTCAGATTCCAATCTCAGCCAGGACACCATCTACAAGGAGTTTGTATGTCCTTCCTCTTTCTGCATGAGTTTTACTTGGGTTTTCCAGTTACTTATCACATCCCAAAAACATGCAGTTCGATTAATTGTCTTATCCCCGAAAAATGACCTTAGACTCTATTATGATATATGACTATAGTAGGGACATTAGATTGTGAGCTCCTTTAAGGGGGCAGTTAGTGATATGACTATGGATGTTTTAAAGTGCTATGAAATTTGTTGTTGCTATATAAATGCAAGATTATAATAATAAAAAGGAGCCAAAGCACTACAAGAATGAACTGAAGATGCCAGCACATACTTGCAGTAGGCTGATCACGTGGTCAAATGTCAGGACATCCAGACATGGCTTTGGAACTTAATAGATTGCTTATACTATTGACCAGCAAGACATTAAAGCCATGGGCAAATAGGGAGGAGTAGGACACAGCAGCTCTGACTCTAGCTAGGATTCATGGAGCATGCCTTCCGTTGACTTCCAACGCAGTCACTGCAGAGAGGTATTTTAGATTTTAGTTTAGTTCTCTGCTCACTTTTATTCACCCCTCAAAGTGGATCAGCCACATCATTGTCCTTCAGAAAATAAACACAAAAATTTAGCTTCCTGGCTCTCTCTCTGACACTTTTCCAAGGTATTGGTCCTGTAGCCTGTCCACCTGAGCCACCTGGCTTCAGGCTCCAACTCCTCCTTCTCAGAGACAGGTGTCTTTTTCTTATCAGCCAGGTGCTTCAGAGCCATTTTCAATTTCTGACCTGGAAGAGGAATGGAGTGTCTCGCCCACCAATTCCTTCCAGAATACTCTGCACCTGGATCCCAAATTAAGAGCTTCAAATCTGCAGCAATACAATTACCTATGATACAGCCCTATCCAGGCCCTTTAATTCCTTTTCCAGGTGATGTAAGGTAGATGATGATTACCTCATGGCTGACCTAGATCTATATAAATCTTAGTACTGGTACAAGGGGCTGCCAGGGGCTAAGCTGATGAAATGCACAGTTTGCTTGTCCTACAATGTAATCTGGAAGAGCGGGCCATCTCAGCTGGTTATCAGCCCTGGCAATGAGCCCGGCATTTATAAGTGTCATAAAGATCAATGGACAGAAGTTTAAAGGTGCTCTGTTGGGGCAGGACATTTAATAATAAAAATATTTTACTTGTCACTGTATTCTGAATCAGAATTGATTGTGGAATTAAAGAAAACTTCAAAATTTAGTAGAAGCAATAATAAAATATTTTAGGTGGATGCATTAGCCAAAAATGCATTTTGCTATGTTCCTCATGACTTGCAATTAAAGGTAACCTGTATGTAGCTTAAAATGTATATACTGTAATAACTAATATATATGCTGTGATATAAGGTATTACAAGGTGCTTGCAGGTGCCTCATTATAAATGTAACCCTGGGTCCTAGGGGTCTCTGAACTTGAATTTTGACAATTCTATGTTGGAATTTAGGTATGTCCAAGTCATTTAATGTAAGGTAATCATATTGTATTGATGGATTTGGGTCAGGACCTACCTCAATCCCACCCTGGATATAATATGATGAGTGTATACTATACAATTCGACTAAAGGAGTTGAAAACATCACACAATAAATTGCTTGAATATTCACTTCAATTACCCAGTCATGTGCAATTTATAAAACTAATCAAGAATTTGCTTTCCACATAGCTGGGTAACTGATTTATATAATCCTGTTTATTATTAATAATAATAATAATATTAATAACTGAAGTTGTACTTCAACCAATTTTTTGCTAGAATTTTGACCACATATAAAGAACTCCCATTGACATCTAAAAGGAAAGCCAAAATTTCAAACACATTACTAAATATACACAAAATGACAAATGGTTGCATGAATTTGAAAGCCATCAACCCTCTTTAACTGTCCTGACATTGAATGTGTTAAAGTGGCTAAGTTTTAAAGTTCATTGTGTTGTCTCACAATGCTTTCATAGTTTATACTATGTGTTTGAAAGACAGATTCGTATAAAGCACAACAAATTCTTCCAATAGTAGAAATGCCTGAAAGAAGCACACCAGTTACTGTTTGTTTCATCATCATTTCTTACTCCCCATCAGCATTAGCAAGTTCATAGTATTTTCTCTGAACACTTTAACAACCTCTATTGCTTGTTAACATTTCGTTTTCATAATCCAAATTTGTTGGTCGTTTTTGTTTTCCTCCTTTTCCTTCAATTATATTTCAAATTATATTGTACAATAAAATAACACAAAATAACTATTTGGTATGCCTCCTGCTTTCGGGAAAAGTGATTTTTTTTCTCTTTTTGCTTTTTCAGGATCCTTACCCTACGAGTATAAGATAGTGATTGCAGGGAATCATGAACTGACTTTTGATAAAGAATTCATGGCGGATCTTATTAAACAGGATTATTACCGCTTCCCCTCTGTTTCCAAATTGAAACCTGAAGACTTTGATAATGTGCAATCACTCCTTACTAACAGTATTTACTTGCAAGATTCAGAGGTCACTGTGAAAGGATTTCGAATATACGGAGCACCATGGTGAGTAAATAATTCACGATTTGGCTTCTAATTCTTCTTTTTTTTTCAATCCATAATGGAGAGATCAATTTACATTTTATTAGTTGGCATGTTAAGTATGTCACACAGGTAGCTAATTCAGGGGTTCTTTATAGTGACAACGTTTGTTGTAAGCATTTAGAGAATCCCAAGAAGGCTACAGAATGCTTATGGGATAACACAATTGACAAGACCAATAAAGTTTAAAGAAGGGGAACCATCACTGAAGACAAACCAGGCAGTGGTAGACCATTAAATCTTGTCAATGGTGTCACCCCTCCTTCGTTAGGAACTCAACAACAGCTTGTTGCTTCTTGGAATCTGTTATTCATCTGCAGTGAAGGAAAATATTCAGAATAATCTGTATAGAAGAGGAGTTATTCTACCAACATGTGCAGTTTCAATGACCTAGGTCACTCTGTTACCCAAAGGATGTGGACAAACTTCAAAATTGTTTTGTTCAGGTGTCTCTTGTGAAGTGCAAAGACATATTTTTTAATAATGACCATGTGGTCATTGAGGAGCATGTCCAACAATTTCATATGATGATTAGGTCACCACAAACTTTTGGCCATATATTTTGTTTATCTTTGACCTGGTTTCCCTTTAACTCCCCTTCCAAAGCATCCTACTGTTCAAATAACACATTGAATTTAGGATTATTAAGGCAGGACCAAAAATAGTCAGAATCCAAATGCTTAGTTTCTTAATTTCTTTTTAGAGTTTTCTTTAACATTAAATTTTATTAGTAGTTAAAGAAGTAGAACTTCTACATCTCATTTTTTTCATGGCAATTGGTTGTTTTAGAAGTTTGTTTGGACTGAATCATCTTGGAACAGCGAATGTTGATGGTCAATCCACCAGGCAAAACAGCAACTGCCTTATAAGGGCATTGGTTCTGGGGCATATCCATACAAATCGGAGAAACAGCCCATATTTTTGTGTGTGTTAGGAGACATTCTTTTGAATTGTTTTGGAGTTGGGGAGTTATAATTGTTTTTTGAAATACTTGAAGAGAAAACTGGATCTGTCTATAAGTCTCGGACATATCAACAGTCGTCTTCTCTTCTTACAGTGCAACCAAAAGCTATGGATCAATGGTTGGAGATGGGGCAGACATTGTCCTTTCTGTGATAAAATAAACTACTCTGTCTTTTCACAATATATTTACAATCACCTGTTGTGGCCACCACCATCTTCATGTAGTCCTCTTCTGGGTGTGGAGTCTTCAGTCACCTTGATTGGCTAAGTCAGGATGATGTAATTCCTGCACAAGCATACAGGAGTTCATTGAGTCCCAACAGCCCCAGGAGATGCTGGGATACCCTGCATACCCCTTTATTTGCAGTTTAACACACATGTGTTTCAAGTTAAAAGCGACCTTATTACATTGATTTTCTTACCACCCCAAGCTTTGCTTTCATGAATTGTTACTGAATTTCAGAAAACCCATTGGTCCCTTTTGTGGACTTCTTTTTTCATTTGAAACAGCTGATCTATGATTGACACACTCTCAGCAGTTGTTCAGAAAGGGTGCTGAGTGTACATTCTTTCAGACATAACCCTGTAACAAAAAAAGAAACCAAAGGTTCTTAAAATGCACAAAAAAGCAATGTAAAAAAATGAAAAAAAACAATTTAGAACTCTTCCAGATACAAACCTCTATCAAAAAACAATATTTTTTATTGTTATCATTTTTATCTATCCTTATTTGTATAACAAAGATACAATACATACTTATTTGCATAGATTTAATTTTTCTTTGTAGTACCTAATTGATGCTAATTTATTATTACTTGGTCTGAAATTTATAAACCATCCACTTAAGTTAATTCTGATGTAATCAACACTTTATAGTCTTGGATATAAAAGTCCAATAGATGTTTTAATAGAAGTATTGCCTTGTGCTGCATTATATTCACACAAACCATTTAAATCACAGAATTGGAATAGAGACATCTCTCATTGAAGGTTATCACCTTTTAACTCTGTGGAATGTTTTTAGTGTTTGTTATTCAGTCTTATTTTATTGAGCAAAATAGTTTTTGTGTTGCCTGTTGGCTTTTATCAGCTCTTTCATGATGCGGTATGTGTTCTCATCAAAGCGCCTGTATTGATCTTTGGTGTTTGTTGAAGAAATGTTTGCATGTTTAGAATGCATTGATGACTTATATTAACAGGCAGCTAAAGTGCCAAGCTGTAACTTATAATTCTAGTTTATTCCTTTAAATATGGCTTTTTAAGGGATTTCACAACTTTTCTTTCGGAGGACTATATACGATCATGTTCACTTGGTGCCTTTGCAAATCCAAAAAGTATTTATTTTCAGCTCTTTAGTAATGTGTAAAGCACTTCTGAGATAAAAAGTAAAGTTTAAAGTTTCCTTTGGCTATGTACATATGTTAAATATATACATTGTTAAAGTAAACTCCAGTCCTACCTTAAATCTTTTAAAGGTATAATGGTTCCTCCCTGGCACTGGGATTACTGTGATTTCATTGCACACTGAGACCTTCTCACAATGGGCTTAATTTAACAAAACTCTCCAAGACTGGAGAAGTTAGACTATCATAGGTGAACCTGGGTGATTGAGCAAACCTGGAATGGATTTGGCTTAGAATTTATAGCATTTGCCAGCTAGGAGCAAATGCTTTTTAAGAAATCGATTCCAGGTTTGCTAGTTCATACAAGATAGTCTATCCTCTCCAGTCTTGGAGAGCTTTAATTAATCAGGTCCATCGTGTATTGAAGTCAAACAAAGTCTGCCTCATTTGGGACATTTGGTATCATCTAGCTCTTTCTTCTTCTGGGAGCCATGAATACAAACATCAACTGTGTTCCATATGCAGTTGCTCTGGCATATGTTCTCTGTCCCATTTTGCATTATCATTGTAACATCGCTGTAATGGTCAGGGAGGTGTAGGAGGGGGAAGGTCAAGGTTATTGACCACTCTGATTGGTTGCTCAGCACAGGAGCATCCAAGTTCTCCCAGGTAGCATTCAAAGAAAAAGAATCCTATGTTTGAGCACTTGGAGCAATCTACTATTCAGTGCACATGGCAGTAATATATGTAAACGGTGTCCCTGATTGCCTAAACCCTGTCCAAAACGATCAGGTCCAACCTATGCTTAGCAAAAGTATCTAATGTATAATTGGAAGGGTGTAAAAACTCTTTATATATTAAACCATTCTTATATAAGGCCAAAAGCTTGTGTTACTTGCTTCCCCCCTTGCCCCCTTTGAAGATCAGAAGATAGGACTATAGAAAACGAGACAGCTGGGATTTTCGATAAGCACTTGTGCTTCTGGTTTCAGACATCAGAAATCTTTTGAGAAAACCGATTAGTTAGTTGGTTCCCCCCCTGTGAATTAAGACCTAGCTGCTCCATTCGACTAGAACTTTGGTCCCTCGCATAAAACGTTTCTGTCATCATAGTCCAAGCTCGTTGCCCTGTTTTGTTATATATACCGGTATACGACTTTAAAATTGTAGAAATAGTTTGTAAGATCATTAAAATGTTCAAAGTTTAAAGCTTTAGTGTATCTGCTTTTACTAAAACAAACTCCCCAAGTGTGTCCTAGATATTTATTCTTCACGTTGGTCCCTTCAGTAGTTCCCCGCGGGTGCATAATAAATGTGTACAAACTGGGTTTAATTATAAGAAATTGTACAGAGAGTTACATGTGTTTCTGTGTAAAGGTCATCGTGACCAAATTGCTTTTTATAAATGTCATGTTACTCTCTGGGTTTGTGGCCAAGTATGCAAATCTTGTAAGGCTTCATGGCTGACACACCTGCCCCAGTGATACATTGAGATTTACCCTGGAACTAATATATAATTTAACAAATGTTGTAATATATTTGGGAATAGCCTAATTGGATGTAAACAGTGATAATATCTAAAAAGTGTCCAGTAACTTGTGACAGCCAATCCAAATGCAGATTTTACCAGTATAGCATAAAAATGATCATGGTATGCGAGATTTAATGGTAATTTTAGTTTATTGCTTTTTATGATGTGACGCTAAACAAGTTCATTGGTATAATGCTTATCATCAATCAGGGCAGCTAGAGTGAGCTTGTGAGTTACCTAAGTAGGGTAAAGTAACAGGCCCATTTTAAAGCTAACTCCTGCAGTAGCTTAAATTTTTCTTTACGGTGCTCCTGCCCTACCATAAGCCCTGAATAAGTTAAAGCGGAAGAAAACCCAAAACAAAAACAAAAAATCCCACTTGGCTGCAATCCCACAGAGCAGTCTATACATCGGGGAGGTTTCTTCTATCCTGTCCCACGTTGTCCCGGTATTCGTCTTCGGCCAGCGCAGAGTGAGCGCCAGGCATCGCCATCTTCTCCTCTCTTCTTCCGTGAGAAAAGAGAAAGGCTGCTCTGCTAAGTTTCAATGGGGCTGCCAGGATGGTGACACCCAGTATTAGGTTCAGGGTTTTGGATGCCCACACAATGGAGGTTTTTATAGGTAAATACCATGCCTAAAATACAATAAATTCACACATCATATGGCAAGATTGTTTTGTAAATGGATGGTCTGGTGACATTGTATCTTTATAGGATGTCCTTTTGGTGCAGATTCTATATTTTTCCTTGACCTCAGCTAGTAAAAATGAAGTGCAAGTGAAATTGAATGGCTTGTCTTGGAGGAATTGCTTTGTTTTCTGCAGTCGTCTTCCATCTGTCTGTCCCTTGCACTTCATAGTTGTTGATGAGTCCTAATATTTGGTGCACTTAAGATCTAATTTGGTGCTGAAGAGGATCTCTAATATGGAGGACAGTCTGCGTACTAAGCTGAATTACCAAATTAGTCAACTAGAAGGGGGTATGTGGCAGAATTAATGGCTCCCTTGAACATAGACTACAGAGGGTAACAGCAATTTAGGCTTAGGGTAATGTCCTGACGGTCTTTGAGAAGTAAGTGGAAATCTTCTTTTTGGGGAACAGTCGACAAATCCAGATTCTAGTATTAAAAACTATATATATAGCAAAAAAAAATGAATAAATATAAAAAATAATTATGTATTTATAAATTATTGATTCATACATAATTAATACAATTCTATCCATTACATAATATTCAAAAACCTAAAAATCCGGAGTTCCATTCTATAGATAAACATAATGTATTTGATTTATTGTTGGGATAATTTGGTCATCATTGGTTATTTCTGCGTATTACTTTTGGATGCAGGTTGAAATGGTTACAAAACAAAAGGATTGTTATTTAATAAATTTGTATCCTCTACTTCAATAATTCCGACCCAAATCAGAAATTTGTGGCATGGTTTAATTGTTCCGTTTCATGCCCCTTTTTTTTTTGAAAGGTCTCTGTTGTCACATGTAGGTAGGCTGTGAACAGGATTTCAATTGAATTATTGGCATATACCATCCAAACGCTTTTAAGACATTTCAACGTAATTCCTTAAGAGCTCATCTAAGCCATTGAAGACTGGGGCAAGCATAATGGCTTTTGGTAATTCAACGTACATTTTTCTATGTGAGTGAGAGGATAAAAGCCCTCTGAGTGCTCTGGAATGTTAGTTTTTCTTAACATTGTGAATCCCTCTGATGGAAACTCCTCTCAGAGATTGCTGAAAGGTTTTGTAGCTTCATCAGGTTAATTTAGGTGAAGTTGTAGTGCTTAAAGTAAACCTGTGCTAACTTTAGAAATTGAAAATCCACAGTGACGGAGTACAGATGGTAAAATAAATTAAACATAAATAACAAAACAAAACATACACTCTGCAGATAAACTTTATACATTGCAACAATAACAGCAAGATTTTTCTTTTACTTTTCCTTTTTCCCTTTTTTTTTTCTTTCCCAAACTGATTTCAGAATGCTGTTTTGTTATTATGGCATCCTGATACAATTTAAATGTTGTAAAAATTGCAACTGTTTTTTTTTCCTATACCAGGGCCTTACAAACACTGAACACTGAACTTTATAAAAATCAGAACTGTCATTTGGAAGTATGCACTTTGCCAAACTCTGTAAAAAAAAAAAAAAAAAAAAAAAGAGAAAAAAGTTCATTGTGTGTGTTTTTTTTTTTTTTGCTAAATGAAACAAATAGAACTAAAATACTACCTCTCTTCCAATCACAGAACTTCTACAGTGAGCATTGTTGTTTCTTTTTTGCCTAAACCCCACACCCTGATTTTCCTAATTGGAAATAAATATACCCATTGGACTTTGCTGACTTCTACGAAAAGCAGCAAGCTTTATACATTAGGAAATTAAAGGCATCCATTTAAAAAATAATAAAATATTATTTAAATAAAATATATAAATACAAGTTTAGAATATTATACAATACCATTATATAACAATGTAATATATAAATAGATAATACTTATTTAGAATAAAATTGAAATAACAAATTCAGTAAATATTGTATAGGCCCCAATTATTTAAAAGCCCTAATATACAAACTCTTTCCTTTTATGAATTTATTTATACAAGGGATATGGCATCTATAGTCAAAACTCAAAGCTCGCACTGGGTCCGGTTTAATTAATTATTTTTTTTTCACTCTTTTACCTTCAAAAATAATCATAGAAAAATTCCTTACATTCTGCCCATTGCATGAGCCTAGGTGTGATTAATAATAATATTAATAAACAGGATTTTTTATGGCGCCAACATATTACGCAGCGCTGTACATTAAATAGGGGTTGCAAATGACAGACAGTGGTACAGGAGGAGAGGACCCTGCCCCAAAGAGCTTACAATGTCGTTGAATGGCACTGACCTTTTTTTCTTTCCTTTCAGTGAATATTTTTACATTGGGGGGAGGAATGATCTGCAGGCCAATTTGCATTTCCATGCAAAGTCCTCCTTACTTTGCCCCCTATATAGGACAAAATATAAAATAACATGCCCTTCTGTATTTCGGGTCTGGATACAATGTACTGATGTAGTTTAAAGGTTTCCTAGGCACTGACAGGTCTCTTCTTTTTTTTTTTTATTCAGTTTTTTTCAACATCTGGTGAGTTTACTTCCGATAATATGTGGTTACGTTGGACTGAAGGTTTTGTGCATGGTGAATTTTCATTATTATTGGACTATGTTATGTTTATTAGTGATGTTGTATTTGGAATCTGCTGTTGATTTGTGAATCATGTATAACATTTTTGTGGATACTATGTGAAATATTAGCTTCTACTTGCGAGCAATGTATTATGTTTTAATGTTTTATGTCTGCTTTCTGGTCACACCATTTGTATTGCATCATAAGACTTTAGTGTATTGGTTATAGTTAAAAAAAACAAACAAAAAAACAAAATGGTTACACATGGTGTATCGTAACTTCAATAAAGCATTTGGAATTCAGTCTGTTATTTTTGTTTCTGACATTAGACTGATATTAGGAATCCTGGAAAGTCTTGCTCAATTTCTTATCTCTTAACCTTTTTGGCGCCACAGGCAGGCCGTAACCCAGCAAATCTGTTCTGGATTTGTGCCGTATGTCTGTGCATTGAGACAGCTTCTCTTATTTTTTTTTTTTTTTTCACCCCAGTCTTAACCAATATGCCCTTTCCTATAAAATAAAATAAATTCCCTAAAAATGTCTTTGAAGTAGTGTTGCTTGTTAAACATGCTGAAATGGAGGCTTGCAATTTTTACTGAGCTCCTCAAAGATTTGAATTGAAAGAGGCATCCGAGATCAATCACCGTTCAATCATTACTTCTCTGCAGGCCCCGTTGTTTTATATCAGCCTGCCTCGAATTCTATTAAATTTGTGTGCCGATCCCGCTGTTAAAATGTATTGAGTGTAGCTATCGGAGTCATTCCAGTGAATTGTTAGGATGGGGATGAAACTATTTCCTTATAGACGGACTCGTGCTGTTTCTTTCTATGGGAGCAGAACAACATCTACTTTATTCACCTACTACTATTCTGGCTGTATATGATGGGGTCCTTGGCAAATTCTTTATACAACTGCTTTATGCTAATATTTTAAGACTACAACATATTTAATGTGAACATTATAATAATACAATTTGTAACCGCTCCCTAGCAGTTGGGTGTCCTAGAAATGCGGTGAATCCCTTTGTTTTATTAAACAGAAATGATTGCAGTACCGGAGAGTAGATCCACAAGCTGGACATCAGTGCTGGGATCAAGCAAGCCTGGTCAGGGATTAACCCGAGCTCAAAGTGGACTACAGACAAAAGTACGCTCTGGGGAAAGACCGTCGATACCAAAGTGTGATCTGAAAGCATGATTTAGCCAGACAGGTAGCAAGAAACCCTTCTGATCGTTCACTGACTAAACATACCATTTACCATTTCTGAGGTTTGCTGCTGCCATCTGCACTACTGGGAGTTTTCCACTTAAAACTCTTAATTTGCTGAATCTCCGCATCAAACTGGCAGCACCCAGCAAATGATACTAGCTTTTCCAGGGGGTGGTTTGTTCAGCTTTTCAGATCTCTGGGCACCTCTGCTATTAGACAGTCCCCTACAGGAGTGTTCCCTATTGGCAATTATGTGTTGCGTTTGCCTAGGCAAGTGTGATGTAACTGAACCCTTTTTTTAATCTAATATTTTTACATGAAAGCAGCTGGTCTGCGTGATAAGCGGATATTGCAAAGCCTTATTTTAACATGCACAATAATTTCTTTTAAATAAGATATGTCAAAAACATGCTCTACTTATTGTTGGGTTTGGGTGCAATTCACTGGTGTTGTCTGGAGGTTTCCCAAACAAGGTTATCACTTCAAAATTCAGGTTTTTTTTATATAACAAGTGAGTTTATTTCCAGTGACGTGGTTAAATTGGAAAAACCACTGGCCATTATGGTTTCCCCAGGGCACCCTTACGTCATTACTGTGTTCTGCAGGGATCTGGTGTTGGTTTGCAAGCAGTAATCTCCGTTAGACCTTCCCAGAAAACTTGAATTGATTGCTGGCATAAAATAGTTGTTGGATGTTGTTGGAACAAAACTTGTTGGTGGGTTCTAAACTTTGCATAATCATCAAGCACACGCAGCCGTCCTGCAGTGTTTGCTGCATCCTTTGAAAGCACCATCGTTGCTGCCGGCTCCAAGGCTGACTACATGAGTACAGGCAATCCACCTCATCCCTAGGATGGGTACTGATGACGCACCTACACACTCATTTGCCAACACCAGCAAGCACTGCACTGTAATGAGCTTAAAAAGGCACCAGGAGCCAGGGATTACTTTTTTGACAAAGGAGACATTGCATGAGTTAATATTCCTTAGAAATGATGAGACCAGAAGTATGTAATACTCAATTTATAACATTTGGAGGCCCCTTTGTTAGTAAAGTGGCCCTGAACTTTGGATACTTCTTTGCTAACAATGTCTACCGTAATGGTAAAGCTTCCAAAGCTCCAGACAACCTTTTAATGAAGCACAGAAAGTTTTCAACATCATAGAAAATTTGTGCAAGCAAAAGACCAAAACTTTTACTACTATCGACAGGTTATGAATTTCTTTGCCAAGATTGGTTAAACTAACACAAGTCATTTATTTATTTTATTGAGCTTTTGTTTCAGAATTTTATTGGGGCAAAAATTGTTCAATACATCTACAGACCACATGCTCTGAGATTACCAGTGTGGTTTTGTTATAGTACGGCATTAATCATTACATTCACTGTGATTAATGTTTTAGCACTGGGGCAATAGGAACATCATTAGCCATTTGCCTTATTAGCTGTAATCAGTTTTCATATCCTCTACAAACAGTAATTATTTCCAAAACCCAGAGGCAAGAGCAAATATAATCTTCAGCTTTAAATATCCAGGGAAACGGGAACATTTTTCTAATCACAATTTTATTATTTTATTGCTTTGGCAGGACCATGTTCACATTTTAGATGGCTAGGATATACATATGTATTTATATGTACAGATCTATATATGTTAATTTATGAGTGCATCATTTTTTTCCCACTTATATAGCACAGATGGTGAAACTGCACACGTTTTTGGTGTCCCTTGCTCTGTTATCTCTTCTCTCCTTTCTCCTTTTCCTAACTTATTCATTCCCACCCTCCCTATCTATCCCCCCAATCTCTCCATACCCTCCGTCCTTCTTACTTTCTTTTGTTTTCTGCTATTTATTTCAAATTCTGATAAGCTTGTTTGGCAAAACCAAATAAATTTGCCATAACATTTCAGAAATTGTCATCAGTTGGATAGGAAGTAGAAATGCATCCTAGGTAAGAGATAAGATAAAGACAAAGTAAAGCAAAAGATAAATAACAAATGGGAGGGCTTATTTTGACAGCTAGGTGATCCTAGATGGTGCCAAACCTAGTAATTGAGCCAAATTAAGAAAGGATAGATAGAGAAGAAATGGAAAATAAGGCTTTTTTAAGCCATTTAACTATACCAGATAAAATAATGACTTTTATTGACTGTTAACTTCTAGCACTATTAAACATAAGCAATATATAATAAAATAATTAGACTTATGATACAGAGATCAAAGATTAAAGACAAACCCAAGAGTATTTTCCTGGGTAAAGGGATAATATAACAAGAAGAAGAGACAAGTCCAGAAATTCTATATAGGTAAGGGCATGTGTGGTATTTTATTACAATGGCATCTTCTTTTAGACACTAGGTGCCTAGGAGGGGTTATAGGCTGTCACTGATTCTTTTAGGCCTTGGCAAACACCTGTGCACCATTGGCAGATGAGTACCTTTTTTTTTCGCCTTGCAACACCAATTTAAGTGTGTCCCTGGACACTGCATGCAACATTATTAAAAAACACAGCAACCTCCTACCAGTGTCAAATTAAGGATAATGAATGATCCAATGTTGACTAGTGCTAGTCTGAATATGCCCTAAGGGAGGATATAATGAGGCCAGGATGTATATAATTATAAATAATATATACTATATATCTTTTATTCTACATGTGATTACAAAACTCCCCATGGTATTTCAATACATAGAATAATAAGGTCCAACTATCATATTTAGACCACAAAAAAACTATTTTTCTAATATAGATATATACAACATATTGAAGTTTAAATATACAAATATATGCATATAAAGATTTATTTCTCTTACCTATATAGCTCAGAGGAGTTGCACAGTGGTTTATATAGCAATTTGTATGGGGAGCTTATGACCCCAAATCACTTACCATTGAATGTCCCTTTCATCATTACTCAGACGCTTTCCGATGCCAAATTGGTCCGAAGCCAGTTAACCTATTAGAATGTTTGTGGATCGTGGATAGAAGCACTTATAGGAAACCTATGCAGTCACAATATATGGACAACTGATGCAAGGAAGGAACATTAAACACTTGGGTGATACTTTAAAAAGATTGCCTTTTTGTTTCATTGAGCTTTATTTATTGGCAAAGTATTAAGGTAATTTTACCCACTTTAGCACAAATGTTTACTGAAATCCTGGCACAAAAACATTAAATATAATCCTTAATAGCTCCAAAGAATAAAAAAAACCACAGTGTGATCACCAAATATCTTTACAAGCCCAGAAACTTCCTCATAAGAATGTTGCACGTAGAATTTATAGAAACCAGAGCTATGAAAGGGACCACGTGTGCCAAAGGGCATTTTGGCATCAGGGTACTAAGGAATATACCATTAGAGGGCCAGGATATGTCTAAGTTTTACTCCTTTATGGTTATTAAAGTGAAATTAAATCTGCGCGGCACCTATCACCTATACAGGTTTGCCAGACGCCGTCATCTTCCTTCACTTCTTCCTCTATTATTATTATTATAATTATTATTAAATAAACAGGATTTCTATAGCGCCAACATATTATGCAGCGCTGTACAATAAATAGGGGTTGCAAATGACAGACTAATAAAGACAGTGATAAAGGAGGAGAGGACCCTGCCCTGAAGAGCTTTCTACTGGATGAAATGGCTTTGCTTCTGTAACAATATGGAAGTGCTGAATATAACCAAGCACAGATGTATTACAATACAGAATTACATTTTATCAATCAGAATATAAAAGGGGGAGTGTATTTGTTTTAAACAGATATATTTGTAATGTTCTCTGTTTAAGCAAAACCCATTGGGTAAAGTTGTCTTCACCATGAAAAGACAGTCACAACTGGAAGTTAAATATCAATTAAATTAATAAATTACTCTTTTCTTTTATTAATAGAAGAGGTGGAATGTTACACAAATTGTACAAATATTCTTTTATATATATATATATATATATATATATATATATATATATATATATATATATATATATATATATATATATATATATATAGATATAAAATTTCATATAATACTGGTGTATTAATGGTGGTTCAGTATAACATTAAAAAATGTAATTGCGGCAAGTAATTGGAGAACTGATGGTAAAAATCTCCAATGCCGAAATTGCTAAGTTTCTAATAAAGCCTAAAATACATTTGAACCTATTCATTACACTGCATTATTTTTGCCCCATCAAAAAGCTTTCAGCAGAGGAGACGGAATGAATGGTACTGCTTCAGTCATACAATTTAGTACCCATTACCAACATCAAATAATTCTTACTTGAACCTTATATTACTGTGTTTTTTGATGCAGCTTTTTTTTCCAAGTCTCCATTTCCACTTATCTGTTATTTATGTAGCATCTCTATAAAAACATTCTGTGGGTCTGGGAATTACTGGTTTCTTTCATTGGTAACTTTCAAGTAAACAGTTTACTTAAATTGTCCATGTAAATTCACTAAAGACCAAATAGAAGACATGCGGTAAAAGCTGTTCAAAGTGGTCAATTTTAATACGTGATGGTTATACTGACCGTGTAAATAAATTCCTAGATAGGGACATTGATATAGCTGTCCAGCATAACAATGCTTTCAGTATAGTTAGGCAACAAACATAAGAAATATATATAAAATGTTTATGTAAAGAAAATGTAATAAGCACTGCACACTTTAAAAAAACAAATTGAATATTATTTTGCAAATCAATCATACTCATAAAGAATTCAGAAGTCATCTTAAGTTTAATAAATACCTGTTCTAACCAGGAATGGATCTGGTCCAGGATTGAAAACATTTGCAAGCAAATAGCTTTTGGGAAATCCATTCCAGGCTTCCTGGGTCACCCAGGTTCACTGATGAAAATGTATCTTCTCCAGCCTTGAGGAGCTTTAATAAATTAAACACAATGCCTCCCTCCAAATTTCATATGCAAATACTGAGTCAGCATTTGCCTAGGTTAAGGCATTCCCACTCTACTTTTTTAATAGTAGGGCTTGGTTCTGTTGATAACTGTTTTGAAATTTAAGCTAGTCTTGTATGATACCCCTACGTCATTCTTTTGTGAAATGCTGAAGTTCATCTCTATTCAACCCATAAGCTGCGTACACACCTGCAATTTTTCTCGTTGGAAAGGATCTTTCACGATCCTTTCCAACGAGAAAAGACTGCAGGATGCATGAACGATGCTGTACATACAGCACCGTTCATGCTCTATGGAGAGGGGAGGGGGAGAGCGACGGAGCGGCACCCTGCTGCGCGCTCTCCCCTTCCCTTTCATTAGGATCGGTCGTCGTCCATCGTCCATGGATCCGCCAGGACGGTCGTCGGACGATGGACGACGACCGACTGTACACACGGCAGATTTTCGCCCGATAATTGGCCGATACCGATTATCGGGCGAGAAAAATTTGCCGTGTGTACGCAGCTTTACACTACAATTTAATGGTAGGGCTTACATCCATTATATTAGTGTACCTCCATAGGCACTGTAGCCTTTTGCCAATCATTTTGTATCTTCTTTTCGGATTAGTAGGAGACAGCAATGGGCCCCTGTTAGGGCAAGTAACATACTCTATGAAACTGAAGATAGGTTTATATAATTAAAAAAAGGAAAGTCCTTCTTGTGATAATTACAATGCCTGCAGAATGGAACTTTAATCCCAGGCTTTAAATAGGTGTTTCCTTAACACCAGGCTACTTACAGCCAGGAGGTTTCAAACTGTAAGGGGTAAATTGATTTGTTTCAAAAAAGACAATATGCAAAAAAAAAAAAAAAAATGAAATCAGAGCTTCTATCTACAATTAGGTATTTAAAATGTTGCATTTCAACAAATGCTTGATTAAATCTGACTTGTCTGCATTGCTCAGGGATGCATTAATGTAGTTTACTGTGACAAAGCTGTAATCGTACCTTTTAGGTTTTATTTCCTGATTAACAGCTTTAGAGCACCTCCATATGAGATAGTGCCTAGGCACCTTCCTTTCTTCTGGTCTCAAAGCAACATATCAGGGCATTTTTAGAAGCATATTTCGGCCACGCTTGTTTTCGAATTCTGGGTGCCTGTGAAAACACATAACTCAATAGAAATGATGAAAACATTGCCTAGGCATGATATAAACTGCACAATTCTATATGTAAGTGCTAACTGATCCATATGGCTTTTCTTGCACTGTTCAGTGGATAAGATGCCAAAAGTCTGTTACTCACTTCCTAAACCCCATCCTTTAGTCAAGGAATGTATTCATTAAAAATTAATTAATGGTTTTTTGTATAAAAAAAACATTAATAGTAGAATTCAGCTTGATATCCTTTTTCTTTTATTTATATATATATATATATATATATATATATATATATATATATATATATATATATATATAATTTTATTAAAAATAAACAGTATTTATATAGTGCCAACAGGGATCTATATAGAACATGCTATGGTCAAACTGTGCTTTTTTTCCCAGTGTCATCCTTGCCTTCTCTTATTGGTACTTCTATTGTTGTAGTTCATCAGGTTTTAGGGAATCTTTCCTAGTTTTTCCTCCCCATTATGTCTACTCCCTGACTACCCGCCTAAATTCAGTTTACTGTACTATCAGGTTATTACTTAATTAAATGCCAAGTTTTCATGTTTGGATTACCTTATTGTTTTAATTATAAAATGTTAAAATCATAAAAAAAGGAACAAAAATCTAATTCATCTTAATCATAAATCTAAATAGATATCAATCTTTTTTTCAAGTTTTAAATAATACCAGAGTTTATCATTGCATTCTAACATTTAGCAGTAGATATAATGAAAATACATTTTAATACAACAATATTGAAAGAACACAGCCTTAGACACTTCAGTCAAATGATATGCAAATGCTATGCAAATGAGCCTTGCATGTAAGCATTCCCCTCTCTCTATGTTCTTCTTTGTTAATGACAGAGAGTAATGTCACACTAATTTAAAACCATTCTTTGAATTAGAGGCTGAGTTCTGTGGAAGCAGCCAGCATGGTGAGACACACCTCCAAACTGAATAAAGCTTTTTTTATAAACATGTGGAGTGTCCGGTTTGGTGAGTATAGTACTTTTCGTGTGTAGTCTAGGTTTATGATCAAGGGTATTTTTTTAATCTTTTTTGCATATAGATGTCATACAGATGACTGATGTTTTTTCTTTAAACCAGTACTATGTGTAATCCCCTATAATACTTCAGTATATTTTATTTTGATCATTTCATGCACTCCAGGTGTGATTTCAGGCCAAACTAATGCAGAAACATAGACGGGATATTCAAGATTAGTATTTGCTAATTATTTTTTTTAGCTCTTCAGAGCTGGTTTTAGTTTGAGCAGCTCTGTACACCTGACACTAATTGAAGAGGAAAATAGGGGGAGGTTGTAGAAAGCGTTGAGGTCCACCGAAGAAGGCGTTGAGGTCCACAGTAGATGGCATTGAGGTCGACGGTAGAAGGTGAAGGCGTTGAGGTCGACGGTAGAAGGTGAAGGCGTTGAGGTCGACGGTAGAAGGTGAAGACGTTGAGGTCGACGGTAGAAGGTGAAGGCGTTGAGGTCGACGGTAGAAGGTGAAAGCGTTGAGGTCGACGGTAGAAGGTGAAGGCGTTGAGGTCGACGGTAGAAGGTGAAGGCGCTGAGGTCCACGGTAGATGGCGAAGGCCATGAGGTCCATGGAAGAAGGAGAAGGAGATGAGGTCCATGGTAGAAGGACTTGAGGCCCTTGGCCACACATGATGGCAAACATTGTGTAAGTTGGAGTGGATTCCCAATATATAGACTGTGGATTTTATATCTGAGTCTTTTTAAATTCACATCGATTTAATAAACATTAGGAAAAGGTTCCTGCTATGGATACTCCCTATTGGGTCAATTCATAGTGTTAGGGTTGTTGTTGGGTAAAATAAACATGTTTAAATCTGAATTTTTACTCTTGCACAGTCTTGTACTCATAGTACCTACTCTGTTTTTACTGCACATAGTCAGATTCTTACAGTGTGCAGTAAAAGTTCAGATGTGCAGTAAAAGTTCAACTAATCAGATGGAGCCGGCATCATTTCCATGCTGCAGGACGTCCAGCATTAGTTCATTTTTCCCTCCTTGACCTTACTGGCCCTAGCCTTCACCTTTTATTATTTGGATTTCAGTTCTTTCAATTATGGAAGTTCATCATAAAATGTGGTTGATACACAGCTTCCTATTTTTAGAAGGATCCACCAACCATGATCTCTATTCCTATTCATATGGATGCATGAAGACCCATCAAAGATGCCATTGGTTTTAAAACAGGACATAGAATGAAATCAGAGTACAGTAGTACCAGATAAATCAAGAAATCGTACATAGGACTTTTCAGGCATCCAAAAATTATTCTCAAGAATTAAAAAAACAAGACATTTTATTAATACACATTAGAACAGTAAGAAAGATGGGAGCAATCTTAACACTTACAATCTCAATATGCGTTCAACGCATTTCGCAGAACATATCCACTTCCTCAGGAATTTGATATCTATGAAAATATATACAATTAGATAAAGAATCATTTTCACAGAATTTTTCATCAAATTCACAAAATAAACAAACACACTTACTACT
Source organism: Pyxicephalus adspersus (assembly GCF_032062135.1). Classification (NCBI taxonomy): domain Eukaryota; kingdom Metazoa; phylum Chordata; class Amphibia; order Anura; family Pyxicephalidae; genus Pyxicephalus; species Pyxicephalus adspersus. The sequence continues at coordinate 49,247,105 of NC_092866.1, read as the reverse complement.
ACTAGTAACAATGTCAATATTTATTCTCTTGACCCATTTCTTCATAACATGGCCTTAGGAATCCAACAGCTCAGCTGGAATAATTACTGAATAATTAGTATCAGACAAGGTTTCTATTTTTTTCAACTCTATCCAAAACTTAAAAGTTTATTTTACTAGATATAGAATTTAACTTGGAATACTTTTAAATGACCAAAATCAGAATAGAATGATCACATCAATTGCCTTTCCATGTTTTTTGGATTAACTGAATTTCATTCACCAAAAACCATTGTTGAAAGGGGTTTATTATAGAAATATAACATATTTGTTCCGTATGTGAACTTGCTTTTACTTTCATAGTTTTTTTCAATCTTCCTTTGATAATGGTACTTAAATCAGCCTTACTGCACGTTTTCTTTGGAGGTTATTTGAGGAAACCATCCATTTTATATAAAATAAAGACATTTACAAAAAAAGTAATGTTTAACTCCAGACAGACTGCTCAATGTACAAATACATATATGGAAAGACATACGTTTTGGAAGATTTGTATTGCATTTTATCCTTGTAATTCAGATAGTTTCTTAGTAGCAAAGCTAGGGGAGTGAACTTTTTTCTACTGTACATTTTAGTCTCAACTTCTCACCCCAGGCCTACCGTTTGCTAGTAAAGAAGAATCACCCCACTGATGAAGTCATCACTCTGCTCCCGCCTCCTGTGACAACGATTTGATTAATAACATTGTGCAATATAGTTCAGGACTCACCTTGCTATCCCCCTTCCCCTCCTCTAAGTTTTAATACCAATATATCAAGTAGACATTTCTGTTAAAAGTTTAGGAGGCAAGATATAAAACAGAATTTGTCGAATGATCCGTGATTCTTTTAAAGCCAGATTAATTCACTATAAATGAAACATCTATCAGTCATCCACTGACTACACAGCCGTTAAATCTGGACTGGAAATAATTACAATTTAAGTTGGCGTCATTAAAACAAGATTTTACAGCTCTCTCTCTGGGGAGCTTCACCCAGATCAGAGTTTATGTCTAACCAAGAATCGCAAGGCACAGATTAATTTATGAAATTATTACTATTAATATTACCCTGCACATACTAATATATGCAAAATTGTCAGTGACCTAATTTAGTGTTTAATTAGTAACATTCCATTCCAGCTTGCTATACTGCTATATCTTACTTAGTGTGTCATTTTTTATGGGACACCACACATCTAACCTAGTGGTGAAGGGTAGTTTATACTATTATTAGTTTAAATATTGGTATTATAGTCATAATGTTTCTTAACAGAAATTTACCTTTGAGGAGTTAAACTTTTAAAATGTAACTTTTGTGCTTTTGAAGTTTATATAATATTTATTTTTTTATTTATATATTTTATATCCAATTAAAAGTAAGGCCCAGGAGCATATTCATCTGCTGTTTGATCACTTCATTGTTCTAACTATTAAAAAGGGATGGGGTGGTATTTAAAGAGAGTATAGGGAGCATAAATACCATATGGACTTTAGAGAATTGTCGCTGGAAAAGATCTTTCATGATTGATTGTAGTGACAGATGAATGAAAGAGCTCTGTACATAGCGCCGTTCTGTTCTATAGAGAGGGGAGGGGGAGGATGAATGAGGTTGAGCACCCTGCTGTGCTCTCCTCCATAGGAGTGAACAGTGGTCATTCCCAATCAGTTGTTAATCTGTTCAGATTGATGGATTGTCAGGGAACGATGTGCTTATATCAGATGGGCACAACTACTTGTCTCAGGTGATGATTATCCGATGTGTGTATGTATCTTGAAGTGGAACTAAACTGAAAACAAAAAAAATTACACTTGCTTTCAATTCTACAGATCCCTCGATGGCACTGGTCCCTTCCGCGATCCTGTCCCGCATTGTCCTGCAATTCCTATTCATCCCAGAGGAAGCGCCGAATGCTGCCATCTTCAGTCTTCTTCTTTGCATGTCACCCATTCTCGCACTGCGCAGGTGCGAGATCCAGTGGCATAGCCCACTGTAAAGGGGAAAAAAAAAAGAAAGCTGACCTTACTGTGCTTGCGTGAGATTGGCATCTATTTCCCTTAATAGAAAACATGCTCCTTTTGCATATGTCTGAGATTAGGGCATGTGCAGAACAAGCACCCAGAGCCTCCTGATCCCTGACTTAGGTGTCCTGGGAGCTCTGCGCTCCCATTCAGTCTTGATTGCCACATCATGGCCAGTAGGAACATGGTTCTGGTTGTACACCTAGGCCCGTTTTCTCGCTGACAGAAAGTTGGATATGTCTGCTACACATATAAAATTCAGTACCATTACTATTTCAGGATTAACAAGGACCATAAGAATTCTTACACAGCAAAGGTGTTTTTAGGTCTACAGAGTAAGATGATTAAATATTCCTAGTAGGTAGATTGGCTTCTGCTCATGTGGCCCATTCTTGTGCCATTTAACCTTTCCATACTTCCCAAGTATACCGCTGGTCCAAAGTGCTGTACTTTTTTTTTTTTAAATTTAGATGATAGGACCATGAAGCAATGTCAGTGAGAGTACCCAGGACCTCCTTGAAAGCTAATAAATGTGTGTGTATGTCCTTGGTCATCAATGAGTTATGCAGCTTTTATTTCATTACATTGCCTATTATATTTTTTGCCTCTGTATTATCTTGTTGATGGTATATATTACCCCAATTTTCATTGTAATGCTGTACCTTTTATTTTAATTTTAGACTTAGGAGTTAGATCCAAGCTAATGTTATAGTCAAGTTAGTTGACTATACATTAGTTATAATGTTATGTTAGTTATGTTTCCATTAAAGGTTAGACTTGTGTGTTTAGATGGGTGGTTTTTGATAGCACTATGGTATACTGCTGTCTACCAGTCCTTGATTCCTAGGTATTACTAAAACTAATTTGAATGGTTCTTTTCATTCAGATTTTTCATTGCAAAGCACTTTATGAAGGGTCTCAGGGTAGTCTTCTACTTAAAACACTTCTATACATTTCCATGCTCTTCTGCACTCTTTATTGATCACTTCCTATTAGTTGATAATGGGCACCAAGGATCAAGTAACTGCACGGTTGACAAATGTCAGATTGAACTTGGCCTCCAACAAGGGGGTACATTGTTGTCAACGGTCCCCAAGTTATAATTACCTTGATTGATTGAATTCATTGTTTGTGGATATATTTTTTGGTACTCCCATCCTACAAATGGTGAAACCAAAAGCCAAATCATGTTTTCAGAAGATAGCTTGGGATATGCTGGCAATAGGATCCCTCAAACTAATCATTGACAGTTATCTGATTGGCACTTTGTTGACTTCACCTTGTCACTCATGGCACAACAGCCAAAAAGAACATTAAGGCCCATTTATAGAAAAATACAGGTGGTCCCAAGGTTAAGGATATCCGGCATACGGACGACTCCTAGATATGAACAGGGCTTCCCTGCTCTCTCGTGTGCAGGGCGAAGGCTTGGAAGGGGGCAGTTTGCATGACTTGCAGAAGAAATCTATTTCTAAACACAGCTTGTTGTTGTGGGTGATCTTAACAGCTGAACTGATCTGTAGAATCTTGTAACACTTTCATGACCAAGACAAACTGTGCAGTTGTTTTTTTTTGTTTTTTGCTTTCTTTGTGATTAGCTCACAGTGATGATTTTATACAGTAACTGACACGCTGCCTAATATTATGTTGAGACAACATCTGTCCTAATTGCATTTATTAAAATAATGTACCTGTTCTGACTTACATACAAATTCAACTTCAGAACAAACCTACAGTCCCTATCTTATTTGTAACCTGGGGACTACCTGTATTGTTGTTCTTGTATGTATGTTGGTAATACCTGTAATGACCGTATTCAATATATACCGGTAAATACTTTTTTATTGTTTGTCTTTATACGTATGTTTTTCTCCTGATATGTGTGTAATGTTTTTGTTGCTTATGTCAACTCCTTCAGAGGCTACTTTGTCCCCAAGATGTTGTCACCCTGTTGAAGAGAGTGTAGAAATTAATCTACCATAAAAAAAAAACATATATATATATATATATATATATATATATAACAATAACATACTGCATTACAAATGCCATTTTTAATTTTCTCATAGTTCTAATTTTGATAAGCAGCCATAATTCCCTTTTCAGAGTTTTTTTTTAACACAAAACTGTTTGTTGAGGTTCCACCCTGATTGATTTAATTTGCAGGTGATCCTGACAGCACCCTATGTAAAAACCCCTTTCCGAAAATTCATAGTCTTGCCAGTTGCATTAGTATTTTAATATATTCAGCCAGTTGGTTTTAGAATGTGCTCATTACAATTAAAAGCAGCCATCAGCAGGAAAATTTTTTAAAAGGGGAATTTTCTTTTTTTTTTTAATCTAGAAGCATAATTAAGTTTGTAAGTGAAGGGTTTCCATTTTTGATTTAAGTGACACATTTATGCCTTGCATCCTGAAAGATGTCATTTTGTGAGGAAATGATTCTACCCTTGAAGCGTAATGATACACATGTCACAGCACCAGCTTAAATTAGCCGGCATCTAAATCACTCCAGATAAGTCACGAACATCTGGCATTAATGATCTTTCAGACAGACTCTCCCCTCCGTTTGTCAGCCCCCCAAATCCTAATTGATGGATCATTTGTATGTGGTACTTAATCAAAAGTAGTTTTTATTTACATACTGTTATGCCGAGTAGTTTTTCATCGGGTGCAATAAATATTTACAAGCTTCTTTTATAAGAAATGTTCTTTTCACTGGTACATATTTGATAAGGAAAAGGACATTCATATATGCTGTGCATTACCCACAAAAAGAAATAGGGGTTTATCAGAATAACAAAGCAGAACAAATAAAATCAATATTTATGTAGATTCTATTTTTGCGTGCTTTGATTGCTATTTGCTACCTATGTGAAAACTATTTTTGGATTACAAGTATTTAAGGCCATGAGATATTGACTTGGATGTGGTAGGTTTTTATACCCTTATGTAAAGTGTATATTTGACCTTTTCCAGACCTGCAGTATTTTGTAGCAGTACCACATGTTCAAGTTCCAGACTTTCTTATTAAACTGTATGGGGGCAATTGGGAACCTTTCTGTGCACAAATTTGTAGTCCCATTGCAGTGGTAGTTTGTTCCACAGTTCTTCATTGGCTTGAATGGGAACCCATTCCAAGCATAGTGAGCTGCAGTTGACTGACATTGCTTTGTGGTTGCTTTGCGGTGAACTCAACTGTACAACAAAGCATTTGTCAGATACTGCTACTGAGCGCATATAACGGGGCTGAGGAGTCAGATGTTTTTCCTTTATTTTCTTTTTTCAATCCTACCATTAACAAACTTTCTAAGCTTGGGTGGCCGTGCTTACTCTCTGTATTTGAGCAGAAGTATTGCCACCCTAGGCTATCTTTTGGACTTCCGAACACCTTCCCCTCAACACATGTCCCTAACCTAACTGTTCTGTAGTTCACAATACTAGGCAGGGCTAATACTATTGCTTGAGATTTCAGTGCTTTGCAAGGCTGAGTTAATAGGAAGTTACTAGCTCAATGGATTCTGTATGAATTTCAAGGTATTTGATTTGCATTTATCTGATAGATATAGCAAAAAGTTTGTTTATTGTTAAGTTCAGTGAACTAAAACAGAACAAAATACATTTGATTTTGGTGCTTACACTTTTAAGTTTAAGACTAAGTTCCACTAGCATTCATGTACTGACAACCACTCCCCAACTATTTTTAGCCCAGATTCCCATTGGTTTTGTTGAGGTTGCAGCACAGGTCCGGAAAGTGACTTGCAAATGTGCCATTGAGTAACCTGTGGTGAAGCACTTGTGAAACAATAGTTTATTTTTGGAGGCGCTAACTGTGCAGTTACAGACCACAAGTCTCAATGGGCCCCTAGGATCTAAATGTGCACCTCTAAGGGATAATGGGAACCTGTGCTTTGGTCACGTGGGGCCCCACCAGAATTAAAGTAAAATTTCCCAACACCATTTGGTCTGAAGTACCAAGTAGCTTTTGGGTTTAGGTTGTGATTGGAAAATACACAGTGGTGAAGAAGTTCAAGGTATTTTCTTCTTGCTGCAGCAGGATTGTAAAGTAAAAGGAAGTATGTGCAGATAAGGTGTGTGGCCATTTAAATCAACCTATTGCCTAGCCCTCTATATTTTATTTATATTTGTATTTATATTTTCTAAACCTTCTACATTTCAAATATTAGTTTATTAGTTAACCCAAGTTAATGAAAATAACATACATCAGCCTAATGTATATACATTCAAGCATATATAGAAAAGTGGTGCAATAATTTTGTAGAAGCAAGCAAAAAAAATTGTCTTTTTATCTTAAGCAAATAATAAAAAAAAAATGATTGGTTGCTCTGGATCACAATATATTACCATTCCTCTTGTGCTGCTGTATAAAACAACCCAGCTGGTTGAAAGAAAGGATTATCTTAAAATTTTAGGGGGAAAAAATCAATAATTCCTTTTTATTCTTCAATACATTATTCTTTTCAGATGCAAAGTAGAGCAGTTTAGGATACCAACACCTGAAATAAACGCACTGGTCTCTTATTCTAAAGACCCTTTGTAGCAGTTTTTAGGTTTCAGATAATTTATAACTGCATTCAGAAAAAGGGCCACGTCTATGATCCCAGCAGGGGATTCTGGGAATAGTGGGCTTTTCTTTGCACCTCTAACATGCACATCCTGCTGCGAGTCACCATGACAAGAGGTTTAAAGATGTTTAGCTTTTATCTTCTTAAACAGTGTATTTTGGATGAAAATGTACACATTTAGACACCCAGGAAGGACTTTTGATTTTAAAATGGTCTCTGACGGAGCCGCCGCTGCTTCTCATGCTCCGTTCACCTGTGATGTATATAGCTTTGATTCTTTCCAGGGCTGACTTCTTAGGACCAGCGCTCTTGTCACTTTATTTCTTAGCTCCAAAGGACATTAAAGTTTGTAAAACTTATTTGCAAACATTTCATTAAGATTCTAGTTTGCAGTTTTGTGATTATATTTTGTTTTTTATATTGCAGTAATGTAAGAGGGAGAAGGCAGAAATATTACAAATCCAATCATGGTTATCTAGAATGACATATTTGTAATACAATAATTGGTTTCACCAGCACAGAAGTTTAAGCATAACCTGCCCTTTCTTCTACATTTCTTTTTTTGTCCTTTTAACATCATCATTATATAAACTGGGATATAAGACCGCAAATGCTCTTTACCCTACATTACTATGGCTATTTTCTGACTGGCACTGAGGTTGTGGTATGGTTGGCGCTTCCTCATGCTTATATACCATGTGCTTGGGTGAGGGGCTATGTATATCGCCCATCTCACCTACAAAAGCTCATAGAAAATGAATGGGTGGCAGTGAACAGTCTCATACTGGAAGACGTAAAATGTGCAAATGTTGGTACTTTAAGAACCAGGGCAGTGGCGCAAGTGATCAAATGCCTGTCAATGTGCCAGCTACTTGGGGCTACACGGGAACACATATTCTTGCTGTAGGTTTATTTTAATCCTTTGAGGTCCCTTAAAGCCTGGCAGCCTTTCTGTGGAGAAGGGAAGTTAAAGGATGAGTGGAAGGTGCCCACCATGTCCACCCCATTAGAAAACAATAGCAATCTACATCATAATTTTAGAGATCTAGACCATGGATCAATAAACAATATTGGTGGCCATTAACGGTTCATTCATTCAGTCATTAATGGTTGTTTTGGCAATATAAGTCTATCTTCTATACACAGACTTGCTTTTTAATAAATGTAGAAATAACACAAAAAGCAATCACTGAAGTGCGTTATATTACACTTTTGAGCAAATGGACTCTTATACGCTTTATGGACGATTTTATACGCTCATCAAGAAAATCTGCATGTTGAACAATGTGCATGAGTCCCCATCAAACGTTGTAGCATATCTGAAACCCAAGTTATTTTTGTATATTATTTCTATAGACACTTGTTCTTTTTTGACTCATGCCCGTATGGCTTGTATTACCTACAGAATCCTACAGTCACAGCACTCATTAATCTGTCTGTTCTATAAAAGTAAATGAAATGATCTTTTACCTAAAATAATACAGATAGGCTTTATTTTATGTGCATGTTAATATTTGAGTATCCAAGTGTACATTGACTTCTGTATCCCGCACTTACAGTTTTATCTCAGAAGGCCAAGGGTTAACGTCAGTCCTGGAAGCTGACAGTAGCTGGTACACAGGTCTCCTGTTTTGTCTGACCTTTCTGTACTTGAGATTTATAATTATCATTAGTTGGTAACATGCAGGGAATGACAGAAGCCAGACCTAGTACTCCTACCATGGCCTGGCTCTTATCAGATTCAGCTACTGAAATTGTTAAGTACAGTGGAGACTGGGGAGCTTTGTCCTGTACCAGCCTATAGAAAAGTTCATTTAATAGTGTCTCCACCACCATAAAAAGAAAGTCCTCTAATCTGATGAAAGTTCTAATAATTCAGGCAATGGTGTAAAGGAAAACATTTTAGAAGAACTCGGTTTGCTGGATCACCTATGATAATGTACGATAGTCCATTATAGATCTTCTCCAGTCTTGGAAAGTTTTTTTAGGTTAGGCCCAAAGTTTTAGCAAAAAAGCCACATATTTATTATTTTTAGGGGATAAACAGTGGCAGCCCCCAAATGAAAAGTTTATTTTAATTGGATGAAACTGCGACAGATGTGAAAGACCGACCTTGGCCAAAATAGCCATGTTGGATGTGTTGTCTATGTCCCCTTTTACCCAGCTTTCTCCGGTGACTAACCAGGAATGGTTGCAGTAGGAGAATTTCTATTTATGACATATTAAGACTAGACTCAAAAAAAAAAAAACTGAGACCCTGTCCCCTTAACAAACCAAAACTACAAATGCCAAACAAATGGGACTTTCAATGGCCAAATATTAACATTTTATGTAATTAAACATATTCATTTATTACGAAATATATTAAAAATACAAATCCATTCAACATATAATAGCCATAATAGAGAGATATGATTTTTGTTGGTAATCTTCCAAGAAACTCGTTCACGTTATGGCCACTGTTTTCTGAGTTTGGAGTCCATATGAATCTCAGCTGCAATATCTATCCGCTGATGCACTGAAAAAGTGATTAAAAATATCTGCTAGCGCCTTGTAGACTTTTTTCATATATTTTTTTCTTTCTCGTGAGTCATTTGCTGCTATCTGTGAACATGAACAGTGTGTGCCACTGAAGAAAGAAAACACTATTCCGTACGGAGTTTCCCATTACATGGTGGGAGTTGGTGCTCTGGTTACTGTCTGTACTGATAGAGGTCATGTGCCGATTGACTACAGACTGTCAGAGGTTATCTCTGGTTACTAACTGCTCTTGGTAGGGTTATCTTTTCAGAAAGCAGACCGTCTAAACCTGGTCTTAGACATTTACATAATGGTCAGTTCCTCAAACTGTTTTTTTTTAACCCTTCTATGATGGGGAGGGGGTTCATTGATTCCTACATGCCCAGGCCAAATTTGGCAGCTTCAAATTGGTTTATTTGACAACATTTCTCTAGATGCGACCTAAAAAAAAATCTATTTTTTATAATCTAGTGGACAAAAAATTCTAATTTTACAATATTTTTTTTACATTAAATGTTTTTTTGTGTGTGTTTTACATTTATATCCAAAGCCTGGTGAGAACTTTTATAGGATTGCCTCTTCTTGTGGTAGTTCAGCCAGTCCAAAAAAAATAGACGTGACCACATGATGTCTATGCATGACAAAGCAACAGATTCATTTTATTGATGACCCTACCAGCAGCTTATATTCACTTCTTCTTTGTTCTCTAACTGCTATTTTTGACTACCTGGAGTATAGAAAAATACACAGAACCATTGAGTATAGGGAGCATGTAAACTACTTCCCTTTTCATATGTGACCGCTTTTGTGATTGGCTGAGCAAGCATTTGTGCAAGGTCATATGGGGGCAAAAGTAGAGCGCCCACCTGGTTCTTACCTGGTTCTTTCTCTCATTTCTGGGAGCAGAACAGAGCAGAGGTGGAATGAAAGTAGAATGAATAATAATAATACTGTCAGCTGCTGCTACGACGTCCAATAAAGTGACTTGTTTGCCATGCCTAAGCAAAGCACAGTTTAATTTAGAATATTGCACTTTAAGTAAAGTTGCAAAGTCACTCCCTTGTTCCCATCAATATGTCCAGAAGTGTAGACAACCTTCTTGCTGATAAATCCAATACCCCCAAGTCTTCATTAGGGCACACAGCGTTGTTAGAAAGGATTGCCATTATATGAAATGTGTATTATCTTTTTTAAGGGGCTAGCCTTGTCTTCAAAGTGCTAAGACCTAGTTTGCATTTCAGTGTACACTTATCTCATAGTAGTTATATCATGTCTGCATTTATGGACAATATATACGTGCCTTTATCATTATCAGCTTCATGAATGCGTTCTCATACACAGGAATAAGAATGAGCAGATTCAGCAGCAATAAAGCCCCATCTCCCACACATCAGCCTTGGATGTGGTTTTTAGCAAAAGCTGCATTTATTGCACAATAAAAAAAGAAAACTGCCAATTTTCATAGCCTGCCATTGTACGGCAATGGGAATTAGAAGGCTGTTTTTTTCCCTTATGATTGTTACTATTACCACCATTAGTTTGGGAGATCACTTTCAGTGCAGTAGTACTTTACTGATGAGCGGTATATTTATTTTTTTTCCCATGTTTTTATTTGTATGTTTCGACAGTGACAACTGTAATAAAATAGAAAATGAAATCTCACACAAGTAAGATTTAGAAGTATAAAATTAATGTACGATAAAGTAAATTGAGCTTTTGATGCCAATTGGGTGGAACAGAGACGGCTACAAATAACCCAAATTGCATTTTAAGGAAAGACTGACTGAGTACAACGATAGGGTGCAGCATCTGCAAATTATCTCCAGGAACAATTTTTTTGTAAACTAAAGTACAAGGGAGTATGTACCTTAAACCAGCGGTCCCCAACCACCGGGCCGCGGCCCACTACCGGTCCGCGGCGGTGTTTTCAGTGGGCCGCGAGTACATGATCCATTATTGAAAACGAAGCGGCAAAATTTCCTTCCGTGAAACCGGTCCCTGGGGCCAAAAAGGTTGGGGACCGCTGCCTTAAACGATATCATGATGGTATCTATTGTCCTTTTATCAATATAGATAGCTGATATGGACCACTACAGGTCAATGATCTTTGCAGGCTTTTTTTTAAAAGTATAAAACAAGGCTTTTTTAATTTAATAACTATATTCCAATTTTGACAATGCAGTTCATATTTTTAGATGGATAAGACACTTCCTGACCTAGGTTAGCAAAGCTTGTTCCTTTACTGTATCTTTGGAAGAAGCAGGGTTGTCATCTTAAATTGCTCTTCTGATTTGGACTACAAACACCTATACATTTCCATTAAGTGAAAGTTCACCAGATTGGCAAAATCAATATATAATATATATATATATATATATATATATATATATAGTAACAACCCCCTCTAATGGCATAGGAGAAGCTTGAAGTTCAAGTTGCGTGGTGTCCTCTAATTACCCTCAAAATGGCTATTATCAGTCAATGCTTACTAATGCTCTGGGGGCAGAGGTAGGTAGTGGCTTCCTGCTTTTTCTAACAAGCCTTACCAAACTTAGTTTAAGTTTATCCAATCCAGCTTCATTCAGAAAATTTTCATATATTTGTAGGCACTTCTATGAGCCTGGCCTAGGAAAAGGAGAAAATTGCTCAGCCGGTATTGATTTTGCTAGCTAATCACTATTTTGTTCTATTGAGCTGGGCTATTCTCCTGCTGTTTTCCTACCTCCAAAAGTGAATACTTTAGTAAATGAGCCTTTGTAATCAACAAGTATCAGATAGTTCAATTGCAAAATATTGGGCTAACATTAGGTATAGATGCCTTCAGCAACCAATCCAATTTCATCTTTCGAATATAGAGCCTGATTTATTAAAGCTCTCCAAGGCTGGAGAAGATACACTTTCATCCGTGAAGCTGGGTGATATAGCAAACCTGGAATGGATTTGTTAAGTCATTTGCTTTTTGTTAGCAAATGTTTTTTCAATCCTGGACCAGATCCATTCCAGGTTTGCTGGATCACCCAGCTTCACGGATGAAAGTGTATCTTCTCCAGCCTTGGGGAGCTTTAAAAAATCAGGCTCTTAGTATGACGTTTTCTTGGTTGTAAGACCTGCTCCAGTTTTCTTTGCTGTAGATTTTGTAAATTGGCCTCACAGTGAAGAATTTAATAACCTCGCCAATAAAAGTGAGCAGAGTGTATCTATTTCATTTAATAAAACAAAACTATTTTTCTGATGAATGTTAACACCTTTTCATTGGCAGGTGTCTCGTGTGCAAAAGGTTAAGAGTGCTATTAAATGTGCCAGATTACAGCTTCAGATGTTGCCTGCTCCGTGGGATTTTATCGATAGAAGTCCGTTGCCCTCTCAGTAATGAAATCTTCTTCTGTCTTTTCTGTGCTATGACAGGCCGTGTTGAAATGCAGGCTCTGCCATTGTATATTTATTCAGGCATCAATCACAATCAGGACCTGGCTCATGTGTGTAAGGCCATTGTTGTCCTATTTTTAATGGTTCCTTCCTGTACAGCAGACAGTTAAAATAGCTCAGGCAGAGGTCACAAATATGTTAATGGGTTTGGTTCCCAGCGATATCAGTAACCAGAGGAAAAGCGGTCCTTCCTGAGCAGATAAACACAGTCTAGGTGAGGGGAGAGGGCCGCCTGGTGAATGATGTCTACTTTTGTGTCCGTATCCCTACCCTGAAAGGACCAACTGCAGGGAACTAGCTTATCACTGCAAAAGTCAGCTCCAGCCAAAGTGCTTTCATTATACTTACACTTCGAGGCAGTTAGCCATAAAGCAGCAGTAACCATTAGTCTTTTCTGTCACAAAAGTTTACTAAATCTGTCTTTTTATTAATGCACTGTGTTGATGCAGCCTTCTTCTGCAGGCGTTTAGGAGCTTGCGTGAATTAATTATGCAGGTTTTGTTTATTGGATGTGTCTTATTTCCACTACTGTAACTGTTAATCCACGCTTTGCATCTTTTATGTATACAGTGGGAGTTGCATGGTTTATTGGCAAATATAATAGCAAAGACCACACACATAGAGCAAGTGAGTCAGTTTGATGGCAATGAAACTGATTATAAATTGCAATGTAGTTTGGCTGTCAAAGAGTAGATATGGATAGTCTGTGATGGGGTGGACCAATGAATGTAGCCAGTTAGGTAAAGTTAGCGACCTCTAAATATGAAATGAAAAACTCAAAACCACTCCAATTGCAACCAATAAATGATTGATATATATATATATATGTATATATATAAAAGAAAAAAATCAAATATACTCAAAAAAACACAAAATTACAACGGATAAGTAAATTTGCAAATATTATATTATATATATATATATATATATATATATATATATATATATATATATATATATATATATATATATATATATAATAAAACTGGCTTTTTGGCTGATCATCCAAGCAACTGTGCAACTGTACATATATAAAATAAATGTTAGCTTGAGTTAAAAATTAAAATGTAGAGGGACCACAGTCAAGATTTTTATTTAGACATTGCTGTATTTTACCAGATGATTTTTTTAAATTTAGGGCTTATTTAGAGTGTTTTTGAGTGATGTGCATCTTTTTGAATAAAACACACTTTATATATTTTGAGCTTTGTTATAGCAGATAAAGAATATAGGTTGCCCTGTTTTATAACTACGCTAAAGAATGATGATGATGGAATACTTAGTGCAACATCAACAATAAAAATGAATAAAAAACTTGATACTAGGTATTATATTATTAGTTACAATTACAATTACAAATGAAAAGCGTAAAAAACCCAGGCGGAGTACGTAGGGAGAGAAATACCAATGGATGTTTAGAGTTGGAAGAGGAAGTAAACTAAAAAATAGAAAAAACTCCTTACTTTCCCAGATCCGTCGATCCCTTCAAAGGTTTTCTGGATCAGGTCTCAGGTCATCCTGTTATCCTCTTTTGTCCTGGAGTGGAGAAAGGGCCGGGATATTGCCATCTTTTTTCCTCTTCTTCCACCTTCTGCCTTCATCACCCGATCTCGCACTACGCAGGTGTGAGATTGGGTGACAAGCCGCTGTAAATGGGGAAAAAAAGGGATGACCTCGCTGCCCATGCAGTTTATTCTTCCATTGCAGAAAAAGCCGCTTCTGCGCATACCCAAGATTGGGCTTGCGCAGAAGGAGCAGCCAGCAAGCCTCCTGGAATGCATGGCGTATGTATGCCAGCAGGCTCCCATTGTGTCTTTATTTTGCCAAAAAGTGTTTTCTCCCCGTTGTCTACCTCTTTTTGTAAAGTAAAAATTTGGTGAAAGGTCCGCTTTAACTAAAAAAGGGTTAAATAGGCTTAAATTAACATTTTCTTGTAACATTTTGTTGTAAGGTTGCTATAATTAAAAAGAATGTAACATTGGCATCCTCCATCTTCCCACTTGTCAAGCGGAAATAAACCCGCCTGTCCCTAAATGCTTGTTACATTGCAGGGCACCACTAAGTTCCTTCTTCTTTTCTTCCTGGAGATAATCTTAGGTGAGAACAGTTATCATAAAAGGGACATCGTCTGTCCTCCTATGTGTGAAGAAAAAACTCAAACGATAATTCTGTAGATAGCAGAATAGTAATACAGTCAGCCAGGTAAGAAGCCAAATGGCATTTAACAAAACTGGGATGCTCTTGGCTGGCATTGAAACTTGGAGTAAACTAGTACAAAAGTCTATTATCCCTAGGATATAACCCCTCCATTAGACGTAGGAGGGCCTCTTATTCTGCAGATCCTTTTCTGAAAGTGATAGCAGAAGAACAAGGGTAGAGTCAATTAACACTTACATATATATATATATATATATATATATATATATATATATATATTATTAATAGTATTATTATTATTAATATTAATAAACAGTATTTATATAGCGCCAACAAATTCTATGCAGCGCTGTACATTAAATAGGGGCTGCAAAGGACAGACTGATACAGACATATTTCATCAATGCTTAATAGTTATCAGCCACATTCCTGAACAGCTGTATTAGTTATTGAATGTAATATTCTAGCGATGTGTTGTGTTGTTCTTTGAAACATACTTACTCTTTTTTTTTAACTTTTTAAGAATCTAAAAACACTTTTTTGTCTTTTTTTTTTTTTTTTTAATTCATCCAGTTTTAAAATTGCGTGCAGGGAAACATACCACTTCCATGTGGACATATGCATTTAATGTTTAAGAACATACAACTGCAGCACGTAACATCTGTATTATGTACCCTACGCACAAGCACAGACGTGCTTGGAAATAAACTGACAGCAGAGAAAATGTTTTTCTTTTTATTTCTTAGGTGTCTAAATTGAAATGGGCAGATTCAATTACGGTGCCCTAAATTAGTTTAAAATATTTCATTTCCTGTTTTGTAGACCAAACAGAGACCGGAGTATGAAATTTAATATTCGCCCCACATATCCATTCAGCTCAATTACCATCGTCTCCTCTTACACTGCTTATAATCTGCAGGATTTTGATGTGTTTCTTGTTGATGTTTCTTTTAAGTTGTTTTTTTTCCTTTTTTGTATCATTTAATTTTATATTTGTTTGCTCATACTAATCTGTTTAAACTACAGTTTAAAGTGTATGTACGGGCAAAGTTAAAATTAAAAATGTTTTGCAACTATAAAAAAAAAGTTTCTTTGTTAAATGCTGAAGTTTCCGAACTGTTAGGTAAATTTCTGCATGAAAATTCACACTTGGCTCTTGTTATCTGACCGTTAGTGTCACAATTGCTTTTATCTGGATCTCTTTGGCCAGAATCACTATGACAAAGAGGTTATTGAAATGCTTGGTATTTAAGCAAAATTTAATTTTGTATAAACGCAGGAGCTCTCCAGACTTCTTAGGTTTAATAGCCATATCTGTCCCTACATCATTCCCCTTTTTCCATTTTATATACTGTAGGACATAGCTTGGACTCATATAAATCATACTATCAACCAAAACTATTCCCCCAGTTTCCTATTATCTAAATTCTATGTAGCATTTTAAAATATGTGCAAGCTTTCAATGAGGATCAGAAGGAAACTTATTGACGCTTATTCCATGTCACCCCTCTCCTGCTACTTTCTGCAATATCAAATTCCAAGGTTGATTTGGTTCTCATTGGTTGCTGTACAAAGCTTAATAGTATTATTATTAACAATATAACAAATCAACATTTGTGTTATTTATCTGTACTTTCTCTTAGGACATATCCAAGTATAGTGGCTCTACAATATACCAGCAATTTCTGGATTGTTGGCAGATATGCTAAAAAATTAGAAAGCACAGGCGATGTAAACTAAAACACCTGCATAATTTCTTGTCCTCAACAAAAAAAGCCTTTGAATGAATAGCCCTGGGTGAGCTATTTCCCAAGACCTTGTCATAGGAACAATGTTTTTTTAAGCCATCATGTTTATACGGTCCCAATAAATCAAAGCCTATATTCACCAATGGGACATTTTTACAATAGGCTCAATGACATATCTGGTAAATTATTGCACAGCCACCCTGAACAATGTGCCACATCCCAGTCTTGGAGTGTATAAACACCTTACAATGTTTAGGAAGTGAACGGAGGCCTTTTGCCTTGAAAGGGCCTTGTGGATAATTATAGGATTTAGAAACTCTCAGGAGTACAGGAGACGCTCTCAGATAATTATCCAGGTGGGGAGGTTTCCTGAAACCTGACCTTGGAGTATAGGTTGAGGCCACAAGATCACAAGAATTCAAACGTCCTGTTCACTTGTCAAAGTTTGTGAAACACAATGTACTGATTCAAGTTTTTTCAAATGAAAGGACTTCTAGAAAGAGGTTTAGTTTCTTTATATAGATATGGATATATATATATATATATATATATATATATAACTAGACTAAAAGCTAATGGGCAAATAGCTAAATACAAAGCATAAAAGTTGCTATATGAAAAGCATACTGTAAAACCTACCAAAATATTTGTTCTTATTTATGAATTTGGTGCACAGAATAAAGAAGTTGATATCTAGGTATGTCATTTATGTTGTCCTCTCTGTTTCACTTTTTTAAAGTCTGTGCCTTTTTGATAAAGAAATTCTTCTGTCCATAGATCAAAACACGGACCATTTTCTGGGTTTCCTGACATGTATAGTATAATTTAAGTTGTAATTGTAAGTTTTCTGGCTGTACCTGAATTTTCTGCTTTCTAAGTTGCCAACTTGCAACAGACATGCAATAAAAGTGATGTCAGAATTCTTTATCTTCATAATGTTTGTGAGTCAGTGATTCAGATAGTATGGATTTTGTTGGTCAATCATGAAGCCAGGCTGCTAGTATTTCTAGAGAGAGAGGTGAACAATGGTATCCTACATATTTTTAGCAGGGCGGGTATTCGTTAAGTAGAATTTCATTGGTTACTCATTCAAACTTCAGGGCATTCGATTTCCTCTTACATGTTGCAAAAATGTAAAAATATACATATACATTGGATCTCTGCAATAGACTCCTTGGTCAGGAAATGGCTGGTTTCATCGGAGAACAAAGTTACGCGTAATTATTGAGTCACTTAAAAAAAAAAAACACAATAAAACATGCATATATTTACTTACGTCTTGGGAGCCCAATGTCAGGGAAAGCGTCTGCTACTCTGTTCCCCAGCCAAAGCAATCAGTTGACCAACGCATGGGTTGAATGTTTGTGCCCCTTTTCCTGTAGTGTAATGAAAGCTCATTAAAAGAAAATTTGAACTGCGTGCTGCAGCACATGGTAATAAATGGCTAACTGGCTCCTTTTTTCATATTACTGTAAGATTTGGTTTAGGTGTTTGGGGTAGATACACTCCATGTTCTGAGTTGTTCCTTAAAGCGGAAAAAAAAAAACTCACTCACCTTTACTTCCACAGAGCTTTCCTGGATTGGGTCCCGCGCCTTCCTGTAATTCACCTTCTTCCCAGTGCAGAGAAAACGTCAGTGCCACCATTTTCTTTACCCTTTTTACGCCTGCTGCTTACGTCACCAGAAGTTGCACTTCACACATGTGAGCTCAGGTGATGCAGTCTGCTGTAAATGGGGTAAATAGAGTGCCAAGGGTATGCATGAGCTCAGCTTTTTTTTCGCCATTGAAGAATAGGCTCCTTTTGCTCATGCCCGATATCTGAGAAGCAGAAGGAACAGTCAGAAGCCTCTTGGCATGCGTGACTTGTGTATCCAAGGAGGTGCTCCAATTCTGTTGCAGCAGCGATTAAATCCCAATTATCCCCCCTCCCCAAGCTAGAATCACCAGACTTTTTACTTTACATAAAAGAGTAGACAATGGTGATTCTGGCTTTAATAAAGGTATCTTCTTAAATAATGTCTCTGTACCATTTAACTGAACGGTTGACAAAATCCATTTGCATCCCCAACTGAAATAATGTGTTAATTGCCTTGAGAACCAAATAGATCTGTGTAGAGCTGACTGCAGACAGTTGTACAATAATTATTTCTATCATAACTATTGTAATAGGAGAAGTGTACTTTGTTTGCCACTCCACATTTGTTTTGCTTTGCATAGCCTTGGCCCCAGCCTTTAGCTGACAATAGTCTTGGGTGTGTAAACAAAGAACACACTATTTCCATCTGTATTTTCCGTCTGTATTTTTAAGGTAGAAATTAGGGACTTCTCATGAAATAACATTCAAGTACAATATATCATTGCTGAAACATCCAGCCATACAAACTGTACTAGACTAGAGCGCAAAAGACACCATTTAACCTATTCAGGGACATTTGCTATTGTTAACATAGCAATGTATGGAAATACTTTAAAAAATGTTTTATAGCTAGGTTAATAAAAAAAAGTCCACTTTCTTTAAAATGTTTGGTGCTCAAGTGATTTGAATAGATAAAAAGGTTAAAAAGTAACTCTCCCCCCCCCCCCCCCATTTTATCTCCTTTACTGTTAGCCTTGTACTTCTTTGTAGTTCAGGTTCAGTCTTTTTCCAAGTTGAATGATGCTCAATGTTTTTCCATCTGGTTCCTGTATGTCTTGGCTGCCACTGACATATACCCCATTGGGGTTCATCATTGCAAAGCCTGGGCTTACAATGTGAAATGCTGCATAGATTGGTTATCACTGGTCATGGTACGGACTTTGTCTATATAGCAAAGAGGCAATGCACACCGACGCTGGAGAAAATCAAGGGGGACCCCAACTGGTTAGGTGACCATACTGGAGACTCCTGGACTTAAAGTATTCATTTTGAGAATTGCATGCAGGGTAAACATGACTTGTAAGTTGCAATGATTATTTCAGTGTGCTATAATATTTTTTACATAGAAAATGCTTATCATGTAAATCTTGAATTGAGCCTTTAATGTGCTCCCTAAAGATTTATACAACTCTGCTTGGCTCACTGTTTTATCCGAGTTTGACTTTCTGCTATGGAGCAAGTTTTATCAGCTAAATAATACATTTTTAATACAAACTCCTACATCGGACATAAAAAATGAATGTTGGTGGATGAAAAGATATGAGGAATTTGGTTCCAAAACAAGAACTTTCTGCCAAAAAGAATGGCTTCCGGCTCTGTATTTTGTACCTGCAGCAGTTTGCTACTTTTTCTGATTCCTGGTGTCAGCTACTCCTTGACACCTATTGGCTTTGTTTGTCTTTAATCGGCATGTCTTGGCACAGTAAAGAAAACAGCAGGCACAAGGCCATGTTCCCTGACTGTTGTCATCCATTTGCTGGAGCCACCGGGTGTCCTATTAGCATGCCGCTCCTCATTCTTCATGACAGTTGATCAATTAGTCGTAGTCCTTACAGGAGACCTTGCTTCACTGCAGCAACGGAGAGGCCGAGTTATACAAACCTTTTTTGTACTGAGTGTCTCATGGCTTTCAGGATTTATCACATCAGATGTATATAATAACTGGTTCAAGAGAATGTTAGATTATTAGGCTTCAAAGCCTTGCCATATCTCTTCTACAATGTTTTTTTTGTCCCTTTAGGGTTATGTTTCATGGGCAGTTTTATTTTATGTATTTAGTGTTTCTGCAGTTTACAGTAATACTTGTTTTATTCTATGGTAGGTCAGACACTACAATTGTCCTCATAGTTAAAATGAATAAGGGCAAAATAAAAAGAAGAGATATTCAGTAAATCTCTGAAATTCTTCCTTGTTTTTTACATTTAAAAATGTATAAAGTATAAAAAAAACTACCAGGCCGTCCCTTAAACACCTTGTTCTTCCAATGTCTTGCATTGTCTTAGTAAGCCTAATTGTGTAAAGCCCTCTAAAGCTACGTACACATGTCAAATTTTTCTCGCCCGATAATCGGCTCAGGGTGGATATCGGGCGAGAATCTGGTGTGTGTACAGCCCGCGTCATTCATCATCCTTGGATCCGTCCTGGTGGATCCACGTACGATGAACGACGAGCAATCCTAATGCAAGGGAAGGGGGAGAGCGCGCAGAGGGGTGCCGCTCCGTCGTTCTCCCCCTCCCCTCTCCATAGAGCAGAATGGTGCTGTGTGTACAGCACTCGTTCATGCATCGTGTGGCTCTTATCGTTGGAAAGGATCCTTTCCAACAACAAGAATTGCACGTGTGTACGCGGCTTTAGACTATAATGGGTGCCCCACCAAACCTGTAATGGACCTGCTCAAGCTGGTCAAGTATTGAAAACATTTTCCAAATAATACCAAATGTTCTTTTAATTCAATCCAGCTTGTCTGGATCACCCAAGTTCTCCCATATTAGTCTATCTTCTCCAGTCTTTGGATAGCTCTAATGAATCAGGCCCAGTGCTTTTGCTGAACTGAAATCCCAGCTATAGTTCTCAGCCCTGCCTGCTATATTTCACAACTACAGATGTCCCTCGCTCAATCCCACTGCTGCAATTCACAAACTATTACTTTATGTACCAGCAAAATGGACAAGATCCTGTCCATAGACTATGTGAAATTAAGTTTTTTTTTTTTAAATGTAGTTTTGGGGATGTACCTATGTCAATAGGAACTGCCCATGTAGAATCTTACAAGGCTAGTGATGTAATAGGAAGTTATAAAAACATATAACAGAACATGGTAATAGAAAAAAAAAATAATACTTGCTCAAGTGCTAGAACCGTAGAGGGTTCATTTTGGGTAATGCTTGGACTCTTTTTATATAGATGTGAAATTAAGGCTGCAGGGGCACAAAAGATAATCTGGGTGCATACAGGAAAAAGACAAAAGAAAACATGGTCAAAATGCTTTATACTGTTCCTATCCCGATATTAAATATAACATTTAGGCCTTTAAGTGTAACTCTAAGCAAAGTGTCCCAGTTCTAGTTGTAGCTGATAGATCCTGATCTGGTGACAGTATTATCATCAGGACAGAGGGAAAATTGGGCACAGGTAACAATAAAAACCCAATAAAAGCTCTCATACTTTTCAATATTGTCCAAAACCAAAAAAAAAAAAATATGATGTTTAAAGATGTCTGAGTTTAAATGTTGAGGATAAAGAGCCATGCATTCTTTTGGCGTCTGGTTAGGTGCTAGGCATGGAAAATGGTGCAGTGTTTTACAAGGAGGGTTAAATATTAGAGTCTCATTTAAAAGGCTATTTTCTGTATTACGTTTTCAGTATTTCCACCGACTGTGTGTAGACCTGAATGATTAAGATTCTTCTTATCAGCTCTTACAAATGAATAGGTAAATTGAAATATTGTATTTGAAAAGTCTTTTAGCATTGGCATGCCTCCAGACAAAAGGGTTTTTAGTCTATAGTTATTGACAGATTGAAGGTGGTTCGGAACTAAAAAGCGTGTCTTTCATATGTAAATAATTGCAGATCAGTATACAAAGCGATGGCTGAAATGCTCACACTCTATAGAAATGTATGTTTCCAGTATTGTTTGGAAGTTATTTAATTATGTGTCTGCCAGACTCTAGGTGATCTTGGCTTCCTTCGTTTTGTGCTGTTAGGAATAACAGATTTAAATAACCTCAGGCAAATATGTGAAGAATGGCTTTGTTCACGTGTCATCATTAAATCCACATAATCGACAGACTCAATTTTTTTTTTTCTGAACGGGAGACAAATGAGAAAGAAATATGTGCATTGAGGGTAGTCTTTATTGTGATGTTATATCTATTTTCTATATATATTATAAGAATATTCATTAAAGGAAATCAGTAGCGCTGTGCTTCAGAAACTCTTCCAGTTTTTGGTACCCTTAGTGCCTTTTTTTCAAAGGCTTCCCTGGGTCAAAACCAATACCTATCCAATATTAGGTCCCAGCAGTTGGACATTTGTTCTGGCTTAGGCTTTAGCTAGGTACACATGTCGGAAGAATGTTCCCAAGACGAAGGGTTGTGCTCCTCTCGGGTGAAAATCTGGCAATTGTACTGAGGTCTCCCAACGTCATTCTTCAGTCCACCTTGTGGAATTCATGTATGACCGTAGGAGAGCATAGTGCTCATTTGTTTATTTTTAACTGGAAATAATCACAAAAGAGCCTTTCCAGCCATAGTAATCTGATGTCTATATAGGGCTTTATACTTAGAATATCAGTAATGGGCGGCTCAGTGACAAACCTTCCAGTTCATTTTTTACATATTCCTTCTATTAATGCTGCTACGACTGCTGCGCTCAGTAATTAATTATATTTTCTGTAAATGATTTTGTCAATAACACATTCCTGGCCTAATTTGACTATTCCTACTCATCATACTGTATCGGGACAAGTCTAGCAGAATGTCTTATTGTCCTGTTGTCCATTTACTTGATGGGTGGAGTTGTGTAGACCTTTTTTTATTTATTTATTTATTTTTTGCACTCATTAACTCTAAATACCAACAAGTTTTATAGATCATATTAGAACTGGACATATAAGTTCATTATTAGGGTTTACATACACATATATATGTGTGTGTGTGTGTATATATATATATATATATATATATGTACACATATATGAAATAAGTTTAAGAGTTTGTAAAGGATCTCAGATATATCTTTAATTCAAATACAATTTCAATGCACATGGAAGTGCACTGCCTTTGCCCCTCTGCACAGGACCAAAACCAAGACCACAAGCTTTGCCTCATTTTATTGGCATTATCATGGCAATCCATACAATTGTGATCAGACTCCATGCTGATTAATTATTCCAACGCTTAGACTGGTGATTCCTCTAGCAATGCTTTTATAGTTACATAACTACTCAGAAACCAGAAAGCACATAGCTGGTATCAGAAAGCAGCTGCAACAGTCTTCTGCTAATTGGCTGCCTGGAACGTAAGAATGATGGAGTTCTTATTTCACTCAAATACTTCAGCAATGGGACAAGAGAGCAGTAGATCATTGAAGGAAAATTGCAACCCTGGAATGGACTATTCTTGTGATTTCCAGATGCCAGGAATGCTTACTACAGTCTTTAATACTGTATGGCAGCCTTTCTCAACCTTTTTAACATGGAGCAACCCTTGAAGTAATTACTATAAAGATCATAGGGAACCCCTTGCCATAATTACTATATTCACAGCTCACAGTATATTAGAATGGCGATCAGTGGGAAGAATTTTATCCAAAAAGATCATTGGTTTTAATGGTAATTGAACGTAGAGGTTCAAATTGCTCATGGCTCAAGGAAACCTGTATGAGAAACACTGTTTTAGGACATAAGCTGTCCAAATTGGTTATTGGAATAATGAGTAGGTACCTTTATTTGAGTTTTGGATATAACGGGGAAAGGGTAAGGTAAGATGTTTCTTCCATTTTACTTGGAAGGAATACTCCATATTATTTCATATGGACAACTTTTTTTAATTAGACACATAGTGAAGGAATCTCTCCCCACTTCAAATAATTGCAGACCACTAGCTTCAAAACCATACCATAACTGACAGTTCTCCATCTCAACTCATCATATCATGTGGTCATTATCACAGCCAATTTTTTATTATCAAATGGATTTTTTTTTACAAACAGTCTGGCTGCTAGATTAGCTGTGAATGTGTCTCCAACAGAGAAAAGTAAAGAAAATAGCTGGAAGGCTGCTGGTGCTTAAATGATAAACTGTACATGCTGTAAAAATATAAATAAAATCCTAGTGTGTTTATATAAGGCCCTGACAATCAGTTTTAAAATAATTATGTTGTTCATTTGGTTATAGAGACATTACCCTATGTAAACTTACACTACAGAATTTAATTTGAGCTTCCAGGCATTGATGGCCTGCTCAGGTCAGGGTTAATATTTTATAGCAACATCATCCCCCATTGCTTGGTGTATAGTAACTGTTACAAGAGGAAATGATAGGAGTATGTATATGTGTGTGTTATATATATATATATATATATATATATATATTTATCAGTGTTGAACCCAGAAATTTTTTTCAGCCGGGTGGGAAGAAATTGTAGGTGGGTGGTGACCCAACTCTTCAGTAACCACCCAAAAACATCCGGGTGGTTACTAAAAAGTGCTGGGTGATGCACCAAGCTAAAAGGGGCTGGGGGGAACACTGTATGTGTGTGTGTGTGTGTATATATATATATATATATATATTTATATAGCCTGAATGGCAGTTGCATATGTCTACATTACAAAACATGGTAGAAGGCTCCATAAAAATTTACAGCATAGAAACTACTTTGAATTCCATTTTAATTGAAATTAGTATAGAAGATAGTGATGAATCCTCCTTTCCTTGACCCTCCGTCCATATTCTTTAATGCTGAATAGTATGAGAAATGGATGGCATATTGTAATGCAGGTGAACACACATCACATTATTCATCTGATGTCTGCAACTCTTGGGCTGCCTCTCTATTCTTTGTGGAAAAAAGTAAGGAGACAAAAAAAAATTCCCATGCGGTAAGGAATTGTATTTTTCTTTATAATTTCATTAATTGTGTAAGATACAATAGTTTCAAAACGCTATTCTTTAATCTGTCCGTTGCATCATATGAATAAACCCGACTCATATCTGATAGCAAGGATCTGATGAATGCGGTGAGTTCCTGGGCCGTCGCCCTCCTGCAGCGAGTAGACGCAACAGAGGGATTAGCCAATGTGCTTCCATTATTACAGAAGCTCTGCGGCATTATAATAACGGTGGCTTGAGCAGAAAAGGGAGATATCTGTCAATGATTAGAATCCATCAGGCTTTTGTTGTCCGTTCATCCAACAAAAAGCTTTGTCATGGGCTTCAACAAAATGGAAGTCTTTATAGTGGTTGGAACTAAACTGAGTTGACACCAGTGTCTTCAATGCCTCTTGTGTACATTTTATGGATGTATTGTTGCTAAAGGTTTTTAAAAAAAAGACCTTTGTCAGTTTAAGGTGGCAATTTTGTTTTAAAATAAATGTCCAAAATTAGTTATTTTGGTTATAGAGTAGATCCCAGGAAAAGGATGTAGGCCACCTGAAAATGTAGCACATAAATGACTGAAATCAAATAAAGATAATTTTATTTCTAAAGTTTATAAAACAAAGCATAAATACTTCTTTTATTGTACTTCTTCCAGCTTTGTTTTCTGACTTACAACAAAAAGCAGTCCTTCCTGCAGTGTTCTTCTCTTCCATGAAATGTCCCTTGCAGACTTACCTTGTTGTGTTCCAGCACTCCTCCTCATTTGAGATGAATGAAGCCCGGTATTATCTCTATTTCTGTGAGCCCGGGGCTTTAAGTACCTGGTGCATAGGGTCAAATCATCAAGTTGCCCTGGGATTACAGAAGAATGATGTAGGGAATAGTACCATGCCATTTCTCATGCAGCATTGAAAACTTCTGGAGAAAGGACCACAGAACCTGTGAAGCCGCCTGACCATAACCCTGCTTAAAAAAGTTTCTTTGCAGAAAATAAAAAAATATATAATAATAATAATTGAATTCTAGAATGGATACCTGGATAGAATTGAGTCTTAAATAAATCTGTGTTGTGTAAGACAAAACAACAGGTTTAAGGGTCCCTGCAGTTGCCTATACTTCCTTTTACCCAGCAAAACAAAGTGACATCTCCAGTACTTTTTAAATATGAAAAGTGTTTGACAGGAACAGCAATTCTTTCTGGTGCCACCACTACAGAGATGCCTAAAAGTTAACCTTTAACTGAACGTATTGTGGATTTACATGTGTCCTTCTGCCCTCCTTCCCATACTTGCTTGGATTCCAGTAACCTGATAATAATAAAATTGTAGTTGTTGATGCCCGCCAGGTCATGAGAAGGAGCACAGCTGGTAATATACAAAATATAATATCATATGAATTAGTTCATGTTATAACCAAGGATGATTGGCTAAAATGAGCTAGTAATGGTAATGTAACAATCTGATTGAGAACAGTGTATAGTTGGTAGCTAGAGCTATCATAGAACAATATTTATGCTGACATTGTATTTCCTTCCTGACTATAGAGGATATGACAATGGGCACCTCCTGAGTCCTCTGATCTTGGACATGTTGCTGTTTTGGACCATTTTATGCATCCAATAAAGATACCTATTGGCTTTAATTAGGAAGTGCCTAAAGGTGTCATTCTTTAACGCTTTCTGGCATTTGTCGTTCCATAAATACTACCTCCTTGTTAGACTGCCTATACCTGTACTTGTTAGACTTTCCTACCTCCTATGGTATAATGCTGGTGATTGGCAGCTTAGCCAGCCTTACCCGTGTTTATGTGAAGCCCAGTGTAGCCTTTAAGTGATTTGGAACCTATTTAACATGCCAACTTTGGCAGCAGCTATCCCATACTCCCACTCCCCACTATACAGTCAAAAAACACAACTGCTAAGCCAAGTGGAACATTTGTTTATGGAAGGGATCCATAGCAAAGAACAGCTGGATTTCTTTTATACAGAAAAGAAAAAATGCATTTGCCAGCATGTGGTTTACATTGATCTGTAATTTCATTGTCCACATTTACACTTTGGGTTGTGTAGTAGTTTTTGCTTCTGGCAAGTTTTTAAACTGTAGCACCACCCTATTGGTTTTCATTAGATTCAGAAGATGTATTTATCGTAGGCATGGTATGTACTAACAGACTAACACACAAACTTGAGTTTTACCACTTTGGCAGCATCATGACTAGATAATCTAAATCAGAAGTTTTAGATCTGCTGATATTGCTGAAATTGTACCATTTCATATAAATAAATGCATTGGATCAATAGGGAAGACTAAATTAATGTGGTTTTTAAAGTATATGTAAACTTAATCAATAACATCTCATATAATGTTCAAAGTCATTTAAAAGCTGTTTTCAATATTTATAACTTTGCATCTTCATTAAAATACTTGGTGTCCTGCCAATCAAGGTCCTTGTTTAGGTTTTGTGTTCCCGCCTCTGTACGGCCACCTTTTTACCTGCACACTAGATGGAGAATGGAAGCATTCCTGCTCAGGCACATTGCCACAGACATGGTCTGCTGTTGGACCTGACCCTGTCTATCTACCCGTCTTTCTACTTTAATCGGTTATTGACTTTCAAAATGCGTTAGCAGAGGACTGCTACGGTGGGCCAGCAGAAGTCTGCCACAATAGGCCAGTAGAAGACTGCTATAGCATGCATGCTTGGAAATTCAAATGCACACTCCTGTGAGCTTGTTATTACAGGAATGGATTGCTACAGACATGGCTTAAAGATAACCAGTCAAAACCTGGCCATATTTTCCAATGCTTATCATGACCAAACTACAGTACCAGTAAAGGCATGTATATGAGTGACACCTACTTTACATCAACCTTCATCCCCTTGTGAGTTTTGCACAAAACAAAATGAGGAAATCGTAGTGACAAATCTAGTTTAGTAATCGGCTTATCATTTTATGGCTCCAGCATCCAGATTTTGTTGCAGCTTCCAACAAAGCCTTGAGAATTTACTCATGTCAGATGTGACCTTATCGGTCCAATGACTGCTGGAATCTGAGTGCTTTAAAGAGATTCCTCAATTTCTGAACACACCTTCCCCAGTCCATGAGTTGGTAATTATTATTATTATTATTATACAGTATTTATATAGCGCCATCATAATACGCAGCTCTGTACAAAGTCCATAGTCATGTCAACTATGGTCATATGTCATTAATGTAGCTAAGGTCAATTTAGGGGGAAACCAATTCATCTAACTGCATGTTTTTGGGATGTGGGAGGAAACCCGAGTACCCGGAGGAAACCCACGCAGA
This sequence comes from Pyxicephalus adspersus, assembly GCF_032062135.1. Taxonomy (NCBI): domain Eukaryota; kingdom Metazoa; phylum Chordata; class Amphibia; order Anura; family Pyxicephalidae; genus Pyxicephalus; species Pyxicephalus adspersus. Next base: position 49,218,805 of record NC_092866.1, on the reverse strand, counting down.
CACAGGGAGAACCTGCAAACTCCATGCAGATAGTGTCCTGGCTGGGATTCGAACCTAGGATCTAGCGCTGCAAAGGCTGGAGCGCTAACCGCTGAGCCACCGTGCTGCACCGTGCTGGTAATTGAAGTCCAATAATATTTGCAAATATATTGATATAATATATAGAGATTTGTTACTGGGGATCTGACCAGGAAAAGTTAGACTTGTCAACCTCGGTCCATCTCCCTCATCTTCTTGCCAGGTTGTAGACAGAAAAGAATGATGGAATTGTGGGCAGGAGGGTGCACTGGCACAATCTATTCTCTCACATACACAATTAAGATCCTGTGACATTGACTGTACGGTACGGATTTGGACACCTCATATATAAATGCCTCACCTGCTTCATCTGCGAAATGATTCTTCTCACTTCCAGACAGGCAGTTTGCGTAGTAATTGATGTTCATTTTTATGGATTCTCTACATTAACTGTAGAACTAAGTGGCTCTTAAACTCTAAGAGCCATCAATTAGCAGTGACTTCCATGCTAGGTCTACGTTTCAGTTTCCCAGAGTTGAATGTTTTTAACCTTTTCATGTCCATAGTGTGGAACTTCTCTGTTCTGAAAGAGGATGTGTAGTGGTCTTATTTTTAGATGAACATAGAAAAACGATCAAAATAATGTTGACATTCTTTGCAATGTATGTTAATTCTGACCAATATAGAAGATAAATCATAAAAATCCCAAATTATTGCAGCTTTGAATTCATTAATTTATCCCTAAGTTTATTTTGTTTTGCACAAACAAGCAGTGCAATTACCTGAAGTTGATATGGTATCAACATCTTGTAGTTCAGAAAAGCTTAGACCAGGGGAGAGTGAAGCAATATAAGGAGCGTATCGGCTGTAGGGTAGGGGAGAGACAAGACCTGTATAGCTACGTACACACGTCCAATGGTTCTCCCCTGATCGATTTAGGGCCGATATCGGACAATAATCTGGTTGTGTGTACAGCGCCCATCATCCGAACAACCGTCCTGGCGGATCCACGAACGATGGACGACGAATGATCCCAATGCATGTGAAGGGGGAGAGCGCACAACAGGGTGCCGCTCTAGCATTTTACCCTTCCCCTCACCATAGAGCGGAACGGTGCTGTATGTACAGCACTCATTCATGCATCGTGCAGTCCTTAGTCGTTGGAAAGGATTGTGAAAGATCCTTTCTAGTGACAATAATTGCACGTGTGTATGCAGCTTTAGTGTTATTAAATTTCAGTAGAGAAAAATAAGGTCTGCTGCTCTACCAGACAGGGCTGTGTGAAGTGGAAGAGCTGTGTAATTCTCCAAACAAAATAAACAGAAATACAAATCTTTTGATAGGTTAAAGCACTTCAACGTGTATTTTATCTGTCTATTTAGCAGTTTGTCATATGAGTAGCCATATTTTCTTCTTGTCGATAGATGCTGCACTGTAGATGTCTGATTGATGTGCTTCCTCACAAGGGTCCTTCCACTGCCAACGGGCCCCAGATCAGTTCATTCAGGGGGGTTCCAAGTCAGTTCAGCACAGGGGCTCACTGTAGGCTACATCTGTCACTGGTATTCCTAATAGCCAGACACAGTGTAATCTTTTTCTTGGACTCCAGATTGCTCATTGAAGCTCAGCAGCATCCATTTTCCATAAATTGAAATCCTTTTTGCTCCAGATTGGAATGTAATTGAAAAGTGGGAACACTGTTGGGTTTCTTTTCAAATGGTGTCGCAACCTGGTTCACAATTTCCTCTTCCTCATAAGACGGAGTTCAAAACCTCTTGGGCCAGGGGCCACTTGGACCCAAGCACAGCATTCTAAGAATGAAGTTTCAATGACCCTTTGTATTTTGAGATGTGGTATGACCCAAGGGTGCAGATGAAGCAAAACAGAGGGAGAAAAAAATAGCAAAAGTAACCTTTGGCATCTGATTTTGACCTTGTCCTATGTAATAAGAAAGAATTGGCCCACTGGGATGCTTTTCCCAATCCCAGTATCCCCTATGGCACAAAAGTATACGTGAAGAGTGTTCAGTGGTACTGTACATTTTTATTTATTAATTTTGGGGTGATTTAAATTTCAAATACTGGAAAAAAGTGCTGTATTATTGCTTTTCTCAGGTAAAACACTAAAAATACAGCATTTTGTATGTTTTTTTTTTTTTTGTTTTTTATGGAGAGAACCACATGGATCACAACTTTATCAAGTGTGTTACAAAGAAAAAAATTCTGACAATATTTAATAGGGCTGCACCAAATTCTATGATGGTTCTTTAACGATAAGGTGTTTTGGGTTTTTTTTGCCTTGCTGAGAAGCTGCAAAAAGGTTTAATTGCCAAAGTGTCAGCAGATCAATCGATAATACCAATCATGTCACGCATTAGAAGCTTTTAGCCTTTTAATGAGGATAGGTGTCAATCTGTTACAATTACCATTTGGAGATTGCCACATCGATGCAGGAAAACCTTGAATTCCATTACATTTCCGTGTCTTTCCACTGTGTAGAGTAGGTCACCTCCCCAGAACAGCGAGAAGTCATGTCTTCTTCAGTGGGATTTGGCTTCTGAACCCTTTAACAATAGCTAAACGCAAGGATTGTGTAAATTTATACTTTAGCTTTATAAGAACACCCTTTCTGATATTTCACCGGTAAATGAGAAAAAAATGCAATTAAGAGCCTTAGAAAAAAAAAGTAATGAAATGAGAGAAGAGGATAAGGGAACGGCTAAATAATTAGGTTACTGCCAGGAAGAAACTGGAAGGAACTCTCAGGAATAAAGTTAATTCTATAACCCGTACTTTTATAAATCAAACTCTGTACAAGGAAGAAGAAAATGCTCATTACATTCAAAAGACCCCAAAATGCCACATTCCAATGAAGGCAAAGTGAATGTTCCTTAAAAGCATTTTGCTGGCTGTTAATGGAAGGTGTGTGAATACAGATGGCATAATAAACCTAGAGTGAATTATGGCTGTCTGCAAGACTAAGTAAAATGCACGCTGATTACTGAATATTAAGTGTACTTTTGTCTAATTTTCTATCTCTTTGCTTTTTTTGTTTTAGGTTTCCGGGATTGGGTTCCAAAAGAGTTACAAAGGGTTGGATGTGTAGAACTTCTTAATACGGTGCAGCGGAGGGTCAGGCCCAAGTTGCATGTCTTTGGTGGAATCCATGAAGGTGAGTAATACAAAAAAATCAGAATATTTGTAGGAATTTATTAATAAAGAATAAGTGTTGATCTCCTGATTTTTTTGACTTGCCTATTCAATGGTGGTAAACCCCAAGAGCCAAGTAACTGAATGAGATTTCTAGATGGAGTCCGACTTTTGTGAGCCTTTTCTTTTGATATATTTGATATCTTTCTAGGAGAAAAAAGGCTACAGTAACTCTAGAGGAAAGACACACTGCAAGGTTCACTGCTCATTTTCGTCTCAAGGAATATTGCAAAGCTTTTTTATTTATGTATAACTCATTCCTTTGGAATCTGGGGTTCTTCTCCTTTCTCTGATGATTTAGGTTGTAGGTGCACCCTGAACCCACTTGCTTACAATGCAGGACTACTGGTCCCCTTAACATTTGCTAAACAAAAGTATAGAGAAGCCTACGGGAGCAAGACATAAATAAGTAAAAGTGGTATTTAATGTTCCCATTGACAAAAATTAGCAATAAACCTTTGAAATGTTGAAACAAAAATGTAAAGAAATAACACTTACCTTTCATTTCGAAGAGCCCTTGATCCCTCTGCAATCCAATTGCATGCAGTCCTGTGCCATCCCAAATTCCTTCTTCTTTCTGGTGCAGATGGAACAGTGGGAGCCGCCATCTTCTTTCCAAGTCCCTCTCGTACTGCACAAGAGTGAGATCGGGTGATGTTTTGTCTTAAAAATGTACAGATAAAAATCTGTTAATGCATGAGATCGGTACTTTTTTAAAAAGCATTCTGGGAAAGCCCCAATTTCATGCATACACAGAAAGAGCAACGCACAGACTCTTAGAATACATGACATATGTGGGTTTCCCTTTCCCCGAAAGAAAAAAAAAAGGAATAGATTAAAAAAAGATTAGAGGGATTAAATAAAATAAAAAATTACATTTTTTTTTCATTATATAAAAGGGTCCGCCGCCTATTTATATAATGTAAAAATATGATCATAGGTGCTCTTTAAAGCTGCAAAAGGGACCTTATGCACAACCTTATTTAGTTTCAATTTACATTCACTTAAAATTTTGTAAATTTTGCAAACGTAAGACAAACAATTTGGTGCTTAGGATAGCCAAGTTACAAGAAAGTAAACCGCTTGAGTTAATGGTTATTTTTGAGCTTCTTAGGACTGCCTGTTGTGTTCATAAGGACCTAAGAACCAAGCAGCTTACCTTGCCCAAAGAGGATTATGGCTTGCTACATTTCCATGTTGGAGCTTATAATAAACCGTCTTTAGATTCTGTATGATTCTTGTACATTTGTATATATTACAATATCTATATCTTTATTTTTCTCCTGAAGGTTACGGAATTATGACTGATGGCTACACAACCTACATCAATTCTTCAACGTGTACAGTCAGCTTTCAACCAACCAATCCTCCAATTATTTTTGACCTTCCTAATCCCCAAGGATCATGAAGACCCTGGACACATCTGTATCTGGGTCTAGAAACTGCCTTTTTTGATTTAGGAGTACCTGTCTTGCTCTTTCTATCAATTTCCAAGTTTTGGATTTGCATTCTACTGCTCAAACTGGTACAAAGAAAACAAATCATACCTTGAGAAAGGAAAAAAAAGTTAATGCTTTTAAAAACATCCTTTAATTTATCTATTTCTCTTATCTCTGTCCTAAGGAATCTATTGTAAAATGTACATATCCCTGGAGGGTCCTTCATAACATTAATATAAAAATAAAAAAAGTAACTAAAAAAAAATATAAGCTATTCATTTTATAAACCACCGGGATTTGCACAACTTAATATTATTTGAATTGTGTCTGTATATTTTTTTTTTTAAACCATCATTGAATTGTGTGCTTTTTCTATCACCTTTAAAGTCTTTCCAGTGCATTTATGTCCATTTTTATTGTTTTTTTTTTTCTCAATTTTTTTGTACGCATATGTAGTCCATGACTTGATGTCATTGTTTTCTGTTTTTTTTTTTTTGTATTTTTTTGGCTGTATTTTTTATTAAATTATTTTTATTATGTATGGGGCTGAAAACACCTGTAAAGACCGGGTATACCATACATTAAAACATGTAAATGCAGACTCCTTTTAAATATGGATTTATATACATATATATATATAAGTATTTTTTGTGTGTTATAACAAAATGTGGGATTTATTATTGGCTGTATAGGCAAATGCAAAAATAAAAATTAAAAATGCTGCACGCAGCACGCCTGAAGTACGAAGGATATATTTGCAAATATCTTTAGCTTCTTAGAAGCAGCGGTATTTGCGGTGTGCGGTCATAGGCATGTCAGGAATGAAATGAATACAATCAAGACAAGAAGGGCTGTGTTGCTCTTTTTTAAGCATTCTTGAATCCCTTTACCCCTTTCCCATGTCCAGTTTTTTTTTCTTCTTATTTTGCACTGTGTGTAAATGCAATCTTGCTAGCACAAAAATAATGTTGCTAAAAGCTTTTTTTTTTTCTTTTGTTTTCTCTTTGATCTTTGTAAATGCTTTTTCAAGGCTTGTCCTGTTTTTGTTTTCATTTTTGCTACCTTGTAAATGGACTTTAGAAATCCAGTCATTTCTTTTAAACTCATTGTGATATTATATATCTAGCGCCTTTATATGCAAAATAAAATTGCAAGATTTTTCATTATGGTGCATGAGTCTGTATTCTGTTACTTGGAACAAAACTCCAGCCGACAATATATAAATGGTCCATATAGAGAACTCTCTTCCTGATTATTCCCTTTGAGATCATTACAAAGAACAAGAGGGCACTCTTTGGGTCTGGAGGAAAATAAGTTTAAACTCCGGATAAGGGATCCGGAAGGGATTCTTCACTGTAAGGTCTGTAAAAATGTGGAATTGGCTCCCTCAGGAAGTAGTTTTAGCAACTACTATAGATTGCTTTAAGAAAAAGCTGGATGTTTTTCTAGAAGCACAAAATTGAACTGGATATTAAAGATTCTAAGTAAAGATAACAGAGACTGTTCGTCCATGGAACAACCGATTCCCTCAGGGTATCGAGAAGGAATTTTTGTCCCATGTTGGAGCAAATTGTACCAGGACTTTTTTTGCCTTCCTCTGGATCAACTATGTCTATAGGGTTATATCTGGGGAATGTTTATTTTCCTAGTGGTTGAATTTGATGGACTTTTTTCAACCTAACTGTGTAACTAGAAAAAAGGATAGCCCATTGAAAAATGATGTAAAAAATGCAATGTTCCAGTATAATCCAGAGATTTCCCGGTATCGAAATGACCTTCTTCACGTTATCTTGAAACAACCTCTATTTTCCAATATTTGTCAGGCAGCTATCCTATACACCTATCCTATACAACATAAAAGAGAGTTTTCCATGCAAACGTCAACGTTCTTATGTGGTTGTAGGCCTGACCCTTGGTTATCAGCATTTTTTTGTAAGAATGAAGGTGGGTGATATTGGTGTGTGCCCATGAGTCAGATAGTGGCACTAGAATTGGTGATTAACGGGAAGAATTAAGGTAATAAGCCAAATTTGCCACCTTGCTTAAGGTGTCCTAAGAAAAGATGCCACCTTGTCATTTAGACTAAACCTGGCTCGGCACTAAAGTCTGGTATTAGGCTTTCATGGGCGCCACTTGTCTCATGTCAGCCCAAACCAAACACCCTGAATGCACTTCTACCATTTTGTAGAAGTGACAAGCTATAAAATATATTTGCTGGAGAAAGAATGTGTCTGTGGCACTTCCATGTTCATTATCGTTATTTTAATGTTTCTCTTATTGAGAATAAAGAGGCCTTCATTAGCCAGCCCTTACAGCAAACAAAGAATTCACTAAATGGCATTTAAGCAAAAAACGCATATGATGAATATGGTCCTTTTAACGGAGACGCTCAGGCAGGGAAGCAGCCAAATGACTTCATTAGTTTAATGGTTCGATCTGATGGCTTCAACTTGTGTTTGAAGGTGGACGTCATGCCTGTTATGGGCTGCCTTTATCAGCTCTGGGGCAGTGGAGTAATAAGCTATGAGGCATGTTATGACTACATAAAGGGCAGGGACGTGGAATGCGCTGATAACGCAGAATAGCTTAAAAGAGAAAGCCAGCTAACAAGTGTACAATCAGGCGTATGTGTGTAAATATGTGTATGTGTGTCATGCTAAGTTAAAAGAAAAAATCCAGTTCATAAAACATATATATTAACTAGTCAGCTCCTACAGCAAATATGCTACCTACATGCCGTATTGTAACTAAATGTTATTATTTGCAGACCTTTATATTTAATCAGAAAGACTTTTTGGAAACCTGGACTGCTAGAAGTTTTAGGGCCAAAATTGCTGATTTCCTTCTGAAAAACTAGTTTTCCAAATAGTTTCTGGGCTCAATGCTTTGTGTTAGTGACTTGGAAGGTGAATGCAGCTAGAAAGGGAAAGCCAGATCTCTTGAATTGCATACTTGTTCCAGGTCAAGGACTCCACAGTTGAAGGCCAAATCATGTTGATATCTGTTGGTGCGTTATAGAACCTACATATAGTCGGCCATTCCGGAAGAAGCTACTCCAGCACCAGCTAACACCAGGGGTAAAAGCACTTGCCTCCTCCAATGACCATAGTGGTGCTGTGGTTGCTCTCCTTATTTAGAGGTAAGTGCATTTTTTTAAAGATTGTGCAGACATGGGAACATATCCAGCTAATCAATAAAACAATTCACAATATGCCTAGGGGTCTTGTCACCTTAACAAATATTAACAATAAGCTGGCTGCAGGTATTTTGTAATCTTTATTAAAATTTAGGTTTACATGGATAAAAAAACATAAAATGTAGTTAAACGAGAAAACATATTTTAGGTTTAAGTTGAGCATCCCCTTGTACTTTTTTACAGGATGATTTCTGCATCTTCTTTGTAGAATTCAAAGAGAAACTGTGATCCTGTCAGTTATTCCACATTATTTGGGAGACCGAACTCTTGTCTGACAGAATGCAGACATGAAATCACTTGAAGTTAAAGTTTTCATCTGACACCACATCAACCTAATTATCTCACCTGTAGAGAAAATCATGTCCTGGTAGACAGCCAGGAGATCGGAAGTAGGTGTCACCAGCATAAAGGAAACTGAACACAGAAATATTATGTATTTGGGGCATTAAAATATATATTTTTTCCTTTTTTTTGTTTTGTGAATGCATGGTTTACTTCTTAGAAAGGAAAAATGGAGGATCCTCTATCTGGATTAACAACAGGCTAATAATTGGCCTAAAAAGTCCCAAAATTATATGTGTCTTCTTAGAATGGAAGCCCACAGTGTACGCTCGGATTTGTCAGCACAGAACAACTGGATGTTGCTTATCTTTATGGCACCATGCAAACACATTGGATGGTTAATATTATTGATGGTGACAATTAAAGAATACAAATATGCACATGAAAAATTACATAAATGCAAAAAGCAAGTAAAAGTACAACCTTAGCTATGGTGATAAAGTCTATGTATGTTTTTTTTCTAAAGGATAAATGGTTTATTTTTTAAAAGATAAGTCAAGGCATTCCCAATTCTTTAATAATGTACCTTATTGTTGACATTATTGATTTGAGGGAACTCCTGTAGAGTTGGCACCAATGTCATGACATGTCGTCCATACCATGGCAAGGGCCAACAGAATTTGCACTGAATGTAGAACCCTCCATGGCATTAGCACCTTGGTCTTAGCCATAGTTCATTTTTGTGTGTTTCACAGAGCGAGGTTCTACCTAGCTATATATATTGATCCCTTTTCTTAGCCTACATCTTTAAAACCCGAAAGGAAGACCAGCAGGATCATGTAGCTTGTTTTAGAAGAAAATGTTGTACTTTTATAATGTATTTCATATTGGTGAAGGTTTTTGATGCACACATTATTTGTTTTTTTCCATTGCTTTAAATGGGGCCAATTGAATTGCCAATATACTATGTAGGATCCCCCAGCAGCCAGTAAGACTGCAGGTAATGCTGATCTGTATTATATGTAGCTTCCATGGGTCACAACACTTTACATTGACAGTGACATTGCAAAAAGGCCTTTGTATGATGCATAAGACTGCAAATGCGCAGACCCGTCATAACAATACAAGGCTGGTTGGCAAAGCCACCACGAGTTTGTGCTGTGCTGGAAGTACCAGTCACAATGACATCCTATTTAAAGGCATTGTAACAAATGTGTATCGAACAACACATGTATATCGATGCTCCGCAATTACCTCTCTGGAAATTGGGTTCTTCCAAGCTGTTAGACATCTCTGTGCTCCGCTCACCCACGTACATCTTCTGTGATTATAGAGTTTAGGCTGTGACTCAGCTGAAAGATAACAGTGTTTGTTGTGTTGTACTTAACTGTGTCACTTTTCCAGAGATGCAACCAATTGGGTCAGCTTTGTTCTCTTGAGAGATTAGTCAATAATGTGAGAGAATGGGGTCACTTTGATTAAAATGATTGATTTATATTTCCTTCATCTACTGTATTTAGTATCAGCACTCATCATTCTTTACACATTGCACAAATCTGTTCACTTTAGTCTCTGACAATATAGAAGCTTAAAGCTTAGCATTTTTTACCTCCAGTTTTCAGAAAATTATTGTTCGGTCAGAGGGTAGTTTATACTATTGTAGTTTGTGGTAGGAAATTGGAACACGTAGAAAGAAACCTAAAGAAGAACAATGATGTTTCAGAAGTAATCTAATTGGAATTAAACTTGAAACCTTTCTCCAGGTTCAGCAAAAGCCTTGCAATGCCAAGGTTAAATACTCATTTACGTCTGGGGGAAAGTAAATAGTACTTTTACTTAGCTTATTCCTCACGTTCCTGTAGGGTAAAGCTACGTACACACGTCAAATCTTTCTCGCCCGATAATCGGCTTCGGACGGATATCGGATGAGAATCTGACGTGTGTACAGTCCGCGTCGTTCATCGTCCGTGGATCCATCCTGGCGGATCCACGAACTATGAACGATGAGCGATCCTAATGCAAGGGAAGGGGAAGAGCGCGCAGCAGGGTGCCGCTCCATCGTTCTCCCCCTCCCCTCTCCATAGAGCAGAACGATGCTGTATGTACAGCACTCGTTCATGCACCGTGTGGTTCTTATTGTTGGAAAGGATCGTGAAAGATCCTTTCCAATGACAAGAATTGCACGTGTGTACGCGGCTTTAACCTCTATGTGATCAGTTCCAACAGCTTTTATACTACGTGGATGTTACCCACCCCCCATGCCCCCCCCCCCCCCCCCCCCCCCCCCCCCCCTATTACATGGCCCCTAACTCTACATTGTAAGGGTAGAAAGTCAAGTGCTTGCCCAGATCCCATACTGGTTGGATAGAGCCAAGGCAAAGAGGGATAAGTCCTGTTTACAATACCAGACTAGGGCTCCAGTTTTTAAAGGCCACAAACTGGACCCATTTTTCAAGTAAATACGTGATGTCTGTTAATGAAATACTAAAATGTATTGTGAATCCTGATCCTCAAGAACTGGAGTTGATTATCCCTTACCTAGACAAAAATACAACATTTAACCCTTGTAGTAGGAAGAAAGAGCTAAAAAGTATTTGCTGAACCTGGAGTTCAGCTTTAAAATTAAACTCAAGTATGCAGCCTTATTCATTTTACTAGCAAAAGGGTTCTTGTTCCATTAAAGGCAAGGTTGGGGGTATTTCAAACAATGTTAGGGCATGTTTTACAAAAACCATGGTAGTGGGCAAGAGAGGAGCATGGGGTTTCCTATGTAGAGCAGTCAATGCAGAAACAAAGGAGTAAGGAGTTTATTATGTGCACGAGGGGAGTTTAGAGGTTAGAACAGGTATGATGGCAGGGGCAAAATTGAAGGTCAATTTTGGTAAACATGAAATTGGCAATTTGGTAATGAAATTAAGGTAACAGAAAATTACTGCTCTCCATCAGTATTAGGATTGATTGTGGAGTGGTGAAACGGAAGACTGCCGAACTGACAGTGAGGATTGTACAATGCTGGGAAACACCAGGATCTCAGTAAGTACAAATGTACAAAGAGGGAAAGTGGGTTACTGCAGGTTGGGGGTGGCACACAGGATAGCTGTATTTTGTTTAAAAGTACAGTTATCCTTTAAGGTTACTCCCTGCCTACTGTGTAGCTTACTGCCCTTCTACCTTAACACTACACTGATTAAATGGGTCACAAGACCTTGCATTCTTCTTTGTCATATTTCAACACCTGACAGCAACAATCAATGATGTTGTGCAGAAATCATGTCAATCTCCATTTACACACACAACTATGCCTACATGTTAACAGTACAAGATAAGCCAGACTCTGTGTGGTTTACGCATTTGCAGTGCACACAGTACATCTGCATTATACACTACCCTATGCTAACCTTCCATACTTCTTACTGCTTGTAGGATTACACAGTACCTACAATCACTTAACTCAACACAGAAGCAGGTAATTAGTCCTCAACAGGTAACAATTTAAAGTGCAATACAACAACACCACTATATGCTGCAGAGGAGTTTGTGAGTTTATCATTTCAGTGTGCACAGGGAAGTAAGGTAGGCCGAAGTTTTCTGGAGATAACCCTTTCCCAATTACCTGAAACAAGCTGGTGTTGCATGTGTGATCATTCTGCAAAGATATGACTTTGTGCAAGTGCTAGAAAGGGAATTCTGGGCCCTGGCGACTATCCCTTTCATCCAGATGAAACTGGCTGTTTGTACGTTATGTGAATCACCAAAGATATAGTAGCCACTAGTGGAAATATGGCCATGGCAGTCCACATAGATGTTTTAGGACCTTGGACTGAGGGGATCTTATTAAGAAACAAGAAAGGGGTCTGTTATCCCTGGAAACAAGATAAAGGTGATGCCACAGAAGGTCAATGAAAGTATTATTTATTCATCCCACTCCAAACCTCCTTTGTATTGGTGCCAGTGGGACCTCCATTGGGATATTATTTCTTGTGCCGCTGACGCCAATGCAAGGAGCTTTGTTCCGCTCATTGCTCTCCTTTGTACATGTGACCTCTGTTGACACCTGAAGTATTAGGCTATGCTCTATTTCCTTACATGTGGACAATTCTCTATTAATGAATAAGCTAATAACAGCTATTCCCGTGGAATGAACTTATATTCTTTCGTAAATTAGGAGGAAATAAATGAAACATTTGGAGTAGAGGCTGAGCTTGTTTACACCAACGTATTGCAGGACTATCCATGTTACCGCAATGGTAGCACCAATAACAAAAATCATTCATTGGTTGCACTGAAAAATAATGCTTCATGGCCCATTTAAGTGCATGGTAAAGCTTTGGCAAATACATATAGCAAATTTTAAATGCTCATGCATTACTACAATGAACTTGTGTAAATTAGTCCTGAAATTTCCAGGTACAAGGCAAAAGAGCATTTAAAGGAGAACCTACTTACAAAGTGCAGTTACCCTTTAAGACATCAAAAACTGAATTTAGTCTTCAGTGAGAATTTTCTTTAATTCTATGCATTCATTTTTTATATCAATTTTACTTTCATCCTTTTAAGCTCAAATTAAAACCCCTTTTTTTTATTCTAGCTGCTCTTTTAACTGAGTGACATGGCAGGTGCTTGACAAACGTGTTCCATATTCATCTATCTGCTGTTCCTGCCAAAGCCTATTATCCGCAGAAAGAAAGTTTGGGATTAAGAGGATTCTGGGTTATTGTGTGAGACCCTGCAAAGCCTAGCTTCTTAAGAGACCAGCTGCTTTGCTAGAGTCTGTCCTGGTCTCCCCGCAGTGTCTGCACTGACTGTCGGGAGCTCCAAGTAAATGCAGAACCATCTTGAAAAAACTTGTGCTTTAGATAGAAAACATTGTATTGGTCTTTGTCTCCAGCTGGTCATATAAAATGCCACTCAGACACCAGCTGAGTCCATCATATCCAAGATATTTTTTTGACACGGCCCATCAAATCATCTGTAGTTGACTTCTAAGAGAATTATGTGAGTAATCCCCTTGTCTGGTAGCCAGTTATGGTTATGATGGGATATTATATTTTTCCAGTGTCCGTACATGTGTAATATGGGATCAAGTGCTCTTAATTTCCATGCCTGCTGGTAAAGCAAAATACTTCTGTTCACAGACACAAGAATATTGACCTTTGTGATTATAATTGCACAGTCTAATGATAAAGAACCAATGCCTGGGTGCAAATTCAGGATATACAACCGTGCTGTTTTGGCATAACCCATCTTTACAAGAAAAGGCAGTGATTAATGGCAGGGAACCAGTGCTTTTGGTTTGCTAACTCATGACTACAGATAATATGTTGCATAGGGAAGCACTTTTGGCCAGAGTTTATTGTATACATTGAGCATTCTATGGCAGCCTATAGGCCAATGGTCGATATTGGTCCAAGATATTGGTCTATAGTCATACAACACATCATGGTAATGGGGACATATATTACAAAAGTTGTGCCTAAAACAACTACAAAAGTTGTTCCTACAAAAGTTGTACCTAAAACATCAATTGAAATGCAAATGACTACTCACTACTATTACCATCCTTCCTCAGGACTGACCTAGCATGTCCAGTTCTGCACTTTATCCCTTAATCGAGCCTATTTTGCCCATGTCACACTCTGCCCAGGACAACTGGTGGGTGGTTAAAAAAGCAGCCAAAGGGGTAAAGAAAGCACAGAGTGACTGAAAGAACATGGGTGGAACTAAGATATTCTTTAATTCTGCTTTAACGATAACTATATGGCTATTATTGCTGCTGTAAAATGCTGCCACATCTAAAGTTAGATTCCCAGTTCCGAGAATTTTTGGTCCATTGACATGCTCACAGTCACTTTATTTGCAGTAAAACAACATTCAGCTGCTGTATCTGTCCTAGTCAATGAGAAATAAAACATTAGATCAGCTGACACTTTCCCAAGTCATTTGCTTCCAGCTTTTCAGTATCACTGGTGTGCAGAATCTATGTATGTATCTATATCCCTACCTTAAAGTGAATAGGGTATGGATAACTAAAATACATTTATTTTTAATAGGCTGTAAATTTGATTTTAAATGTATCCTTGTTAACCTCTGAAGCTATGGGTACTGTGGAGCAATTTATCTAATTTTTAACTATAGTAATGAAGTTATTCAAATATTTCTCTGCAGCACAGCTCATATTGCTCCTTCTGCTTTAAGCTTTCATTACAATGGAGAGGACCTAAAGGCTGCTGAGACCAAAGTTGAGTTCCCTCACTTTACATTGGCCAAACCGTGGGTCAGCAATGTTATATGCCCAAGGGCTGAGTACCTGAGTAGTGCCAATATACAGAATGATCAGGTTTTTTCATCAAATAATTTTTCTTTTTCAATGGCACAGGCATATTCCCGGATACCAATGCTGGGAGTTTTCAGGCTCAAGTGTTTCAGGGAGAATAAGATCATTTCCACTCATGGATTGGCTACTACAGAGTCCAGATCCTAACCCCACTGGGAATCCTAGGGAATCTTAGAAATGTTGTGACATTGCATAAGGTTACTGAAAAGGTACGTGCCATAATCAAAGCTAAAAGCAGTCCAACAATATATTAAAGTATGCCTTTTTTTGGACAAGCAGTTTAATTTAAAGGTGCACCAATTTGCATGACAAATTGCTGGAAAATATTCAGTCTAAGTGTACAATTATAAGCGTTATAATGTAAATTTTATATCTGCTAGACGTCTTTGCCAGGCTGTGTATACAATGTCCATCACACTGTGCCCCCTCTCCATCTCAATCGTATCCATTAAAACCGCAGACCTCCTTTGTAATCTTAATGAGCCCTTTGTACCGAGTTTGTCTTTCACAGAGACTGATTTTGTTCGGCTTCTCCCCTGCCCTCTCATCTTTGCAAGATCCATCTCTTTTATGACTTAATGTTGCAGAGGAGTGCCAGAAAATGCACCCTCAGCTGCCAAGGGAGCAGGAAGATGGCAGCCCGGAGACCCGGAGTCTTCATTTTACACGTCTAAACATACTGCGCTCTTATAAATCACCCTCTTGTCTGGGGAGAGGAAATTGTTGCTGTAGATGAGTTGATGAAACTTTGTGTGTTGCAAGAAGAGTTGATGTATACTACAAAACCGTCTTTAGCGCCTCTGTATTGTATTCTATTAAAGAGGTACTGTCACCTCTTTCATTCAGGGCAAAATGACTGTGCAGGCCCTTCCTCTTATCTTCATAGGTATATTCACCTTACCAGCCTTTTCACACTGTTTCTGCTTTTATCTCAGCCAAATTTTTGTATATGAAGGAGCATGTGGGGTCCTTTCATGGCTTGGGTCTAGCAGCCAACCGCTAGGCCCCAACACGTAATTGGATGCAGTGGCTGCACTTATAATAAAATAATTTTACTTCCTTGATTATAAACACTGATAAATATAAAAACAAATCCAAACAGGCACAGAGTCCATAGATAACATCTCCAGATATGGCACAAATCTCCTTACGCATTTTGCCAGTCATAGAAATGGAATGAAATGCATCAGTCGATTTAAATTATCTCTGGAGATTAGTAGAGGAAGTGGGGGGAAATCTCTCTTACAGAAACCCATGGATATAAAATGACTTTTTTTAGGTAGGGGAATACTTGTACCTGTTTGTTAGCTTTTTATTGTCTATGATTTTCCCCACTTCCTGTCCTATAAAAGACTACTCCAGAACAGGAGCAAATCTGGGGAAATCTCTCTATCAGAGCCGCAAATAGCAGAAAAACCTGACAGGTGTTCTATCTTGTTACTATTCTATCTACAACTTGAAAACACCCAACGTTTTGTTTGAGATCACCCCAAGTGCGCACCCATTGTCATCTATGTTCAAAATATTTAAACCTGAGCTAACCTAAATAAGATTCATGTCTCCCTAAAATAGATCTAAATGCAATTACTAAAATGAATACAAGCAACATGGAGATCAGCAGTGATGAAAAACAAAAAGTATTAAAAAAAGCAAAAATAGTTTTAGGATAAAGAGTTACCTTCTCCAACACCCCTGTTGCTGTGTAGAAACACCCAAATTAAGTGCACAATAGAGCTGTGCTGCATTTTGGATGTTCTGACATAATATACATCATCAGTTGTCTATCCTTCCATTTTTCCTCCCTTTCTCCTATTTTTGTAAATCATGTGTGTATATAGCTTAGTGACAGGGAGTTTGAAAGAAAACAGCTACTGCTGCATTGTATACATACCCATAGTGCTCTGGGAATCCATTGCTGCACAATTTATGAAATGTGTATATATATATATTATATAAATAGTAACAAAAGGTAAAATTCAAGCCTATCTCTGCAAAACCTTTTGGATAGCATGGGGAATAGTCAGACACGCTGTCAGGTTTTTATTGATGCTTGTGCTGCCATAGGGTTGCTAATAAAGTAGATCTAAAGTTCCACTTTCAAAACGAGCAACTGGGCTGGTTTTATTTTGCAGAAAGGGACAGGCGATGTACCTATTTCAATAAAACATACTTACCTGCCTGATCAATGTCTTCATCTCTAAAAAAACCTAGACTGAGCCTGCGTAGCTGTTATCCCAGTCTGGTCAATCAAGATGGATGAAGACTTGACATCATCTGTCCTTTCTCCATCAAAAGATCTGCCTGGTCGCAATTTTTGAGTTCAGTTCTGCTTTAATACTAGTAATTATTGCCACTAAAAAATGGCAATGGGGGAGTAGAAACAAAATGTAGTCCTCACAACAAGGAATAACTGGAAATCTTCTAGTAAGGACACCTACTTTGTGGACAGCTGTCTAAACAGGGAATTCTCTTTCACTTTTGGAGATTTTATCTAACTTTGTGTTCCATCTCTTGGACAAGAAGTGTAGGGAAACTGCCCCATTACGCAAACATCAATAGGTGAACAAAAGAGCTTTTAACCTTTTTAAAATTCTATTTAAAGCGGAAGTAAAACAAATAAAAAAAATCACACATACCTTCAATCCCGCAGATCAGTCTACCCGTCGGGAAGTTTCTTCCATCCCGTTCCACATCGTCCCAGTATCTGTCTTCGGCCCGGTGCAGAGGGAGTGCTGGGCTTCGACACCTTATTCTCTTTTCTTCCGAGTTCTTATTCCTGCGTCTCCTGATCTCACACTGCGCACGCGTTAGAGCGTCAGTTTTTTTCCATTAATGAAACGGCTCCATACTTGGGCATGCACCGAAGGAGCAGCCAAGAGCCTCCCGGGATATGTGACGTAGGTATCCTGGGAGGATCTGCACTTCCATTAATTCTTGATCGCCTAGGCCAAAGGTCAGCAAACCTTTTTGCCCACTAGGCCATTTCAGGGGTAGGCAGGAGCACACTAGACTGGACTCTCTCTCGAGTCCCGTCCTAATGGCTCGGCCCCCCACCAGGAACACCCCCTGAAGGGAAATCCCTCTCCTCTGCAATGTTCCCTATTTACCCCAGCTGCAGAAGTGTTAACGCTGGTCAAGGTAAATAGGGAAGGGAGCCACCACAGGGAGACTCAAGAGCAGCATGCGGCTCCAGAGCTCCGGCGGCTCCGGTAGTTTGTTCCGGCTCTGCCGCAGGTTGCCAGCCGGGTTTAGGTTGGATCGGCTAGGGAGCGTTAGGCCAGGACAAACTACCGGCTAGGCAGTATCTGGCCTAAAGACCCAAGTTTGCTGACTTCTGGCCTAGGCGATCAAGAATTAAAGGGGCAGTGCTGAACCCTTTTTTAAACACAAACAAACAACATTTTTACTTAAAAAAAAAGGGTTTTCTACCTTTTTATATAAAGTAAAAATTCTATTCTGGGTAGGCTTTAAGTTTGGGCTATACCTACATTTTAAACTCCAGCTTAACCCCAAACCATGATTGTTCCTCAGACGTCCTCTATCAGAGCATTTTATGATCTCAGCTATGTGACATGTGAAGTAATAATTTGTCTTGTTTTATCTGTACCAGCTGGTGTCGGATGCAGGGATCTGCAGCTGGCGATCATTACTAAGCATGTTCTCCTTCAGCTGCATGAGCCGCATTTTACAAACCAGCAAGTGCTGCCGTTAATTATTCAGTACTGTACTGTCTGCTGTTCAATCCTCTACAATATACATCAAAAAATATCTTTCAGCGGATGGATTCTAATGGGACCTTGAAAATGAATTTATGTAAACACTGATTATGTAATGGGAGTTCACACAACTGTATCATTTTGTTGATGGTGTCAGAGACACATCAGGGTTTTCTAATAAAGCAGAGCAAAGTGCAGCTGCAAGATGGGAGAAATGTTAACAGTGGTCAGTCAGATATCAGTCTACAGATTGTCACTGAATAAAAGATGAATTTTAACTGGTGTGTATGGTTTTCTGAAGGCTGCAACTGTATTGCTTTATTAAAGCAAAATTCCTGACAATCAGCTAAATACAGACTTGTGGGAAATGCACCCAAACCTTGCATCCTGGTGTTAAACAATCAACATCTGCCTTGACAAAGTCCATGGTGATTGGAATAAGGTGATTTAGTTACCTGTGTGGTTATAAAGAACTGGTGTATGTTATGTCTCCCTGCAAATCTCTACACTGATTTCCATTTAAGATAGAATCAAATTCAAGCTACGTTGCCTTGAAATCATTCCATGTCTTCTGTCCTACTAACATTTCCAACTGAATACAATAAATATACCACTAACCTCCCCCTTTGCTCCTATGATGGTCTACTGATTTCTTCATCACTCCTAATCTCTTCCCATCCATGACTCCAAGACTTTGCCCGTCCTCTGGAATTCTCTCATCCAATAAGGTTTGCTTCTACCTTTACCACTTTCAAGAAAGTTTCTAAATCCAACATCTTTAAACTTGCCTTCCTATTTATGTATGTTCCACCACCTCACCATCATGGATTGTAATGTAAGGTATACTCCCAACTAATCTAGATTTTAAAGCAGACCTACCACCAAATGAGGAGCCTAAATGGCAGCAATTGGAGTCCAGTGTTCTCCCCAGAAACATTTTAGAGAAGAAGCTGTAGGCAGGGTGACCCCAACTTTTCAGTAACCACCCAAAAACAGCTGAGTGATTAATGAAAGATGCTGGGTGGTGTTCTGTGGAGAACACTGGGTGTCCAGTCTGTGCTGGAATAAAGAAGAAAGCCAAGACAGAAAGACTGGACTAGGACCACACAGGAAAAGTTTTTTACTAAAAGTTTGGCATTAATCATCACCATTTAGCCAACGTTCCATTTCCTTTACCCAATCTATATTGTAGTATGTTCGACCACCTATCATAGATTGTAATGTAATGTTTACCCCTAGGTATTAAAGATTTTGGGCTCCATTGTAAGGGCTTTGATCCTAAATGGCCCTCTTCTGCTGGTATAATTTGTTCGTGTTATGTATGCAGATTTCGTCATATGCAGCCCCTATTTATTGTACAGTACTAGGTAATATGTTGGCACTTCATTTATAAAAGTTAATAATATTTGTATTAATATTGTTTTTTTATTTCCTTCAACATTACAAGAATAAGCCCAAATAAGTATGGCTATCCACTACAAGTTATATTTTGACCTGAATAAATGAGAACCTTTACAGACATATATGGGAATAGTTTTAGCTACCATACATGATCCAGACAGCACAGCCAAAAGAAATGGGCCTCTTCTGTGTGTTATGGCAACTTAGATTAATGACACATTACCCAACATGCTACTTGAACAATATAAGAACAGAAACACACGTGAGTTATAACTCCGTTTTAACTTTAGTAGAAAAGTTATAACTTTTCTACTCCTATCAGCATGTTCATTCGGCACATGTACACTGCAGCAGCTTTATTTGCTCACAATGCTGAACCTTCATCTCCAAGTCTGAGTGATGTTGTACAAAGGACTAAAGTAGGCCAATTAAAAATATTGCAGATGTGTATACTATGTGTATTAAATGTATTCAATGATCATTAAAATCATTTATAGTTATTTCTAGATCTGCCAAGATTACAGTTTAGACACTTGTGCTAAGAAAATATGAAAGGTTCTGTTACCATACTTTTAGATAATGCTTGGTTCTCACCTGCCATGCTGATCCCCTGGTTTTAGTTCTTTTGAAGTCATTGACCTGAAATAACTATGATAAGTAGAACTTTCTAATATATGTTGCAGGTCAATGACTTGGAACCTGGGACTGTCGGACAATTGGTATTCCTTGTAGCAGAGAATTGGCAGCCTCTTTATTACATTTAAAAGAGCCTTACACTTTAACTACTGAGATAAACATTTTCAGATGTCTGTATATACCATAACATATAAATCTCATCATCTAAGGCATTTACTGTTTGTTAGGGGGTTACTAAATATATATATATATATATATATATATATATATATATATAACCTGAATTCTCCCCAAAATCAATCAATTCTCCCCTTTTTTCAAAAGGCATCAGCTGCAGACAATAGGATCTTGTTGGTGCTTGTTTGTGTCTATTGGTAAGGTACGGGTATTATCTTGCAGCTCTCCATTCTCCTGAAGCCTGAATTCCAGTCCTTGCATATGCTAGGTTAAGCCATAGATGTTTCCTGACCTTTTTACCACGTGGGAATCCCTTAAACTAACTTTTAAGCCTTGGGGAACCCTTGCTTTAGATATTATATCAACAACTCACAAGACATTGGTGTGGTGGTCAGTGGGAAGAATGCCTGTTACAATGCTGACCATTGGAAGAATGTCAGCCTTAAAGCCAGACTTATTGATGCCACTTAAATTGACCTGAAAATCATAAATTGCTCAAGGAACCCCAAGCAACCTCAGGAAAAACCCTAGGGTTCCATGGAATCCTCGTTGGTAAACACTGGTCTAGACTGACATTGTTCTCCATGACCAGACCTGGTAGTATCAAAGGAGCATAGGACAGGCAATAAAAAATAGCAATTTACACACAATGAAAGTATGGCGTTCTTTAAACATTTTCTTGCATGTGCATAGGATAAGCATAATTTAAATATTCATAATATTGTTGGTAAGGTATAACTAAATTCTAAAAGTTGCAACAAAATGTGCAGCATAATAATTGTTCTATACCAGGGGTGGGCAAACTTTTTTACCCAGGGGCCACAATCTGACCTAAAATTTGGCAGACGGGCCCAGGCCGATGGGAGAGTGGGGGTGGGGTTTTGCATCATGATGCCACTGAAGGTGATGTCATGATGGCATAACCCCACCCACTCTCCCATCACAGATCTGAGCCTGAGTGGGTGGGTTGTTCCGCCCACTACCCCGAGCCCAGGTCTTGAACAGAGGACATGGTCCATGACTCTGACCGTTGCGGTCCCCAGCGGGGTCCTTTTCCAGAGCTGCGGCCCATTTTATCCGGCCCGTTGAACTCTCTTTTTTCAGCGGAGCCTTTGAAGTAGATAGAGAGTTTGACGAGCCGGATAAAAAAGCCTAACGGGCTGTATATGGCCCTGGGGCCGTAGTTTGCCCATGCCTGTTCTATACTGTTCTTGTCTCTCAGTCACTAATAGCAGCATTATTCAGCATGTTTATCTTCAGATTTATATAACTAGCCACCAATATGACCACCAATACTGTATATATATGTGTGTGTGTGTGTGTGTATATATATATATATATATATATATATATTAGAGCATTTAAGTTATGTAGCCATATCATTCCCAAAAAACAATGGCCAATATTTTGCTCAGAAAAAGCACCCTCCAGAAGTGCAGAACACCAATCTTGATTATCGACTTTCAGCTAATGCTATGTTGTTGAAATAGCACACAGACAAAGAGTGCAGAACAAGGCATAGTCAGTTGCAGGGGGAAGGATCAGCTTTAGGCAGACCACAGGCAATACTATTGATTAGTCTTTTTTCCTTTGCTTGCCTTTGTTTTGGCACAGCTTTCTCAGTTTTGTCTGCTTTTAAAGCAGACATCCAGGTGTGCTTGTTGTATTTTACTAAAGCTACAGTATGTACTCATGTCAATAATATGTTACTAGAAATCATCATTTCCAAGGAAACTGTAACAAATGCGCACTGTGCACACAGCACTGTTTAGTTTTATGGACCCTGCTGTATCCTCCTCTATTGGAGAGGTCATCCCTGGTTGGTCTTTAAGGGATCGGCCACTGAGGATCACTAAACAACATCTGGGGATTGCTGCCCATGGAGTAGATTATATCTGAACAATGATCTAATGCAATGATCTTGACTTTTTTTTATCATTGAGGATCCATTAAAATTATCTTTAGGTCTTCGGGGAACCCCTGCTAAGATTACTTGATCCACAACTCTGAGAACATTAGCATGGTGGTCAGTGGGAAGGATGTATCTTATATTGCTACCCAGTGGAAGGACTGTCACCCTTACAGATAGCCAATTGGTGTTGCATAAAGTGACATGAGAGGACACATTGTATATGGCTGAAGGAACCCCTGGCCACCTCTGGAGGAATCCTAGGGTTCCACTCCACCCTGGTTTAGAAACACTGATCTAAGATTTGTACATAGCTAGCCAGTCCCTTATCCTAGGAGGATCTAGCATAATAATCTTGACTTTTTTGGTCAACCCCTTTTCAGCTTCTCCAATTCCCTAGTGAACACTGAGGGTGTCATCACCTTGAATAACATGGCTAGGGAAT
Source organism: Pyxicephalus adspersus (assembly GCF_032062135.1). Lineage (NCBI taxonomy): Eukaryota > Metazoa > Chordata > Amphibia > Anura > Pyxicephalidae > Pyxicephalus > Pyxicephalus adspersus. Next base: position 49,196,043 of record NC_092866.1, on the reverse strand, counting down.
GGACACAAGCTAGCCCTTGAATTTTTTCGAGATTTGCACACTAGATACCTAAAGATGCCTGTGCTTTATGCATAAAAGCATTTTATCTACTTATACCCAATGATACGTATGCTTTAAATAGACTCGATAGACTAGATAGTTGTTCTTCAGGTCTTCTTTAAGGAAGCCAAGTGTATTCCGGTCAGATGTTTGAGAGCTGTAGCAAAATTGCCTATAAATGTTTTAACCCAGCCATGATATATCTAAGTGGTCAAAAAAAGGCAGCATAATTTTTAAACCCTTAGCTTATTTTTAATTTATAGTCCTTGAAAAAGAAAAAAAAAAGAAGTCCCAATCATTTATGTGCCCAGGCAAGAGCAATACATCTCTATAAAAGAACGGTGATATATTCTTGTTTCCAGTTTAATGTGCTGCTCGGTGCCCCCATGCGTTCTGATTCATTGGAGAGCAGCAATCACGGCGACAGTGGCTGTTCCTCAGTTTCCATCAGCGACAACTAAAGGCCAATTCAAGGTTGTGGTGGGTCATGAATCTAACACGGAGGCTGATAGAACAATTTCCCCTCTGCTTGACGCTATCTGCAGGACGCAGCGGGAATAGTCGTTCGGCTTTACAGAAGTTATTTATATTTGCCTTCATTTTCTTTTTATTGTAGCCGAGAGAGAGGAAGCGCTGTATATTTTAGGTCAAGGCTAGAGCACAGCAAAGCCAAATTATTTGGTGAGGGAATGGAAACTAGAGGCCTTGAATTGGTTATTCATGCCATCAGTATGGGAGTCGTGTGCTTAGAGGTGCATTGTGAGCGCGGTCTGACATCATGCTGTGTCTGTCTCTGTGAACCTGGTAACCTGCAAATGTAGAATATGTTCATGGTTATGTATTTTGTTTTACTTAAATTATAAATAGGCATATAACGGAAGTTAAAGAATGGCACATTTATATACAGAAAAAGCATAAAGTCAACAAAATATAAAAAATCATCTTTATTAAACGTTGTAGCCTTGTAGAAATATCCTGCCAGATATATTGTGCTCCGTCCAGAAGGAGCAGAACAATTTATTCAATATTTATTTGGCAGAAGCACCTCCTTTGCAACAACCCCTGTTGTGCTTTTTATTGCTGTACACCTGAATTTGTCAATATCAGCTGAAAAGAATTCAACAAAAAGCAACATCTTATAAAAAGCAAAAAGAAAAAGGCTTCATTCATACCAGTCGTGGACATAGGGAGCTGCAAAGTGTATTGTTGCCAGAGTCCAGGGCCCTCCTCAGCCAGGGACCCCAAGTAGTTCTTCAATGAGGGGCCCACGTAGCCATTGATTCACACCTATTTAATTTGGTGCATTGTTGGTATGGTACATTTTAGGCACATTGCACATTTTAGGTATGTTTAGTGATTGTGGATGTTGGTTCTTTTCTTTTAACCTTAGAATGTTATGTCGAGCCACCTCTAGTATATTCGTAATTAAATGTAGTTTGTGGGGTAGAGAAAAAGGAAGAGGTTTGAGGCTTTTAATTTAGTGCAAAAAAATGTAATTATGTATTAGTACATTCTTGATCCATACATAATTATATATATCATTTAAATTCAATATATTGTATCCTTTTCCTTGTTACAAGTCACAAGGTCTGGATACTTCTAAACAATTGATTCCCTGACGTCATTAATTCAGTAATAAATATATACATAAAGTGGGACCTGTTATGGTCACAATTTCCCGACGCGTTTTGCTTCTTCTGGGGTTAGTTGTTGCTTTTAGACTGTATGACTGTATGATCTGATGTGATATAAACAAAAATGAAACAACATAAACATTTCTACTAAATGAGACATAGTCATTCAAGACATATTGATATGTATTATATAACATATTGTTATGCATCAAAAGTACAGCATGCAGGGCTTCATTGGGAACAACATATGTGGTTTGGAGTTTTATTTCAAAGAGATCCTGTCATTATGTTTATGCAAGGTAATAGTGTATCTACAAAGAGCATATCCAAATAACAATATAGTCACCTTACCTGCACTTACCTAAACCCCACTGATCCTTTGCAGCAAGTGTAGAAATCGTGTCATTACCTAGAAAGAGGTGATTGGTCATTCCTGGTCTGCCAGGCCTGTCACTATCATGGGGTCCTCAATTAATGCGCCCTCATATCAAGAAGTGCTGGGTTTTCCTGCTGGTGCAGATGGATAAGAATATTATTTGAGATACACCGTCACCTTGTCCTGTATAAGCAGATTTAATGTTTTCAAACTGATGACTTTTTATTGTAGAGAGTATTGTGGGTGTTCAAAACAGAAACACAAACAAAAATTATTTGGACCCCAAACTCTCTCTTTGACTAAATAGTCCAGAAGGGAAGCAGAGTGACTGCTCAAACTTTTGTAGTTGAGTGATAATTTAAGCATGAGCTATTAAGGTCTCTAAACAACAGATAAGAAAAGCTTGGCAAATGCAGAAAATAAGACAACAGAACATACCTGCTGACAGAAAAGAGTTAGGTGGTCCATAGGACTTTTTTTTTCTTTGGTAATATATTTACATATTTAGACTTATCTATGTTTGAGTGGGAAAAAATATCCACAATGCTCCTAAACAAATATTTGTTGTCTCTGGCTTCTACAAATGTTGCAAACCTGTGGAAGCAGTGTTATGATTTGGGGTCAGGGTAGATTCAGCAATGGTATGTGCCCATAAAATGAGGTTAGATGAATACTTGAACATACTGAATGACCAAGCTTTTCCATCAATAGATTTTTTCCTCATTGATTGCACCAGCATATTTCAAGATGACGATTTCAGGATTCATCGGGTCAAATTGTGAAAGGATGGTTCAGGGAGCATGAGACACCATTTTCACACATAGATTGGCCATCACAGGCCTGACCTTTATCCCATCGAAAATGTGTTGAGGAAGACTTTACATGTTTCTCTGACTCTACCATCATCAATACAGGACCTTGTCAAATATTTAATGTAACTATGGGCATAAATACATTTTGAGACATTACATAAGCTTAATATAATCATGTATGACCAGGCTGTGTATAATATAATTATATATACAGTTTTGTTCTTCATTAACAACGGTGCTCTGGCACAACATAGAGCAACGCTATATAGATGAGAATAAAAGCTCCTAAACTTTCAGAAATGTTGAATGTCTGATTGATCTTCCCATCAGGTAACTTCAGAGATGAGAAGAAATTAATTGCAATGCAGTGTGAATGCACATTTGCCAGCACAACACAGTATGCTCTTCACCACATTGCTTCTGTATGGTGTTTGTAATGACTGAGTAACTTTACTGATATTAGTGTACAGTTGGAATTTAAGCATGTAAAACTTTCTTGCTATGCAGAACATGGAAATACACACAGGAAAATGAATAATCAAGTTTTACAATATTTGAAGGGCAAATCTGCTTCAAGTTTTCAGTTTTTCATCCAGCCCAGCTGACTGATTATAATCACCTTGTTTAATCTGGTGTTCTGGGAACACCAATTTTTCAGTGATGTGAATGCAGGCCAGATGTTTTCAATCATGCCCACACTAGGAATGTGATTACAAAGACAATGAGAGGACATTTCATTACCCAAAGCCAAGCATCAAAGTACCTGTAATGAAAACTTAATAATATTTTTGACCTTTGCATAGTGGGACCTGGGTAACTTTATACCAAGGAAGCAAATCAGACCAAATTCAACTTTTTAATGGCCAAGTGAGTTACTCACACTTATATTAGTGGAATAGCTCTATTGGCCGTTAAAAGTACAATATAGTCTGATTTGACCTCATTTGTTTACTTAGTATATATTTTGGGGATATAGCCAATCCAGAATGTCCATGGCCTTCCTTATTCTTTGTTGTCATATAATTTGTAGTTTACTAATTTATTCATTTGTTGTATGAAATTGACTAGGTGTTACATAGGCAGGGAAGTCAATGCAGGTAAACTCACATCTGTCCAGTTTGGACACTTTGAAGAAGAGCCAAAGGCCTTTGGATCACCACAATAGTATTGACACCTCCAGTGGTGGTCATAGCCAACAGTGGTCCCCTGTGCACCACTGACCTGGGGCACCCTATGGGGCCCTCTGTTGGCTGAGGAGGATCCAGGGGCCCTCATACAGCAACACTTTGCACCTCCCTATGTCCAGCCTTGGATATCTCTATTCCACAAAGAACAGAGACAATAATTCTAGAGTAGACTCCTTCTGCTTAGTGAATTAAACCTCATAATTTGTTGAAGCAGGTCCATGATACCCCATGTATAATAGTGTCTACATCAGTGTTTCTCAACCAGGGATCCATGGAACCGTAAGATCCCTCCTGAGGTTGCTAGAGGTTCCTTGAGCAATGAGAAATTTGTGACTCTCATGTCCATTTCAGTGTCACCAATAAGGGTGACATTGTTCCCACTGGTCAATAATGTAAGAGGCATTCTTCCCACTGATCACTATGCTAATATACTGTGATCTGTGGATGTAGTAATTATAGCAGGGGTTCCCTGAAGACCTGAAAGCTATATCAAGGGTTTCCCTATGTCAAAAATGTGGGAAAACATTGCTCTACATAATCCAGAGAATGGATTCTTCTTTAAAGAATACAAGGAGCATGCTTTTTGGTGTATTCAGCTTGCGACTGTGTAGCTTCAGATCCATTTCTTGCTGATTCTGAACTGTTTCATATTTGCTTCTGACTTGTTTTGAGCTGCTTTAGCATTTCCACCAGTTTACGGAGAGCAGCAACAAATGCCCATGTACAAGCCCCTAAAGAGAAAAATAACCAACATGAATCCACCTTAAGCTTTAAACCCCACAATCCAAGTACCTTTTTATTTTTTTAATTAATTTGAACGTGACATAAATGACTTTAATGTGAAAAACCTCAGGCAGCCTGGCCCACTTATGACATCAAAGTAGCTTGAAGGGGACAGTGTCATGAGGAATGAATAGAGATAGCTTACACTGAAATCTCTTCTGAGAATGCTGGTTTCCTTGAAGTCCTTCTGAAGCGGTGACTTCACTGCCGTTTGAATGTTCAACCCCAAAGAGTAAAAAAAAAAAAAGGTTTTTTTTACACTTTTCTAGCTTTCATTTACTGTATTCTTGTTCTTAGAACTGTGACTAAAATATGCCAAATTCAGATGCAGCTAAGCATTTAGCATTTTCAAAATGAGTCCTGCAATAGCCAATGTTACCCAATGGTGGGGAGTCCTTTGAAAGGAGACCTAAGAGATATGGGAACTGCCATTGCTGCTATCCTAAAACTTCTAGTAACTTGGTTGTCTTTAGCTTTAGTCGCTGAACTGAAACAATTATGCAGTTTCTGAATATTGACACGCTGTAGTACAGGTGTGATGGCAGCTACTGTATGTGTGGTCCTCATAAATGGCACCACTTCACATGGTAAGGTTTGGTAGAACATGTTTTATGGCAAATTGCCAGACTACTTTAATAAAGCAAACATTAAACCTAACTTGGTTCAAAGGACCCTGTAAAAAGTCTTTACATATGCTTATACCACAATGTTAATCCATGACCATGATGGCTGATGTACGACTAGGGGCTCAAAATTTCAGCAGGGTTGTTCTTTCTCTCTCTTTTTTAATATATACTAATTTTTTCATAGGTGAGCTGGAAGCTGTTGATATTTCCAATAATTGTCAATAAGGAGTCCTGCCAGTACAGTCCTGCTAACACTGCCAATCAGCCCTCAAAGGACGTACTAGTGTCAATGACGGTGATATGTTAAAATTCACAGATGGATTGTGTTTCATGAAAAACACATGTTCTAAGATTTAATCTTTAGGAAACAATATGGTTGCAGTCTATAGGGAGATAAGAACCTGAGATAAGTAAAGAGTAGAACTAAATCTCTAAACAAGTATTCAAGAAATGAAATCCATGAATTTAGGAAGATATTTGGCTTTTTCCTTACTTGTTATGTAGTTCAGATACCCGACCATGTACAACCAGATATCTCAATGAGAAGAGTGGACAGCAGGAGATCTGCCTGTTCTTGTAGCTGTGTGTGGTATAATTCACAACTTGGCTGATAAATAGGTGCAGAGGTGATTAGAACCTTTCTATTTTAGTGCCTAGTACACACAAGGATTTTCTAAAACAACAACAACTTTGATATCATTGCATTGTTTCTTGAATTGATGGTTTCTCCTAAAAGCTTTGGGACTTGTATGTTCATCCTAAGGGCACGGCGGATGAAACTAGAGGTACTAATGAATTTGCTTTCAGTTTATATAATAAAGCAGTGGAAAGTGCAATATTTCTTAAAGTATAGGTTAGGTTTTCATAATTCCCCAAAACATTTAGTTAGGTTTAATTGGCTCCCCCCCCCCCAACAAAAAAAAATTGGTGTTAGTCTAGGATAGGGACATTAGATTGTGGGCCGTTTGAGAGAAGGTTAGTGACATTATAGACTTTCTAAAGAGCTGTGTAATATAGCATATCTCATGTTCCCTATATTGTAAGCTCTTTTGGACAGGGTCTTCTCCTCCTGTGTCAGTGTTTGTTTCTATTTGTCATTTTAAACCCATATTTAATGTACATTACTGTAATATGTTGGCGCTATATAAATACGGTTTTACCTCGGCAAAGATTTTTTCCGATGAGTTTTAGCATCGGCTAACGAAGATGGACTCAGCTAACAAATTCATTTGTGGATGTGCAATAGCAAACTGCAGCCAAGGTTAGCTGTATTGAGCTGTAATTTAGTTTTGTTTCGGCTAACAAAGATTTGGGATAACGAGTGTGATTCGGTAACAAATTATCTTCATTAGCCAAGGTATTTCTGTACAATATAATAATAGTCATTGGAGATCTGAATCAATAGGGGTTTGTTGGACCTCTGCAGAAAGTTTGTTGCTTCCCTAAAGAGAGCAGGTCCCACTTTTTTGAGCATTCTGGCAGTGGATGGGGTTTTTCTATTCAGGCTGTGGTAAGTTTTTAATGAAAACAAACTGTAAGGTTAGGTTCAGTCCTGCCTCAGGATCAAACAATCCCAGAGACTGAAACCTTGCCAGCCACTCACACCATCGCAGTGGTTCCTAAAACGCCAGCATCTGCACATTTGATCACTGGTGGGGGTAAGCGGTACTGTACTGCTCACTGCTGCCCCTATTCATTCTCTATGGGGCTGCTGTTGGTGGAAGCTATTTGTAGCATCTACCCCTAGGCAGTGGTTCACTGGCATGAGGAAGAGGTAACCATACTGCAACCTCACTGCCAGTCTGAACATAGCATATGACTTTGCACACCTCTTCTTTAGATACACCTGGAATATATTTAACTTTTGTAAACCAAAAGATCAAATAGGCAGTAAAGGATTTGAATCCAGAAATGGAAATGGACCTGTAAAAGATGGATATTTGGGAACTATCCACTCTATAGATACGAAGTAGAATTCAGGTTAATATTTCAAATACTATGTTCTGTATCTTCAGAAAGGTGTTAGTGTAACATCTAAGGGAAGGCATAAGGAGCCAGTGATTGAAAATGTAAGCCAGACATCCAAGTTTTCAGATGAAAAACAACCTCATGGTTGTTTCAAGCAACAGGGACTTCAAAAGGAAACGAAGGAAAGAAATGACAAGTGTAAAAGACCTTTCAGAAGGGCAATGACATCATGGCTGGGAACTTGCAGACTGTGACCCACCACTTAATCCAGTCCCAGACAGCTGGTGTACAACTGCCGCAGTCCCATCACAGCAATCACACTGCACAATGTTATGGAAGCGTGAATTTACAACTGGACTTTATTCACCGTGAAATTACAACATTGATGCCCCTCCCTCGACTTCTCTTAGACACACTGTAAAGCACGCACAGAGCAAAATTCATGAGTAAGGGGGGAATCTAGAGCTCACCCAACCCATAACAGGTGAATACCAAAGAGATCATGACTTAAAGTGTAAACTTTTTTTATTTTAAGGCTTGGATAAGGGAAAAAAAAAGAGTGAAACCCTCCTAGTTATTTACGTTTTGCTGAATATATTTTCCTTTAACTTCCTCTCTTACAGATGCAACAGGAAATTAGGAAAATCTCCCCAAGTGAGGGGGAGTCTCTTCCAAGGGTAGCCATATACTACTACACAATATTTTAATATATTAGGTTTGATAAAACATCAAATCTGAACATGAAAGTCTAAAAAAAATGAAGGTGTTCTTGATCAGTGTTCAATTGCTATATCAGTTGATTGGGAATGTTGTGCTTTGATCAAACCAACATTTAGCCGGACGTGATCCCTGACAACTATCAGCCAATGGGAGCAATAAAGAACACTACTATTGGCTGGTGGTTAAAAGGGAACACTTTTGGTTGAAGGTCAGATGTGCTGGTTAATGGGTGCATGGTGGTAGTCCAGGTACATGTTCAATTTACCTGGTTGTGCACCCACCACCTAGTGTATGGCTGGTTTTAGGTGTTTGTCCCTGGAACAGATCTTGCAATTGGTGGAGATATTGGTGGAGGTCCACTGTGTTGGATTGATGCCAATCAGGAAGCACCACTTTGGGGGAAACAACTGTGGAGTGCCACTCACCTGTCCACCCCCTCTTTTCTCCATTGAAGAGAAGAGTGCAGTTTGATCATTTATCTGTCACTGGAAATAATTAGGAAAGGTCCTTTCCAGCGTCAATCATCTCATGGTCATCAGACATCTGTACGAGGCTTTAGGGGGTTAGGAAGGATGGGCTGTGTTTTGTAATATGTGACATTGTCCTTTAGGTATGCCATGTCACCTTTTCATAACTCCCCACTGCCTAGGTCAGCCAACAGACTCACCTGATTTAGGGTAATTGGTGGCAGATTAGGACATCAAGCAGATTATTCTTCTCTGTGGTTCCTCATATAAAGTGAACCTGCTACCATTTCCTAATGTGAATCCTACTTTTTTTAAATGCTAATTTGCATTGCAAAGTCCATTTTAAAAGGATGTTCATCTGATAATTTGATATTTTAGGGCAGGGCAGTGAACTTATAAATTATCTAAGCAGCTTTAATTACATATCATGCTCCCTTGTGGTTATACAGGCTTATAAAGTATCAATTATGTGCCCTGGGAAATGCTGGAATTTTGCTTGTTATCAAAATGCAGCACTCTCCATGTACTGGACTGCTTTTGTCGATGATCCTGGTAAGTGTTCCTACAAAGAACTAGTGGATGTGCAAGTGTGCCATGTCTACTAAGGTATGCAAATCTTGTGATTTCAGACAATCACACAGACATTAACAAGGAGCTGATTTCTGAATTAATGACCATCCAATGAGAAGAGAGCCACCTGAGTAACTAGCCAATGCAATACTCCTAGTGTAAACAAACTATTATAGTTAACTTTAGCTGTCCCCAGGTTTTTCTGTTACTTTAAGTGCTGCTTTAAGGGTTAAAATACCCCAGGCTGCCGTTGTAGAAGACGTGGACTGCATTTATCTCTCACACAAAGCAGAAGTTCTCCAGTGGTTTTTTGTGCCCTCCCCGAACACTCTTAAAATCAACAGAGCTGCACAGGGGGGCGTTCATTGGGGTACATTGGCGTTGACTTACCTGAAGAATTTAGGTTGTTTGCTTGTTCCCTAAATTAGGTTGAATATTTCTTGCATGGTGAAAATTTCTCTTGGATTTTTTTGTTTACAAATCTACACAACTTACTAACAAGGGAACCAAATCTGGTTTTATTTGGATCCTACTCTCCAGGAAGAAGTTTGGGTAAAGATGGTGGCATCCATGAAAAAAGCAAGGACGGGTAAATACAATTATAAAGTTGAAGTCGAGCAGGTAGGGCTATTTTATTGCAAATAGGACATAACAAAAAATAAACCCTGCCTGGTTGGATTTTAATTTGTAAGGTTTAGTTGTGTTTTAAAGTACACACTTCTACTGCCATACAAAGACATGGGGAATGCAGCCTGGCATCTATTTTAATTCCAACTTTGGGTGTCACAAAGTTACATATGACTGACACTTCTACTGGCTGATTTCAGAAATAAGAAGGAATGAGCTGTATGGAAATATACAAACATATTGGACCATAATACAGAAATGATATCCTACTCTTTCTTTATTATAGTGTTTCTATCCACTTATGAACCTGTTTGCTATAAGACTTTGCCTTGCTCAATTTTTTGTTCTGTTAGACTTTAGGAGCCCATTCTCACTACAACACCATGCACTGCAACACATGCATTACAACCCATTGATTTAGAAAGGCAGTTTAAAACAAATATGTATTTTTATTATTGGACAGGATTTATATAGCGCCAACATATTATGCAGCGTTGTACATTAAATAGGGGTTGCAAATGACAAATACAAACAGTGACATAGGAGGAGAGGACCCTGCCCCGAAGAGCTTACAATCATAAAAAAATAGCACAGCCTGCGTTTTTGACAGTGCCTTGCATTGGTGAGTTAGAAGCACACCACAACAACTATAGTATGTTTCTGCAATGTGATGGTGGGAACAAGCCCTGAGCCTTATTTCTATTAATGATTAGACCAGGAGTTATCTCCATTGACATGTTAGTGAATTCTGTTGCCTCCACAGTGCAGCTGACACCTTCTAATACAGCCCGTGACTGCACACTCCTTACTCCTACTAGTCCTCATTGATTTGTGTCATTAGGGTAGGCTTGATATTCTATCACAAAGAACAGATATTCAATATCTTTTAGTAGTAATAGAAATTGGCTTCATTCTAATTGCATGAACCTTGATGTATATAGAACAAAATGGAAACTAATTCGTATGCAGAACTAATCAATTCTGAATTTTCTCTTAGATCACTGTGGCCTGAAAAACAGAAAAAAGGACCAATCAGACTTTTGCTAATAAGACAGAAAATTGACTTTTTCATGACTTAGCTAACAAACTTTTTAATGTAGGATCCAAACAAAACCAGATCCATTGTTAGTAAGATGTGTAGATTTGTAAACAATAAAATGCAGTCATATTAAGCACCAGAATTCATTTTCACATGATTTCACAAGGTAAATGCAAAAAGTCCTAAAAAAGCCAAACATTTTACGCATCATTGGCATATTTTTAAAATGAACCCATAGTAGACAAAGCAACAGCTTCTTAAATACCATAAATGCCTTTCCTGTGATTTCCCAACCTTTCTGTTTGACAATTGGGGGAGATATAGAAAATATATGACATTCAAGGGTATGGTGGAGCCTATGACTCCCATCCCTCCCTCCAACATGAGAATGGTTGTGCTTGGCTAGTCAGATGCCCAGTGCACTCAAAGGAGAGGTAGGTCCTCAGCCCATTGTAAGTAAGTAAGTATGTCACACTTAGGGGAACTGGGCGATCAGGAGGTGCAGAGTCTAAGCAGTAACTAAGCAGTAACCAGGTTTTCTCCAGAGCCTCTGATTGTGAGGATATTGCGCCGCTGGTTACTGCCAGGTTGCGGTCCTTGAGCACACCAAGGTAGCCAATATGAAGCACGGTACCAAATCACAAAGCAGTAGGATAGTCGATGAAGGCCAGGGTCGAGGCAGGCAGCAAGCAAGAGAGGTCAGGTTACACGCCAGGGATCAATTGCCATGGATCCAGGAGACAGACATTAGTGACACGGGGGCCACAGGGTACACATGAGACATTCGAAGCAACAGGCGACAGAGGAATATCCAAAGACAGACAGGAACACTGGAACAGCACAGGGAAGTTGGCTGGGAACAGACTGGATAATGAGGGGTTAACACAGGAGTTGGACAGAGGAAACACTGAATTAGCCAACAGGTGTACAGGAACTGGCCCAACAGAACTAGGGGCTCGGCATCAATGGAGACACGTTGCACGAACACTAATTGCAGTGTGTGAGCTAGCTAAATAGCCAGGGGTGGTTAAGAGGCTATTTTATGATTGCCCAGCGGATTGGACGGAATTGATAAAGCTTGGAAACAGAAGCATGCCCAGAGTCAGAACTGCCCGCATGTGCAGGAGAGAGGCGTCTGTGCTTTAGTGAAGAAGAGGTAAGTGTGACAACTTTTAGCTAAAAGTATATGTTTGCTTTTCTCCAACTTCTCCAACCCTAGCTGCACCCCAGCCAGTAAAAATTTAGTACAAGTGACCAAGGTTCCATAGACTTGACTACCTGTCCTGGGAACATTCCAGGAGTGAGTTTATTTCTTCCTGAAGAGAAGGAAAATCCCACTTAGGAGTCCTCTTTAAAAACTTATTCCATATTCAGCGACAGCTATTAAATGTGAATTTTCCATCACTTTCTGCTTCATGACAATGGTCACTGGTACATATAGAGAGGGTGAAGCTGCCTAATAAAAAAAACACAGACATCAGCAAAAGCTTAAAACCTAGTCTAGCCCCACCACGATCAATCTCAGGTTGGTGGCTCTAGCTGTTGTGCCCCCTAGCAGGGCCAGGAGAAGGAGCCCCGTTGGGGGGCGCACCAGCCCCCATTGAGATTGCAGGCTTGGGGCGGTGGGTGGATTGTGTCGCTGGACACAACCCGCCTAGTCTTCCATTGCAGGCTCAGACCTTCAAGTGGACGGGTTCTGGCATCATGATGTCACTCTGGGGGAAGTTTCTTCCCCTTTAAATGACACTCAGCTCCCTGCGCATGAGCAGTCACAAGCCCATAAGTTTAGTGGTCAGTAGGTCCAAAAAGTTTCGTGACCACTGCTTTAAAGGATAACTTTACTGATAATGTAAAGTTATACAATGTCCAATACTGGTGTAATATGGGACTGCTAAGTGGAATAAACCTGACACGATGCCCATTAGCACACCATTTAAAGGATCAGTACTGGAGATGCCCTAGGTCAAGGAAAGTAAATTTATTGCCACATCCCAGATGGAGAAGACCATTTACATTTTCTTACTACATGTAGGAAGAAATGGGTAACTGTACTTTATTCTTCAAGTTAAGTTATCCTTTAAGTTGCCTGGTCCTTTAAATAAGTCTGAACTGAGAACTGTCCTCTAGGAATCAATAAACTCTTTATCCAAATGACATATAGCTTTTGTTCTGTTGCCATACGAAGTCTTTTAGATATATATTTGTAACAAATTGCTTTTTTTACACAGTCACTTCTTACATTTCTTTTCAAGTTCTCTACTAAAGACCATGAAGATAATTAACGTTAATGTTAATTGGTTTTATACATCATTTTTCATTCTAATATCTCACTCGAGCTAATCAGAGATCCCTTAATGAATGTTTTGTAGAAAGTGACATATGTCAGCAATTTTTGCAGGGAGTCTGATAAAGCCAGACAACGTGCTGCCAAAAAAATGTGTTCTAAGATTTCATTATTAAGTCTTATGACCATTCTCTCTAAAGCAGAAAGACAGATATTCTCTGTGTTTTGTATGGTTGATTCCCAAGGGCTTAGTGTTAAATACTCCAGATTAAAGAAACCTTGTTGCCCTGTAGGAGTATAGGGGCACTTTATATATATATATATATATATATATATATATATAGTGTAGATTAAAAAAGTATATAAAGAATATTAAATAAAGAATATTCCCTTTTACTTCTCCCCCTGGTTATTACATAAAAGGTTGTAGATGGTAGATGGTATGGGTGTAGATGGTATGGGTTGAGGAGTATAACCAGCACAGACAGCTCCATTTATTCCACATTTGACATTCCCAGAAACAGAGGGGACTATGACATGGCAGAAATGAAAGGTCATTGTGGATGTACTATGGAAATGACAGACAGATCTATTGCAAATTCAAGGATAGTTTGCTAATGAATAAATTAAAAATTGTTTACAGAAACTAAAAAATCTGCAAGTAAGCCATTTATTTTGTTTTACCTGCATTTTTTTTAAATTAGTAGCAGGACCTTTTTATACCTTTTTAACAGCCCCTTATCTCTAACACTTATTATTCACAGTGCCACATACCTCTTTATGATTTGCAGTGCCTTATCCCTCTTTGCTTTGCTGTTACATGTAGCTCTCTGCATCTCATCTCTTTTTTGTTATAAATAGCACATCCCTACCTTTTTGCCTCTCATATATGCAGGGCATCACACTTTCTTTTACATTCACTACCCCACACCATTTTTTAATTTACAAAGTGCTTCAAGCCTCAGTTCATTGCTTTACATCTCTCTATAACCCACACATTATAATGGCTTACACCTCTTTACCAATAAAGCACCCCTAAACTATATGATTCTCACTGTCTTATGCTCTGTTATTATAAGTAGTGCCTTACATAAAGTAACACTGATCTCTGTACTACATGCAGTGTCTCATACGTCTCTGTCATAGAAAGTTTCTTAACTAGAGTGTGTCACACCAATGTACTACATGCAGTGGCTGTTTCCTCTCTTATACTCAGTGTCTCATACTTCTCTGTCATAGATAGTTCCATACATTGAGTGTGTCATATCTCTAGACTATATGCAGTGGCTCATTCCTCTCTTATACTCAGTGTCTCATACTTCTCTGTCATAGATAGTTTCTTACATAGATTGTGTCATACTAATGTACAACATGCAGTGGCCCATTCATTTCTCATACTTAGTGTCTCATACTTCTCTGTAACAGATAGTTCCTTACATAGAGTGTGTCATATCTCTAGACTATGTGCAGTGGCTCATCCCTCTCCTATACTCAGTGTCTCATACTTCTCTGTCATGGGTAGTTTCCTACATGGAGTGTCGTACCTCTGGAATAAATGCAGTGGCTCATACTTGTCCATAACAGTGCCTTATACCTTTGTATGGGGTACTTGTACTGTTACCGTGTTTCCCCGATTATAAGGCATCCCCATTAAATAAGCCACCCCCGATTTTTGATAAAATAATTAAAATAAGGCACTCACCCGTGAATAAGACATCCTCCGATACCCGATCCTGTGTTTGTCTCCTATGCTGGCTGCAGTGCAGAGCGAAACTGAAAGTAACAAGCCGGCACACGCGCCCCCGCGATTCTGCACCAGGAAGCAAGCTGCTGATCCCTGCCCTAACGGAGTTACCCGGTCGTACAGGAGAAAAAAAGGTAAGTCAGTCAACAGAAGGGGACAATCAATGGCATAGAGTGATCAGAAGGGGAATATGAATGGCACATGAGTGATCAGAAGGGGAATATGAATGGCACATGAGTGATCAGAAGGGAACAATCAATGGCACATGAGTGATCAGAAGGGTAATACGGTATGAATGGCACATGAGTGATCAGAAGGGGAATATGAATGGCACATGAGTGATCAGAAGGGGACAATCAATGGCACATGAGTGATCATGAGTGACTTTCAACAATAAATGTGTACTGTAGTCATCTTCATGGAAAAATAAGACATCCCCCAAAAATAAGACCTAGGGCATATTTTGGCATTTCAAAAAATATAAGACAGTGCCTTATAATCGGGGAAACAGGGTATATACAGTGGAGTCCATCTGTTGCTTAGAATAAGCTTCACAGGAGGAATCAGCATGGTATAGCCATAGTATAGCCATGGATTTCGTCAATTATTGGATGTTTAGCCCCAAATGTTTTTTGGATAGAAAGGAAAAGAGTTAAAAGTCTATTTTTCTGTTATCCAGAGCTCTGTTAGATAGATTTATTTTCAGCTTTATCTAAAAGAAGTATTTTAAAAAGATTTTCTATGTACACCCCCACTACCAATTTTTTTATTTACCTTGTACAGTTTTCCCCGGTTTAATTTGCCATAATAGAGCCCATCTTGAAAAATATTTTTATATATGAATAGGCTATTTTCCAATACTTCACCGCTTAGCAAAAGGACACATTGTGCTACCCAGTTTATCATCGAACAAGTGCAAGCTTTTGTCTGTAGGAACAAATGCAAAATATATTTACATTTTCTGCTCACAATATTGTACTAACACAGCCAGATGATGACAAAAACCTTGGCTGGTAACCTTGACTTTCCATCTAGTTTGATTATCTTTTAATTGCATTATCTTATGTGAAATAGACTAGTAATTGAAAAAGGCTATTTAGCAGAATCAGGGCCCTTTGCTGCTATGCGTTGTTTGCTTTATATTCAGATGTAAATTTCCCTGTGTGTTATTGAAGAATGGAAAAGTAACTGCCCAAATGGAGATGTCAGGAGCAATTTCTGACATCCGTCGGGAGCCTTAGTACTGGCTGCCAGCTCGCACTTGTTAGCAGGTTCGGGAAAATCGAGAATTAGCCGAGTGAGAAGGGGGAGATATGGAAGGTGAATAGGGGGTACTTAGCCGGATCCTAGGGGTACAGGCCGTGGCGGTGAAATATCAGACTGCAGTCAGCTGAAATTGTGTGATGGATGACTCCATCACTTTCCGTTTGGAGAAGTCAAAATGAAGGATGTTATGCAAATAGAGAGGATGGCATTTTGTTCCAGGAGCGAATGTAATTCATTAGATAGATCTCACTGCTGCGTATCACAATTTGTATTAGGCAAATGATTTTAGGATCGCCTGCCTGTGAAAATAGTTTTTTTTAGGCTTGTATATAGGTTGTCAGTTGTTTTTATAATTTGTACGAAAACTATAACAATGAACTTCTCCTATTAGCTTTCTCGTGGTCTAGTAAATATTTTATTGATAGCATTTTGTGGTATCTGTTTGATAAGTGCAAAATAATACCTGTTCATGATATAAGAAAACGTATGAGCTGATATTGCCGTTTACTGCACGTCTATCAGTTACCATTGTTCCCAGTTCTCTGTGGGCTAAAGGATATGGTATGGAAAAGAGGGAAATGTTTTGTAATCCATAAGCACTTCCTGTCCAAAGGTGACAACTGCTCATCCATAGATACACTACTTTGAGTGTTGTCACCCTAGGATATTGGCTGGATCAGATAAAACAAAGTAAAAAATCTAAAATTAGTTTAAAATAAAAAAGACAAATGCAAACAACCAAAAGGCCTGGTAAATTGCAATGTAATAAATCTGATGTTCAGGAAAAACTTTTGCTTGTAGATAATCCAATCTCACACTACATCCAGGTGTTGTAAATAGTACTTCTACATACATCACTACACCAATGATCAAAGCTCCATTATGGTTGTGGTCTGGTCCTTGGCATTCTCCATGTATACTATAGAACTATTAGCCTTGCATTGTTGGAGATAATGCCATTGCCTGTCACAGCCCCGTGTGGCTTATGGAACTGGCTTAGGGGGACTGCTCACATGGAGGGCAATCAAGGAATAAGGAAATAGATTGTCACATAAGTCTGCCGATGCTCTTTCTCTGTCCAATTATCATGCTGGGGAAGGGAGATGTATTTATTTCTAGTAGCAGAAACAAGAGAAATTTAGGATTGGGTAGACAAGACACACAAAACATTTGGATGGCTAAACAGATCCCTTAACAACATTTCATTTGTGTATTTAGGTGTCTGCTTTTATGTTTATGTGACTTTCCCTTCTTTAATTATACTGTGCCAATACAATGGTATTTTTTTCTTTTATTTGGCTATATCTATAGCGTTAGGTCTACATATCAGCCATTGAGTCATTATACTATCCTAGCCTTTGACACAAAAATACATAATATAGAGAGGATGCAGATCAACACCATCAGAGGGAACGCTTGTGCATTGACCCAGATCCTGCAATATCTATCTTGAAGCTGCAGTTCAGTCAGGCAGGAATCTTTGTTCCTTACCCAGTATAAGCAGTCTTGGAATAGGGTAATCATTACAGTATGATCATCCTGATGTCTGATCCTTTGTCTTCATAGAATTTCCAGCATGTGACTTAGCACTGTAAAAATGGAGCTGTGGGATGGTCAATTAACCATAAGGCTGCTGGAGACTGTTTAAAGAAAACTTCATAAATGCATTTACCTGCCTGAGAAAATTTCTAGGAAGCACAAGGTAAAGCAAGTTTGCCAGAATAAGGAAAAGTAGGAGAATATTTGATGTATAGGTTAAAGGAAAATAAACCTAAATAATACAAAAATTGAGCAGGCAGGTTTTGTATTGCAGTAGGGACAGGGGATATCTCTTCTGCTATATAACAATTTTACCTGCCTTTTGCAGTCTTCATTGTACTGTACACTACACTGCACATGTGCAGCTCTGCATACTTTATTATTATTAACTAGTATTTATATAGCGCCAACATATTATGCAGCGCTTTACAAAGTCCATAGTCATTAACCTAACTGCATGTTTTTGGGATGTGGGAAGAAACCGGCACACCTGGAGAAAAACCACAAAAACACGAGGGGATCATACAAACGACTGGCTAGGCCGTATCTGGCCTAAAAGCCAGACTTTGCCTACCCCTGCCTTAGAAGGTCCACAAGTGGCTGCGTCTTGCATAACTTTGCAGAAACAACGCCCCTGCAGATAGTCATGGCAGTGAAATTTTAGTATTTTAAAAGTTTCTATTTTTTTTTTAGTACATATTTTTATATTTTAGTACTATTTATATTTAGTCTATTACTTTAGTACATATTCATGACAATGTCATCATGTGTTGGAACCATGGCGTTGGAAAATTATTCCAAATTATTATGAAATATATTGCAGTTTTTGTGTTGCGTTGTTTGCCAATGTACGGTACATACTGGAGCAGTTTCTTCACTAAGGTTCCATGGAACTTTATGGTTCCTCCAGGGATTGATCCTCCAATAGACTTTTAATATTGATCATTTGGGGTGACAGTAGGAACTGCACAGCAGCCTGTGTATTCTGTGCAGTGTGGAGGGTCAGTGACCTCCTTTAGAAGACATTGTTGTTGGTTTTTTAGTAATACAGCATGAAAAAATTGCTAAACTACATTGGGAGACAGCTGTACTAACATTGAATCATCCTAGACAATTACAAATGATCCTCACGGGTGAGAAAAATCTAGTGCTTGTACTTAGAATTAGAATTCAAACAAACAAAAATGCAGAACTGCTGGAAACAGATGGGTAGAAAACATGGAGGGGGTTTTAGGCTAATGACTTAAAAAAAAGTTTTTTTTTCTCGAAGATTTATCTGTGCTAGAAAATGATGGAGTATTGTATCCAATTGTATGCGGCCTGCATAGTTCTATGGATGGATTTCAGGATGAATGACACCAAGCAGAATCATCTGACACATGTACTAGGCGTTTCTCCACCGGGGTTCTTCCAGAGGTTGCTAGTTGAACAATGAGCAATGCGTTACGTTTAGTTCTGTTTAACTGATACCAATGAACATAAAAAAATGAAGGCGTCATTCTTCCTCCTAATTGATTATGAGTACTGCTGCCCCATTTAAATTTGCAGGATGCAAAATTTTTCAAAAGAAGAAAATAGAAGAAGCTAGGGTTTTTTGGGCAGTGGGTAATTATATTGATAATAAAGTGATTATTACAGCAAAAACTATCAATGATAGGTACATACAAAAATTTGAGCGGTCATCTCCATTAATATTTTATAGGGTACAAATTCACTCCCTAATTTTTTAACATATAGTGGTCAGGTTAAGCGTCCCATAACCCGACCCGTTTCACCATACGGCTTCCTCAGGGGATTTGCATGCACACCAGAGAGACGCCTGTGCTTTAGCAAGGAAAAGAATACCATTGATCCCACCTCCTTTTTAAGGAATTTTGCTCACAATAGGACATAATTTGTAAGTGATAACGTTCTCAACAAATCCTGAGGAAGACGTATGGAGAAATGCATCAGGACATGAGACATTTAACCTGACCACTATCGCTTGAATAATCAGGGATTGAATTTGTTTAATTGATTGGTCCTCTACTCCATTAAATATTAATAGTAATGACCATTCCTAAATATTGTATGTACCTATCACTGATTGTTTTTGCTGTATTAATCACTTTAAAATCAATATAATTACCCACTGCCAAAAAAGCTCCAGCTTTTCTATTTTCCTCTTTAGAAAATGTTTGCATCCTAACTGATGCCAATGATCTTTTTAGCTAATTGTAAGGGTGACATTCTTCCGGCTGCCCAACAATGTAAGAGACATTCTTCCTACTGACCAACACACTAACATACTGTGAGCTGCCATTATTGTAATTATAGAAGGAGTTCCCTGGAGATCAGAAAGTTCATGATGTTTGCCTATTTAGCCAACCCATGCATGCATTAGTGCGGATAAACTTCAATAACTAAAGTTCAATAATCATTTATGTTTGATATTTTACTCAGTAGGGACCCTACCAAGATGGTGCTAGTTTACACAGTGTGTAATGTTACCATTGGTTTGTGGTTGTCAGTGGCTGTGCTTTGTGTACATTATCAACCACCTTCCCCTTCAGTACCACCCCTAACAGGCAGCAGCCAATAGAGATGTTCTCCACTGTGCACCTTAGCAATGGGCTTCTATTGGTGCATGGTCTAAATTAGGTCACTAAATTTTATATCACTATAAAGTAGTGGAATCAGTTACTGTCATCGAAACACATGGACCTGTAGGATTCCCAGCAGGGAATGTCTGAGGGAATGCCAGGTTCTTTGTTTCATAGAGCCCTTTGTGTTATTTGCAGAAACCAGCTAAAATTTCATATTCCTAATGTAAATTGTCCAGCTTTGGTTTAATAAAAGCTGATTGGGTGCTATGGGCAGCCCACCTATCGTACTCTTTTACAACACAAGTTCGGCGATTTGTGTTATGAGAGCAGTTTTTTTTTATTATTGCTTATATTCTGCACAAACTATTTGCCCTCTTATATTTGTATCTTTCTGTTAAACAGAATGCTGGGCCAGAAGGAAAAAGACAGCATATCCCTTACATACACTGCCTACACTGACATATGAATTGTTATTACAAATGGAAACATATCAGGGGTTATGAAGACCTCATTTGTGCACACTGCTGCACACATTAATATTTCAGTGCTTAGCTGTGTGGCCAAACACTGACCCCTGCTGGTCCTGCAAGAAACAACTCTAAGGGTTTGGATTGTCTACTGTACCTATAAAAGAGATTCCGAGGATATAACACTTATTTGATCATTTATGCATTTTTTGTCTTTAAAATAAATCTAAAATAAAATATTGATGGGGAGCCAATATATGTAAGTAACAGATTCCTGTTTTCCTTTAAAAGAAAAAAAAAGTTGTGGAAGGAATACATCCTAGTTATTCTTAGTAATCCTCCAGTTAGTTTTAAGTGTTTGTGAATTTTATTCCTAAAACCTTTTTTTTTTGTTTTGTTTCGTCACCAGAAGAATAGAAGGAATTTTGTCCAATGGTGTTTTGGTAACATATGTCTGTGGGGGTAACCGACCCCAAAATCTAAATCTACATATGAACATTGCTAATGACGATGCATGTGTATACAATGGTCCCGTGGTGTCATTCATCTATTCGTCATGGAACCCCTGCTAAAATTCAATTCATCAGAGATCAGTGGGAAGAATTCCTATTACATTGGTAGGCAGTGGGTAAAATTATACCCTTATAGACCGCTAAAAGGAACTGGCATGTAAGGTTGGACCCAGAAGTATGCAGGTAGTGCCAGATCCCAGTTTTAGACTTGCCTGCAAAAACTGCCCATTCAGCACAGACACAAGAGACTTCAGTGTCTTCTACCATGAAAAGTTCTTGTTTATTTATATGCTTTAAAGTTCCACTTTCAAAATTTGTGGTTAGGTAGTATTTTATTGCAGAATGGAGGATTTTTCTTCTGCAATAAAACACACTCACCTGGTTGATCACTTCCTTAGTCAAAATTGCTGAGCTGTGCATGCAGCAACACATCCCACCTTCTACTGTGCCTGCCGGGGATGAATGAACCCCTGCAGGGAAGGTAACGATCAGGCCAATCAAGATGGCTAATGGTGTAAGGAGGAAGAAACAACGGAAGAGGCCGGCGCCCATGACAGAGAAGAGACAGGGGAGTATGAATGGAGATTAGTTCTGGTTTATTTGCCAGAGCTTTAGCAACTTCTGTAGGAAACCTCCAAGAAGAATTGAGAATAGGATTTAGAATAAAAGATCACAGTGTGTATAATCTAGATTTCCCCACCTCTCAGGCCTGCTAGGCACTAAAGAATAGGTGTAAACTCGAACTGCATGACATTTAGCTCATTATGTTCAAAATTTCATTCTACCATTTGTTGCACTTCAGGGCTGCAAAATCCTGCAGCTATTTCTATTTACATACACCTACCCTACTAGTGGCGGTGTCATTTCTCAGTTGTGACAACGGGGGACAAGGGCTTGGGAGAGTGTTGTCATCCTATAGAAGGAAGGAGCTGAAAAATGATCCTAAGGGCACGATCACCAACTGCTATTTTAACAAAAGCTGTAAATAATGAATAACTTTTGAAATTACAAGCAGCAAAAGAACAGTGGTGTAACAGGCACCCTTGGTAATGGTTGGCAATTCCTGACTGGAAAAAAGACAGCAAATCATTGCTTGGAACCTCATTGGTTCAGCCAGTGATGATGATGTACCGTAGCAGAAAGTAAATTGGTTGCTACTGTAACACAAACCTAAGCAGTAAATTGTGCTGAAAAAAAAAACAAAAAACAAATTACAAGCAAGAGGATTATATAGGCAAAAACAGACTATGACCTCAATATGTGAACTCACCTACAGAGCAAAATGGTAATTAATTAGGGTTCCCAATACAGATGGATCCTCATGACTTCATCACAAAGATGCCCAATGTTCCCTGGTACATACATGACTCAAGTATTGCTTCTATGTGGGGTTGTCACATATGAGGCTGGAGAGCTGCAGGTTCTAACACGGTGTCACCCTCTGACTATAAAAGTGTATTAAACATCATTAGAAATACTCTGCAGCAAATCAAACACACCGATTTCCTGCCTGCATAATATCCAACATTATCTATATCATACTGTCCCCGTCCCGCTCGTTCATGGATTTGATTCTCAGTCCTGGAGGTTCTGCATCCAATGACCTACTAATGACTTCCTCTCTCATAACATGCACAACTTCAAGATCTCTCTAGGGTCACCCCCCCTATTTAAAAGAGCTTTAAAAAAATATCTTTAGAAAGTTGCCTACTTGTCTTATTCAGTCTCTTAAACCATCAGTACGTCCCACTACTACATATCTCCCCTCCTATTGATACTTTTACGCACCTCTTAGATTGCAAGCTCTTTGGGCAGGGAGCTCCCCTCCTCTTGTGGCATTTTATGTCTGTCATTTACAACCCATATTTCATTTACAGTGCTGTGTATTTTGTTTGGTGTGTTTTACAGTTCAATGTCAATTCGAGCATTACACACGATAGTCTGCCCAATAGTAACCACTATTTTACACTAACATCTATCCGGGCATTTTAATATTTGCACACCTCCTCCCCAAAGCAAGCACCCTGCTTCCATCAGGACAAGGGCTGTTGTGTCAGGAATTGAGGAAGAATGCTGTAATATAGGAATCTATGTAAAGCACTCTACTGGCTCACGATCAGCACAAAAAAGAGTAACAATGCCACTATGTCTAACATTAGGTATACAATAAAAACAAAGCTTTTACCTAAAAATGTCATTTGTGTAGTGATGAAGGGAGAAAGGGGGAACCCAAGAAGACAAAATATAGGCACTCTTCAGCTATAAGTATTTAGAGGTCAGAAGTTTTCCCTGGCAAGTACACCGGCTTCAAATTTTCAAAACTTTGCTCACCGACATTTGTCTGGTTTTGATCCATACATGCCCTTGTAAAAAGTTTTCTAAACCAAAGGATTTTTTTTTTCTTCCTACTGAAATTTATTTTGAAAATACCAAAAATAAAATCCATATTTTACGAATTAACATACAAAATCAATGAATATTTCAAAACCAGAGGTGGCTATTATTAAATAAAATGACAAAGAAATAAAAAAACAATATGAAAAACTGAAAATACAAAAAGCACTTAGATATCACCAGCTTTGGCTTTTTAAAGGGAGAGACGCAAATTTTTTGCTAATCTACCACACTGTATCAGGAGAACCATTATAAAATTTCTAGCCAAGACAGCCGAACATCTTTCTTGGGAAACATTTTACAAATGAATAAAACAGGGACCCTGAATCCATGAGTGTCTGCATAAAGAAGAGCACAGAGGTCCAATGTTTCCCCCACTTGGTATTCTTTTAAACGGACTTCATCATCTGGGAAAGTCAGCTCAGATCCTGAAGAAGTCTTAACTGGAGTATGAGGTTGCATGACTGCTATTTAACTCTAAGAGCCCAGTTCAAGCGTGTTTATTCCGGATAACTTCTCCTCCTTCTACTTCGATTTGCTCATAAGCCCATTTGCGGTCACATCTGCATTCCACGCCGCACTTATTGGAGCCACACTTTTTGCAGGCATAGAAGCAGCCCATACAGTCTTCATCCAGGCAGTCACACAGATCCATTCCACTTGCTATGAGGATTCCTCTGCTGTCATACACTTTGTTCTTTGGGGGTATTGTTTGCCTGTAAAATAAAAATATACTTGTTTGGTATTTTTGAGGAAAAACAGATAAACTTAACTTTCCTCCAGATAAGGTGCAGGGCAATATTTCAATTCCCCCGCCACTGAGATCCTGGGGAATGGTGATAAGGGCCCCAAAGCAGATCTTGCAAATTAATGTATGTAAACTTTTAAATCAGTTTATTCAAAGTATTTTTTTCTGTTATTTATTAGAGTGGGGAAAGGTTTAAACCCAATTTTCCAGTGCAGAAAGTGACAATAATCCAGGTAAATCTCCCAGATGGGACATACAAAGCAGCTGTCAGCCTCCATGGTGGCATAAACCTACTGTATGAACAAGCCTTTAGAATTTCTGGCCTTGAACCACCTACCCCTTCATAAAAGCCAAAAGTTTACCAAGCAAAACTAAAGTTTGCAGATGACCTCTAAGTTCAGCATAGTTTACTATGTGTCCAAAACAAACGTGGTTACACTGGAGCAGCCTTTCTGGATGTTTTAAACATTAGGGGGAACCCTTGAAATATTTTTTAGTTCTTAGGGAATCCCTGCTTTAATTGCTATAGCCAAAGATCATAGAATATTAGCATAGTGGCCAATAGGAAAAATGTGACTCTTACAAATAGCCAGATGGATCATTGGTGTCAGTGGAGACTGATCTGAGGGGCCCCTAGCGACCTCTGGTTGAGAAACACTGCATTAGACATTGGGCCCGATTTTAATAAAGCTCTCCAGGAATGGAGGAAATAGATCATAGGTCAACTTGGGTAATCCAACAAATGCAGTAAAGTAATGGAAGTATATTTAGCCTTGTATTCATAATGCCTGAATTTCGGCATGTATTCTGCACACAAAATAGATTTTTAAAGGCAGTTTTTCTCAAGTTCCTTGAGCAATGACCAATTTGCACCTCTCTGATTAGTTTAACTGACACCAATGATCTTTTTGGCTATCTGTAATTGTGACATTCCCATGGGCCAGCAATATACCAGGCATTCTCCCAATTGACTACTACACTAATTTACTGTGAGCTGTGGGTAAAGTAATTATTGCAAGGGTTCCCCAAGACCTAAAAGTTATTTCAAGTATCCCCCATGTTAAAAAGTTTGAGTAACTTTTTTTTTTTTTAAAGCATCTTTTTCTGCCATCCATCTCTGAATATTTTTCCTTGTGTTGTACCGCCACCTAGTGGAATACATGAATATTTCAAGTGAACACAGCTGGACATAGTACACATATGTATAAAGTTCTTTGTGTTGTATATATAATGCCTTGATTGGCTTTATTGCTGGAAGCAAAATCCGTATAATATATTTGAATATTGGGGCATCTATATTTTTTTTTATTAAATTGCTATATAATGCTCTTCAGTAGTTTTGGTTTACAGTTTGCAATCTTGGTGCAAGACTATCACACTCATGGTGTCCTATCCTTCTATTTCAGCAGCTCTTTTAAAAAAATGCCGAGCAGGCTGCCCACCGAACTGGTAAACTTGTGTAGTCCAACAGACTTTAAAGAATTATAAAAATTATTTTAATGTTTCAATAAAGTATATTGGAAACAAAATGGGAACCAACAAAATCTGACAAAATCTGAAGTATACGAGGGGTCGCTGAGAAGTTCCTGGCTTTGCCCCCTTTCAGATGAAATAGAAAAATAAGTATGGGGCATATGACAGACTAATATCTTAGTATGTAACTGAGCAAATATCAGGACTTTGTGATTCCTAAAACTGTTTTTTTCTTTTAGTGAGAAGCTGTGACGGCAGAGGCACAAGCAAGTTTCACGTGGTTTGGAGTTATGGGCCGTCATGAAGTTTTTGTTTCTCCAGGGAAAGTCAGCAAAGGACATTCACACTGAGATGTAACAAACACTGGGGGAGAAGTGTCCTTCCTACACTGGAGAAACTACTAGTGTCTGTGTGATTATATATATATATATATATTTATTATATATACACATACACACACACACACACACACACACACACACATATATATTGTGCCTCCAGGCTCGATATTCATCAGTAACACCAAATGTCCACCCAGGTAAAGGAAATTGGGTATAGCAGGATATCTGATAAACAAACCTCTCCGATCCTGTGGCTGCAGACTTGGTCAGCCGCCTCTTCTCTCGTGCACTAGTTTCTGGGGTGAAATCAGTCTGCCGCCCCGGGTTGGAGAACTGCAACGACTTTAAGGTTTTGGCTGATCGCCCCTAAAAGAAAAAAAGACGTAAGCAGATGTTATACAGATTTAGAGTAAATATAGTTTGAACACCAAAATAAAATCAGTTAAACAGACATCTGTCTTTAATAATGATGTAATGATGAACAGCAACTGGCACATTCAGGGCACACTGATGACCGGACTGCATCATTTTAGGGGAAGTTAGTTTTATGAGTACATAGGCAGAAGACAGTACCAGGTGAAACTTATATCAGCGCTATTCTGCTCTATGGTGAGGGGAGAGAACAAACGAGAAGCACCCCGCTGCGCGCTCTCCCCTGCACTTGCATTGTGGTGGTTCATTGCTCATGGATCCAAAAACGATATTGGACGGTGGTTGTGCACGTGTCAGATTCTCGGCCCAAGGCTAATGTAATAGGGTGTACAGCAGTGTTTCTTGATGTTTTTTGACATGAGCAAACCCCTTGAAATAACTTTCAATTATTCAGGGAACCCCTTCTATAATTACTATATACACAGCTCACAGTATATTAGTGTGGTGGTCAGTGGGAAGAATGAATTATACATTGCTGGCCAGTGGGAAGAATGTCACTCTTACTGATATCCAAAAATATCATTGGTATCACAAACTGGCCAGAGAGGCCGAAACTGCTCATTGCTCAAATAACCCCTTGTAACCTCTATAGGAACCCTGGTTAGGAAATACAGAATCTATTTTACTAACATGGGACTCAATTCACTAAGCTTTTCACAGGGAAAGATCTTACTAGAATCCCTGTGACAGTACTTTTCAATCTCATCAACCTAACAATTGATGTCAATTTTTATTTTTAATTTGGACAGAGGGGTGGGGGTTAGAACCACTGTTATGTCTCAGTTGGGAAGATTCAATCTTTCAAATTGTCCTGACTACCAATATCACCAGGGCTTAGAGTGAGAGAATATATAAATATTTAAATCCCAGTTGACAGGTGAAAAAAACCTAATAGGGGAAACTTGTTCCTATTATTATTATTAAACAGGATTTATATAGCGCCAACATATTACACAGCACTGTACATTCCTATTATACCCATCCCTCTCACTGGAATGGTACCCTATCATGTCTGTATATCTGTATCGCTGGTAAACACAGCTTCATTTGAAAGGAAACCAGAAACAAGACAACATCAACACCCCCAGTGCTGACCTCTGCTTCTGTGAATGCTATTTAATAAACTCTGATTACACTCACCTTCCCACGTTCCATTGTGAGTCCAGCTACCTTCTTCACTTCCTTGTTTAGATTTTTGGCCATGCCAGGCTGACATAACCATGCAGGCTCAGGAGTTTATTCTGTCCTGCAACTGCAGGGGAAGCTGGGATGTGTGGATAATGCCAGAAACAATCATTAAGCTGTGAGTGAGCATTTTAAAAGATAAATAGATTGATCAAGCAGGTAAGAATACT
Organism: Pyxicephalus adspersus; assembly: GCF_032062135.1. Taxonomy (NCBI): domain Eukaryota; kingdom Metazoa; phylum Chordata; class Amphibia; order Anura; family Pyxicephalidae; genus Pyxicephalus; species Pyxicephalus adspersus. Next base: position 49,168,055 of record NC_092866.1, on the reverse strand, counting down.
GATTGCAGAAAAGACATCGCCTGCCCTCATCTGCAATAAAGTCTGGTCACACATTTATAAAGTGGAACTTTAGCTTTGATACTGACACCATTGCTAGATAATTGACTATAGGTTCTCTTAAAGGCCAAGGATAAAAACATATATTATTGAATCAATACATGGAAGGTGTACAAAACAAGACCTGATGATTTTGATGATAAAAAGAAAACAACCAGTATAAGGAAGGAAGGAAAAATAGAAGGAAAGGAAGGAAAAACTTTAGCTTGCAGTGGAGCTTGCTTATACCTAGGTAGACCAGGCTTAGGGGATGTACATTAGGAGCACTAAATTGAAGCGGAACCTGAAAAATTACACTTACCTTTAATCCTGCAGGTCTCTCAATGGCGCTGGTCCTTCTTGCAATCTGATCCCGCGTCGTCCTGGAATTCCGCTTTTTCCCAGGGCTGAGGCAGTGCCAGGCGCCGCCATCTTCTATGTTCACTTCTTTTTTTCTCGTTCTTCTTGGCACGTCACCCAAGGTGCAGGATCAGATGACGTAGCCCGCTGTAAAGGGGAAAAACAAAAAGAGAGCCGACCTCCCTGCGCTTGCGTGATGCATCTATTTCTCCTAATAGAAATAATGCCCCTTTTGTGCATGTCAGAGATCAGGGCATGCGTAGAAGGAGCAGCCTGAGCCTCCTGGGATGCATGATGTAGGTATCCAGGGAAGCTCTACGATCCCATTCATTCTTAATCGCCTCGGCGATCAAGGGGAGGAGCTGCACTTTTTTTTTTTTTTTTTTTAAGTACATGAAATTATTGACTTTTAATTTAAAGTGTCAATAAACTTGTTTTCTGCAAAGAACCTACAAAATATTTCTTCTGCTTCTCACAGCACTCTGAAGAGGAATCACTAATGAGTTCACCAGAAGAACATGTTAAAGGGTACCTAAACTCAGAAATTTTACTTTACATAAAAGGATAGACAACCCTTAAATGCAGGGGTGTCAAACTCAAATACACAGTGGGCCAAAATAAAAAATTTGGATAAAGTCGCAGGCCAACCTTGATATTTATTGAAAAAATATCTACATTTGAGGCAGGTCGCTAATGAATGTCAGAAGGTGGGGTGCTTGTGGGTCCTAATTGATGCACCAGCAGAGCATTCTGGGATTTGTAGTATTAGCGGTGCATGCGCTGTCTACCGGCGGGCCAGCTCTAGTGACATTTGGTATTTTCCTGTGAGCCAAATATAATTACAGTGCGGGCCAGATTTGGCCCACAAGCCTGAGTTTGACACCTAAGGCAAAGTAAAAATTCTGGGTTTTTTTGTTTTTTTTTTAAGTGCAACACGATTTAAAAAAAAAAAAAAAAATCAAAAATGAATGGGAACGCAAAGCCTTCTGGGATACTTACATCACACATCCCAGGAGTGCTCCTTCTGTGCATGCATGAGCATCTTAGGCATGGGCAGAAGGAGCCTTTTTGCACAAGGAAAAAAATTTGCCAATCTCACGCATGCACAGTGAGATCAGCAAGTTTTTTTTCATCCTAGGATGAAGAACCTGGAAGAAGAGACGAAGATGGTGGCGGGACGAGGCGGGACAGCTCCAGGTGGTTTAGACTACACTGCGGGATTGAAGGTAATTGGATTTTTTTTTTTCCACAGCTTTCAGTTTAGTACCTCTTTAATCTTATAGGCCAACCCCCCCTGCTGTAAGGAATGGTTCTTCCCATGTCCCTACAGGACACAGCAGTAACCATTGAAGTAGCAGGGGAGCCCATACTTAACACTGGATTTCAGAATGGATTTTGATGAAGCATTTCTTTTGTAGTTTAATATCAATGTACCTAAAATAGTTTTGCCTGAAGGATTCATTCTGGAACTTTACAGGTCAATATTTGTAATAATAACACCAACAGAGAAACCACAAGTTCCAGCATACCCAGGTTATATAGACTACAGTCCAGCTAGGCCCTCACACCCCAGTTGTTGGTGCATAGCAGAGTGAGGCCAGCCTTCTATTGCTTTATATTGACATGTTAGTAATGTACAAGCGTTACACTTCCCTGCTACCAGCTATTCACCAACACCCAACCCCAATTCTGCGCTAATAAAACTAATGCAGCCGCCTCCCCGGGTGTTTTGGCCCAGCCGGCGCCCCGTAGCCTATCACTCACTTTCGCCTGGGACTTTTTGCTCGGCATCCCCGCGTTACTCCCAGAAGCCTCACGCCGCCATCTACAGGCACACGCCCCTTATGACGTATTCTCCAAACATGAACCATAGAGACACGGGAGAAAGGGCAGATAGACAGAAGGTTTGTGTCTGGCGCTATCTATGGTACTGGATGGCGTTTCCATAGTGATTTCCTGATGCCTGAGCAGGCATGTAAACAATGGTGTGCTGCTCATAGACAAAACATATATTTTATCATATACACCAAAACTCCATTATAAAAAGAAATCTGATATTTATAAAATAAAAATGTTTTTTGTTAATATAATTACATAATAGTTATAATTTTTATAAATCACACTTAATAATATTAATAATAATAAAATAATAATAATAAAATAAAATGATTGTTATAGGATTGATATACAAATAAAGAGTTATAAGGCCTCGTTAACATAACACGTAAACACGTGTAAAATCACATAAAATCTTGTATGTATTTATACACTTAGCCATTATCTCCCCTCCTAGATTGTAAGCTCTTTGGGGCAGGGTCCTCTCCTCCTGTGTCACTGTCTGTATTCGTCTGCAAACCTTATTTAATGTACAGCACTGTGTAATATGTTGGCACTGTATATAATCCTGTTTATTAATAATAATACATTAATAATAATTATCATTAAATGAGAAACTAAATAAATCAGTAAATGAGAGGAAACCCTGCTCCTCAAACATTCTTAAAGAGGAACTTTTATGAAAAATATTTTTAAAAATGACACCTTTACTTTTCACAAGCCTTCGATCCCTCCAGAATTTCAGATTCCTCCAAGTCTAGTAGGCTCCACGCCATCCTGGCTTATTTCTATCCAGCACGGATGGGACAGCTGGCATGGCCGTCTTATTTCTATTTCTGGGTTCTGCTCACATCACCTGATCTCACCCGATCAGGTGATCTGTCTTCCAGAAAATGTAAACAAATAGTGGCGATATCACTGCTCTTGTGCGAGATGAGCCCCTATTTTTTACATTATAAGAAAGCGCCTTATGACGCATACCTGATCTTTGGCATGTGCAGAGGGAGCAGTTTGCAGCCTTCTGCGATATGTGATGCAAGTATTATATATATATATGTTTGTGTGTGTAATTATAGAACTGATCATTTTTTTTTCACTTTCCAGCGCTGGTCTCCGTCCTTCCCCTTCTGCGTCACTTCCAGCGATGTTCTGTTCCTCAATGTGAGTTTACCTGGCTGTCAAGCATTAATACATTTTAACAAACTGCAAAAGTTTTTCTTAACAAAATATAGAAAAATAAACACTCCGGGTAAAAAATAAACTCATAAAATAAATAGGAAAGCAATGAAAGTACATACAAACATATGTATTGTCATCTACTCAAACATATAGTGTGCTTGCTGCACCTCTCTTTTAAGAGCCATCATCTCCTTAGTTGCAGCACTCAGTGTCTCTGACATCTTGTTAAGTATGTTTTGCAGAATGTCTATCCTGCGCTGCATGTTTTACTTTAAGATGTGACCTGTGTGGGAAAATAAAAAAACATAGTGAGTTTCCAGATATTGTACAGGTAAATTAACACATTGATATGACACATATTTCTGCATGCACAATGTATGAATGCTTATCAACAGATTTCTGCTTTCCTCTGCTCATAGAGCCAACGCTCTCCATCTGCCCTGATGTGTCCAGCTCTGGGCTTTCCTGTTCTCCCTCAGGAATAACATCAGGAGCTGCAGCTTCACTTTCTGAAAAGTAAACATTTATAGAAAAAAACATTAAATATGTCATATACACATTCCCATATCTAACCTATCTTTCTACCTTCTAGGTGCATACCTGGGTCAAGATCCACAGTGGAGGTACACACTTCCCGCAGTATGCTGCGTTGGGAGTGGGAAGGCAACAATCAACTCTGCAGAAAGTAAAAATAAATCTACTTAAAATGTATAATCCTGGTACATTTTTAATCTTGACTATATGGCAATATCCTACCCTCATGTTCAGGGTAAAACTCTGCCTCTGCTTCTTGCTCTGCCTCATGCTCCCTAGCAGCAGCCACCCTTTTCTTTTTTAAAGCTTGTTGGCCTAATAAAAAAAGCACCCAATTTACTAAACATAACAAAAAATTAAGTTACCCACCTTCTCAAACACACCTGATCAAGTTACTAAGCCCAGGTAAAGTATAATAGTTTTTCTTACTTCTTTTGGTGATGCAACGCCGGAAATAAATCTGGTGTTGGGATGTGGATAATATGCCCTCCTGCCATCGGAATCCACCTTGTCAAGGATGCTCACCATGGCCTCCATCTCATCGTGGCTCGTTGGTGAAGCTCTCCTCCTGATGTAACTTGGCTGTGGCATGTTTTGTAAAACTCACAAAAGATATGATCTAACCAGACAGGAAACGCATGGAGTGCTGGGTAAGTTGAAGAGAAATCAACCTTTCAAGGTTATCTACGAATGTTCCTTCGTTTAAACTTTCGTTTGTACGACTTTTCTTCTAACGTTCTTTCTCCGAGTATTCTCAGAAGTCATGACTAGAGGACAAACAGAGAACTGCAGTCAGTTCCCCACCAACAAAATTACACCACACCAGATTTTTGCTTAAATGGACCGTAGACCTTTTATTACATTAATAAATTAACCAAAAAATAAAAGAATTAAATAACAAAAATAAATAACAAAACAACAATAACAAATTAAATTGACATAATAAATCGATAACCTACCCAAAATTAAATAACATTTAATAAATATTTTAATAACATTTTCCCACACATTAGCATTTTCCCAAAGTTTAACATCTGGTTACTGGTCCTTGAAGTTCCTCTTTTCTATTACAGCCTTTTGGGATCTGCGCCACCAAGATATGTAATGCTCCAAGCCGCACCATGCCAAGCTGGGGAAGGATATCACTACCAAGCGCAGTCCCACCACATAACCACAATACCATGACCTTAAAACACACCTTTTTTGGAGATTCCACACCAAAGGCAGAATCTCCCACCCCCTTTAACACTACTTCCTGTCTCTCTGTCATACAGGCCTTCCACTACCTTCCTAAAGCCATTACGCTCCAGGCCTGTCTGGTGTTGCTGCTTTGCCTGTCCTTGTGCTGTATTTGAGTCTGTAGTTAATCTGGAATCTTGAAGGTGATTTTTTATTTTTTATTTTGCAGGGATCATGGCCTATGATGCATTCAACAACCCAGAATTAATTTGTGAATTCAGTAAAACCTACAGAGTCTATCCCTGTCTGTGGAAAGTGAGGTCTGGAGAGTATGCCAACAGGTATCTCAAGATGAAGATGGTGGTTTAGTGGAGCTCTGCAAAAGCAAAAATTCTGCGGCCAAAATTACCTACGTGGAGCAGAAGATTCAAAACTTGCACACATATTTCAAAAAATATTTTAACAAAGTAAAGGCTTCACAGAGGTCAAGTGCTGGCGCAGAAGATGTATAGGTAAAGTATGGTACTTCAACCTCTTGTCTTTCACCACCAATCAAGAGGAAGGTCGTCCATCAGTGTGCAGCCTGGGAAAGGAAAACAATGATGCAGGGACGTTCACCAGACCAGTGAAATGGCTGCTGCTTTCCCCCGGTGCAATGTGTGCTGCTGTACCAGAATCTTGCTCCATTAGTGGGCCAAACGATGCACTGCAATTATTCTGGTGTAGAAAATTATGCAGAAAGCATAGACTAACTTGTCAACTTTGTCTATGCGCAGATTGATGGCAGTATGAAATATTCTAAAGCGATTTGCTAAAATACCGAATGCATTCTCAACCATCCTCCTAGCATGAGATAGCCTATAGTTAAAGTTTTTTTTTTCTATTTGGAATAGGAGTAACCACTTTCTGCAGGTGGAGTGATCCTTACATGTTTCCCATCAATTGCTCCTTCACAATTAGAGAAGTTTCAGAACTGTTCAAAATATGAAGCCATGGCCAGCCATTCCTCAGTTCTATAAACATCGCAGCTAGTAAATTCAAAGACAGATATGAAAAGGATTTATGGTGACCATGGAGACCAACTTTACAAAGCTAAAAATAGATAAGTAAGACTTTAATCCTTACTGGCCATGTGAAAATGGTCGTCTTTACACTGATTTTTGTAGTGTCCTTATAGGACTTGTTTTTAAAACGGAATAGAGCCAATTTGCTGCACCTCTCTTGTGTAACTGGGGATGTGCTAAACACCGAATACTAAGGGATTCTCAGCATGAGTAAGATTTTGCCAATTCCTAAGAATATTTAATCCTGCAGAGCAATTGTTTAATACATTCATTCATCAAAAAAAATGCCGGAAAAAAATGTTTCCATTCTAAGCTAAAGTTCACCTTTGAAACTAGAAAAATTAAAAAATCATTAATGTTTTCTATTCGCTTAAATATATTATATTATCATATTGCTTGTTTTGCCTATTTTACTATTACCCTATGCATTTATAGTTGTCTATGTGACTCCTGAACTTCAGGATCTTTTGCACTAGTGTTATTTGAGTGAGAGCTAATGGATATCTATACTAAAAAATATATTTGATATTAATATTATTATTATTAATATTATTAATAAACATTCTTTTTTGAAGTGCCAACATATTACACAGCGCTGTACATTAAATAGGGGTTGCAAATAACCGACAGATACAATGACACAGAAGGAGGAGAGGACCCTGCCCAAAAGAGCTTACAATCTAAGCATATATATTTCAACCCCCCCTTCTTTCCCCTAATCTAATCTACCCTCTCCTCCACAGATTTTTACTTACTCATATCTGACCAAATCTTGGCATTTGTGCCAACAAAATATCATAAACCAATAATAATTTTGCGTAAGTCCTATCTAGGCATGGGGCCTTGTAGGTGGACAGAGAAACATACAAAAAGATCACCAATTGTCACTTGAAGAGCTATAGTTTATTAATAAACTTCTTCATCTGAAACAAAAGCAGAATGCCTGGTGTCTGTGAGGTTTTTTTTGCCAGCTGATACATCAATCCACTGAATTGATGAAGCACCAGTGGATGGAACCACAGCAAAGAGATAGAGACTTTTATGAAAATGAAAACAAAAGTATATAAAATGAAATCTATATCCAATCCATTGGGGTCCAGTGGTAAATATGTGCTTTACTATACTGCACTGCCAGAAGTGGTGCATGCATTTTTTCTAATGTGTTTTGATGTATAGGAGGACATTAAAATACTTTTTCTGCCTTAAAACAGTGCACTGTACACAAGACTTCTGGGCATGGGAACTCGGACTTTCTTCTCCTGTTACATTTGTGAATCTTTCTATAGAGACAGAAGCTAAAGAAAATATACATTTTCAGGTATGGAGAAACATGTGGCTCATTCCTTTTAACCATATCAGGTTATTCCACACTGCCATATAAGACTCCCTATTTTTTTCTGAAAGCACTCTTTACAGCCCACCAGGAGCTAAAGGTATCTGAGTAAGAACTGCAGTGGATCAGAAGGACTGATAATTCCAAAAGAGTCCATTTTTTGTGGACATTGCAAGATTTTTCAGAAATGAAGCTACATGTGTGAGTTCTTGAAATGTATTGAATTTTTTTTGCTGTAGTAACAGCGTCATTTAAATCTCTCATGAACACTAAAACTCTAAAAGTGAAGCTTAGCTGTATCCTTCCCTCCTCAGCCTCAACCTCTAAAAGATAAGCCTAGCATTATACTTCCCTCCTCAACACTTAACTTGTAAAAGCTAAGCCCAGCACTATCCTTCCCACCTCAACACTTGATCCCTAAAAGCTAAGTCCAGCACTATCTTTCTCTCCTCAACACATAACCCGTAATATCTAAGCCCAGCACTATCCTTCCCTCTATAACACATAATCTGTAAAAGCTAAGCCTAGCTCTATCCTTCCCACCTCAACACTTAACCTCTGAAAGTTAAGCCTAGCACTAGCCTTCCTTCCTCAACATGTAACCTATAAAAGCTAAGCCCAGTGCTGTCCTTCCCTCCTCAACACATAACCTGTAAAAGCTAAGCCTACCACTATACTTCCTTCCTCAACACGTAACCTCTAAACCTCTAAGCCTACCACTAACCTTCCCTCCTCAACACATAACCTATAAAAGCTAAGTCCAGCGCTATCCTTCCGTCCTCAACAAATAACCTCTAAAAGCTAAGCCTAGCACTATCCTTCCTTCCTCAACACATAACCTATAAAAGCTAAGCCTAGCAGTATCGTTCCTTCCTGAACACTAAATCTGTAAACAGCTAAACCTAGCACTATTCTTCCTCTGCGCCAAACCCTAACATTGTATACCCACCTATTTCTGTTTTTGCCAAATGAATGCTACTGATCGGCTTTGGGTAGAGAATAGAAGAAGTCCTTGCATACTTCCATCATCAATCACTCCTAGGTAGCATTTTTCCCCTGGGTTCCAAGTCTTCTCTTCTTCCTTCCATACAACCACAATGATAATCTCTTTTGGCTGTACTGTCCAGCTTTATGTTAAGTCTGTGTTTCAGTCTTCCCTATCATGAAGAATCACTTGGGATTATGCTTTCCCATTATTTCAGCTTTTTAATGCCATGGCATTTGTACTCAACAGAGAATTCTGGAAGAGACGTTTTACTACCGTTGGAGTCCCCTGGTAGATACCAGCCAACCAGGCCAAGCTAAAATATCCAATGTAAGTGGTGTTGGTCTTCATAAGGACACAAAATCATTAGTCGCTGCTATAAAAGGATCATGCTTCAATTTTCTCTAATATCTTTTCCCATGCCACATATAGTAAAGAAGATTAATGTGGACGCATACAGCAAGGCAGAGTCACAGTTCATTAAGTAGGAAATATCCCTCATTTTTCACAACTTTTGTGAGCCGCAGTATTTATCACTGACATGCACTTTGTACATTTTGAATAATTTTTGTTTATTTTAAACTCTGTAAATTACCTTTAAATGTTTCTTTGGAGATTGCACATCCTCTAAAGAGATATAAATGTTAGCTAGTGCAAAATGCAAATCCCTCCAGTGGAACATGACTGAAGAGTATTTAGCTTTGTAGCAGACCTTGAACCCCATCAGTCAATGCTAATAACAAGAGCGGTCCAGAATGAGAACGTCTGGTAGAGCTGCAACCTCCCTTTGCTCAGCTCCAAACTGGCTCCGGCGATTTAGCACATCTGGCTACTTAATGAGAGATGCATTACAGTTAACTGTGTCTATTACTGTCGCTTGTTAAAGCATATGGACTCATCAAATAACATCTAACTGTCTCGACTAAGACTGTTCCCTTGGTCTGCCCTGTGAATGCTAATTTGAATACAATAACATGTTGTATCTTGATGAGTTGTACTTAGAATACATACTTTTTTTATATAATGTAAAAGTTATGGCCTTTACCAGGGGTCTGCAACCTGCGGGTCCGGAGCTGCATGTGGCTCCTCAGCCTCCTTGTTGTGGCTCCCTTCGGCTGCCGCAGGGAGATCTTTGATGGGGGATCCCCTTCCTCCCAAGACACTGCGGAGGAGGGGGATTCCCTATCCGGTGTTCTAATGAAAAAAGTCTACCAGTGAAATAAATCTACCACGGGGCGTGTACAAATGGGTGTGTACAATGACATCCCCCTCCTTTG
>NC_092866.1:49128294-49157453 GCF_032062135.1 Pyxicephalus adspersus | reverse complement strand
CTGTGTTATGTTTTGCGGCTCCAGACTATTTTTCTTTAGTGGAAGAGGAGGCAAAATGGCTCTTTTGATAGTAAGGGTTGCTGACCCCTGGCCTATACATAATAAAACAGATCTAAACTGAATTGCAGATCTCAGATCAGGAGAAGGGGAAGCAACAGAGCAATCAGTTGTGCTGCAGTAATCATGCTAACAAGAAACGTTCTGAAAATAAAGAAGCAGAAAGATGAGCCTATCAGTCTGCTACTTCTTCATTTTCTGTCCAATCACAGACTGGGGGAGGGACAAGACCTGTAATTGATATTTAACTGCAGCAGAGTAAAATCAGGTCTTCTAACCTGCCAGACACTGCTGTGTTGTGTGGCACAGTTCAGCAACAGCTTTATGAAAGTTTTTAGAGAGGACTTCCTATTAGTGACAACAGTGGAACAATCTCAATACATCATTTAAATATATCTAATTATATGTTAACTGTTTAACCTGCCAATGGATTTCTAATTTTATGTGAATGTTGTTGTCAGGCCGGTTATGTTACATGCCTGGCATCATTTGTGGGCCATCTGTACACCTTCATAGATGTTATAGTGACACTTTATTGTACCGGCTTGGGCACAGAGAAGCTACAGGCACCAGGGTAAGGATGTCAGAGTACTGTTCTTTGCAACTACTGGGAGTTCAGGCTGGTGTGATAACATACCCTGGGGATGTATCCATGACAGTTTAGGATTAGGGGAATTTTGGTGACAATCAACTGGGAAGAGAAGCAACATCTGGTAGAGAAGTGGCCTTTTTACAGTATTGGATTGAATATTAGCACTGCAGTAACAGCCTCCCTAATTGTATTTATCAGGCCTGGACAATGCGTTTTTAAATTTTGTCCCCAAATCAGAGTAAGAAAACATCCAATAACTTTGACCCTGCACAGGCCAATTTCTCTAGTAGTAAAATATTTTCCTTTGGGCTCCTTGAAAGTCAGTTTCTTTTTTTCATTCTCCATTTCACAACATTGGACTTAATGTAGTAATGTCTTGTGACATTAGTACATTTTTGTATTTGTCCTAAAAGGAAGGTGAACTGCTTAGGTAATCACTACCACTGATTTTAAAAAAAATACTATTTTTACATATTAAAAGCCATAAAATCTGTCCTGCAGATATTACAGCCTTGTGCACTTGTTCTTCTACTCTGTACTATTCTCTTTTCCTGCGTACTTGCTTAGCACAAAGTAACAGCTGTTCCCATTAATTGGCTGTTATTAACCTTCGGTCATATCACTTGCCATGCTTGGTGAACTTCATTCACTGCTCCAGCACGGACCAGGAGGCAGAATGATTTATAGGCTAGATTTTCTCCTTCCTCCTATTGATCTAGAATATCAAGCACCTGTGAGAAATGAGAGCAATTAAGTACAATTTCTAGCACACAATGGAAGAATCAGCAGTTGAAGAATGATATTATAGTATAAATAGTTTTATATTGTGTAAAAACCACAAGGCAGCTCAAGTCCACTTAGCTATACATAAAACTTCTGTTTTATATTGATATACCTTGGGGCAGCCCCACCTAAAGCATTATTTACCATTTTTGGTGAGGTGGAGAAGGGCTTGATATGCCACCCTTGCTGTTTTTCGGGGTAGAATCTTTATTTTAGAAAAAGAGATTTTTATAAAGAAGAAAGCCATATAAAGCCTTACCTAGAATAGAAGAAAAGAATTAGGGGTGCTTGCTTATTTGCCTATTTTAGGAAATTGTAAAGTGAGCAAAGATTTAGCCTGGAAGTGAGGAAAGTGATTGAAGAGGTGCATCACAAGAGGAATCACCAGCAGGATATAAGAGGTCTTCATTCCCCTTTATGGATCTTTAGTTAGTTCTCATTTAGAACACGCTGTAAATTCTAGAGACCCTACTTACAAAAAAGATATTGATAGATTTAATAAGTAAATATATAATAAAGTTATAGTCCAGAAATAGGCAACAACAAAGGTGAACACTCTGTTGGATAAAATATATCACTGAACACTACAGGAAATTATAATATACAGTCTTGCAGAAAAAAAGGTAGACATGGTTAAAACATTCAAGTGAGAAATGTGTTTAATATGAACTAAGATCAGGAATATACAAACATCATACAAACATAAAAAAGTTCAAAAATAGCCTTTATTTTTTCTGATAGTGTTAATAATGCGTGAAACAGCCTGTCAGCATGGTTAAGTCAATAAAAAGGGAGTTTATAATGCTTGAAATAAATGTAGATCTATTTTTAAATAAATGTAATTGGGTCAGACTAGATGGGCCAGTTGGTTTCTGTTGTCACTCCATTGTGACTCCATGCCCTCCCACCCTCAAAGCGATATTAAACTTGCTATACTTACCTGTTCCAGTTCCATCGCTGGGTGCCACCCTAACTTTCCTTCTTCTCTTCCTGCAGAAGACCTTTTGTCATCTTGAATGGCTGGGGCAGGGGCAAGTTCATTGATTGCTGACAGGTACAAAGGAAGTCGGGATTGCCAGGTATGCTGGCAGCTCAGCTTTTTTCATAGATACCCAGAGCGATCAGGCAGGTTGGAAGGTTTATTGCAGAAGGGACACCGCCTGCCCCTTTCTGCAATAATGACCTGCTTGACTGTGGATTCTTTAAAAGTGGAACTTTAGTTTTTTTTTACTGTCATCCCCGCAGTATTTTAGTTGTTGATGTTTTAATTGATTACTTTTTAGCACATTTCCATGCAGCATCCTCGTTGGTTCCTAGTGGTACCTTTCTTCCAGTGATGCTGAAGGCCGTTGGAGACTGATATTAGTTGTCATTTTAAATATATTTATTTGTTTTAATAAACATAACGACACGCATTGATAATCTGGTCTAGCTGCCCAGAGTGCCTTGTTAAATCAAAATCAAAATGAATTAATTAGAACTACAATATTTTAATAACCATAAATCCACAGCCAGGAAATGTAGATATTTAAATAAACATAAAACTTTCCACACTTGAATGCGAGTCTTGGCATTCCTCTCCAGAATATAATTACCATTTCACAGCTGACTTTGTTGTACTGTGTGTGTTTGCTAAGGGTGGATAGATAGTTGCTAGCTATGTAATTTGTCTTGCTGTGTTTTTTTAATACAATGGTTGGCTATAGTTCATTTTACTAACATAAGTTAAGTGATTAGCAGACAACAAACAGTCTGCAGAGTGTTCTAAAGAGCCAACACGGCACACTACGAATCTGAAAGACTACCTGTCATAGGAAAAGTGCTATCGGTAAGTTTGTAATATTTTGGATTGAATCTGAACAGGAAACACACAAACACATGAGACGGGTAATTCAGAAACCATAGACTAAAGAAGGCTATGTTCATACAAATTGTTAAGAGAGCAGTTTAATGGAGTTTTACTTCTTAAGAATGTCAAGAAAGTCTTTTTTGCAGGTGTTTAGGGGGGATGGTTTGCAGTTTTGGGTCACTACTGAAACCCTCCGTGCATCATCTCATGGTTGATTCTCTGCTCAACTGCATCCATAGACTTGTATAGGATTGCTTTCCATATGGCTGTCGAATAACTTCAAACTACTGCAACCATTTAAAGGCGTTATGGAAATGTTTGTGACCAAGAAGTGCAAACAAATTATGTGTTTCTTCTTTTTCCACCCAGTTCCTGTTCAATACAACCTTCCACATGGCCCAAAATGCCTGTAAAAACTGTAACTGCCTCTGGGCACCTCACATTTGAAAGTGAGTAACAGTAAATCTACTGCCCATCTGAACATATCCTAACTCTGTGTCCTTTTGCAAAAAAATCAGCACTTCAGTTTTTTTTTAAATCAGTTTACTGTAAATATTTACCAGCCAATCTGTTTTAAGATCCATACAATTATAAACTAGCAAAAGTGTGCAGGCTGTGGGTCTTTGCACCATGCTATCCCATGCACAGATTTGACATTTAGGGCATTGACAGCTGAACCAGGGCTTGTATAATGTAAGGGGAGTTGTGTAGACAGGGAAATGTATTATGCTTGCTTTTTGAATATTAAAGTTTATAGCATTGAAGTGGTTCAAGTTGTTTTATCAGCAGCTTGGATCACCATGAGTAGAAGGCTAGCAAGCTACTGTAAGGAGACAGGAGCAGCAGAAAGAGTAAATTGGATGATTTCAATACTTCTGCTGTGAATGTTAGGAATTACGGAACAGTGCCTGATGTTTCAAAAGCTACTGATGGCTTGTTTTAGGTTTTATTTACTACTTATTGGGAAAATGTACATATCTAAATGTCAATAATCTATACCAGTGTTTCTCAACTAGGGTTCCTTCAGAGGTTCCTACAGGTTCCTATGAGCCATGAGCAATCTGTTTCTCTAAGCTCAGAGACACTAATGATATTTTTGGAGATATGTAAGGGTGACATTCTTCCTAATAGCCAGCAAAGTAAGAGGAATTTTTCCCCTTGACCACCACCATGTACGGTGAGCTATGGATATAGTATTTATTGAAGGGGTTCCCTGAAGACCTGGGAATTTTAAGGGTTCCCCTATGGTAAAAAGGTTGAGAAATGCTAATCTGTATGCTATGAAATATTCAAAAGCCTGTGCACCTAGACCCTGAATAACTTACAGCACATGTAAAGCCCTTTAACCTTGTTATTGTACACCTAATGTTTGGTAGGTACCTGGTTGGTTCCTAGCATCTGATACCTAGGCATTATAAGCCACAAGGGAAAACTTGAAATCTAAGGATTCAGAAGGAAAGAGAAGTAAACATTTCTACACAATCCAATGGTGGAAACTGTATTTTCTAATTAGAATCTAATTCCAGTTCAATTTCCAAATTAAAGGCAGTCACTGTTTTTATTTTTGGTACAGACACCAACCAGGTGTTGAACATCACTTGGATGTACAATAACAAGGTTAAGAGGCTGCACGTGTGCTTTTAGTTGTTTAGGGTCAAGTTGCACAGTCTTTGAATATTTCAGGGTAATGGAGGCCATAGCATCTGATTATAACATTGTTATACCTAATCTATAGCCCTGGAGCTCAATACATGTGGCCTGTTGTGCCCCAGACCCCAAATCTGCAGCAGGCTGCACTGCAAGTACCAGCAACGCTTCTGGCATTTCTTGCTGTAACAGCCAGCTGCCAGTACCAGCCATAGTCCCAGGACTACAGATCAGATTAAATATCAAAGTTTGGAATGTGATATGTTTATATACAACATGTTGTGATTTTTATTATTATATGACTTCACATGTGACATCACAGAGCTTCTTTCCAATAAAAAAGGTGTCTCCCCTGCTAGAATAGATTTTAGCCAGCAACGGATCAGAAAAAAAATTAGAAGAACTGTTGCTGTTAAGCTGCATTCAGAACTGGATTAGGTTTCCTCTCACCTAATTCTGCACCCAAACACAAAGAAAAATGAAAAACATTGTAGTCAAATATAAAAAAATAAATCAATTATGAAAAAGTTATTTTTTTCTGGCGAAGTGATTTAACCTCTCTGTGCAAGTGGGCAGCAAATTAATAGCAGTGATTCAATGCTGTCAGGAGATCAGCTTTATAGACAATTTAGACATCAGCTTTATAGACAATATTTTATTTTTAACCAGTACACATGTTGAGGTGTTATTCATTTTGTCACATTTTAATTTTTGTGTCAGCTATTTAATGCTTACTGCCTCATAATTGTTATACCTATACCTAATGTACAGCTTTCAAGATTTGGTGTTAGTTCAGGGCTAGGTTAAAGGAAATACCTAACTTGAGAGATATTATGCCAGCATAAATAAATTATCTTTACTGTGGCTTTATTCACACTCTATTGGATGCAGAAAAAAAACTCACCTATACCTTCCAATCTATTCCTGGAAGGCTTCTACCCTGGAGGGACCCACCAGATAACTAGTGCTTGCTATAGGCTAGTGCAAGCCAAACAACACATCAAACAGGGTGGTCGTCCCCATGCATCCGGCCTGATTCATTAAAACTCATCAAGAATCATTTGCTATTAGTTGACAAATGTTTTCAATCCTGGACTAGATCTATTCCAGGTTTGCTGGATCACCCATGTTCTCTATAACCAATCCTCTCCAGTCTTAGAGAGCTTTAATAAATCAGGCCCGTTATCCTCCTGGCAGCCACTGATATGTGAACACCTCTAATTGGGATAATACTTTATTTTCACTTATCTGTTGCACACTTGGCAGGGGTCAGAGCCAATGGTTTTATGCATCAGTACTTTAATGAAATACATCTATGATTGCTGAGAATGTTCAAAACTGTACTTATTTAGCTCAGTCTTTCTCAACCCTCAACCTATTAGATATGGTGGATCCCTTAAAATAACTCTCAGCAGGAAAATCCTTCTATAACACCCATATCCACAGCTCAGAGTAGATACAGATAACCAAAAAGATTATTGGTGTCAGGTATATTGACCTAGGAGGCACAAAATTTTTATCGCTAAAGGAACACCCAGCAACCTCAGGAGGAACCCTAGGGTCCCACAGAACCCCGGTTGAGAAACACTCCTTTAACTATTCAACTTAAAGGGTTACAGTTTTGGGTGTGCTGAGCATATTAGGAAGCATTTTGGGTATGCAGAATGTATTGGGGTCCATAGTGGGTTGCAATTAGACAATATGGGTACACTGAGTGTATTGGGGTCACTGGCCCTAATTTATTAAATCTCTAAAGGGCTAGAGAGAATACAATTTCTTCAGTGAAGCTAGGCGATCCAGCAAACCTGGAATGATCTGGTCCAGGAATAATAACACTTGCTAGCAAATCACTTTTAAGAAATCCATTCTAGGTTTGCGGGTTCATCTAGGTTCACTGATGAGTGTATCCTCTCCAGTCTTTGTAAGTTTAAAAAAAAAAGACCCAAGGGTGGAGTATGTCAAGTATGTACAGGGTTCATTCTGTGCATGGGGGTTTGCTGAGGTACTGGGGTGCTTAGGGGGTATCCTCTCTATACAATGTGCAATTTGCACTATTTGGTATGCAAATAGGCATTCTGCAAATTACCTGGTAATTATCATAAAACTGTGATACTCATAGACAGAGCTGTATAGTCATACCATAGGGACATCTGTAATTCACAAGCAAACATATTTTTCCTAGAACCCCATAAAGTTGATGTAAACCAAATTACTGAACTAACATAAAGCTTAAATATGTGAATGTAATAATAAAAAAATGTTTATTAAACACAATGCAAACTAAATGTCATTCATGTTGGATTTTATTTTAATACACAGCAGGATTATACCCTTATTTAGAATAGGATATGTTATGCTCTGCAAGCAAAGCAAACAATCACTTGTCAATATGTCCTGTGATTAACCTATAGTCCAGTATTATTTACTTGTCCATTACTAGCCCTACAGAAAGCAGCTGAAGAAACATATTGTTGCTGGGATACAGTAAGATCCCCTAGTCTATCCATCATGAAAGAAAACACAGACTGTCCTCTTGTACTGGAATGTCTTGTGGTTTGAATAAATGGGGTGTTTGAGAACAAGTTGGCAGTGGCCCTGATGTGTAAGCACAGGAGCAGCAGTAACTGAATTCAGTAGCTGATTATGTCAGTGAACAGAATCTTTCATTATAAGCTGAGCAGTTCTGGTTCAAAGACAGCTAAGGGTATTAAAGGGAAGAAAAAGGTGTTTGTAAATTGTTGATAAGATGGTTGCACATAACGCCTTTATAAAAGATAAGGAAATTGGAACAAAGAAATCAATAACTATGCTGTACAGAGAATGTGCATTTCTTTTTATTAAACTTTACTTAAACTGACTTTTTTGCCTTTGGAAAGCTGTGCACCATCTATAGGTGTTTAAATGAGTTGGATTTGTCCTTAACAAGGGTTGCAAAGTAAAGATAATATTAAGATTATTATTATTTATATAGCACCAACATATTACGCAGCACTGTACATGAAATAGGGGTTGCAAATGACAGACAGATACAGACAGTGATAAAGTAGAAGGAGAGGACCCTGACCGAAAGAGCTTTCAATCTAGGAGATGGGGGAAGTAACACACAATAGGAGGAGAGATATGTAGTGGTGGGAAGAAGTAAGGATTTTAAAGGACAGAAGAAGACAGGTAGCAAAGTTTGAAAGGATGGGTTCTAAGTGTTTTTAAAATTAATAGAAAGTACGAGCAAGCCCAAAAGGATGAGGAAGACTACTTCAGGGAGTTGGGCAGCTCTAGAAAAATCTTGGAGCCGTGCACGTGATGAGATTATGAAATTTTAGTGAGGAAGTTATAAATTAAAGCAGACCTATCACAACATTTTTTACTTTATAAAGGGTAGATAACTTTTTTTATATAAGGAAAACAATTTTTTTTAATACCATTTGTTTTTGACATTTGAAGGGGTGACTCCTCCTATTCTGTCTTTATCGCTGCTTTACGAAGTCCATAGCTATTAGCTGTCCCTCAAAGGGACTCACAATCTAATGTCTCTACCATATTCATGTGTCTCTAACATAGTCTAAGGCCAGTTTAAGAGGAAACCCATGCAAACACGGGGAAAACCGTGAAATTCGAACCTGTTACCTCCTCACTGCCATTGAGTCAACCATGCTGGACATTTTTGAGAGAACAGAAGATGAAGACAACGACTGACTGCTACCTAAAATTCCCTCATGTAGCATAAAACACATACCCTCCTTTTATTCTCATTAACCTTGAAACTACAATTTTATAAGAAGCCCTACTGCTTGGAAAACCATCATTGAAGCTTCTTCATTGTAATGTGATCGGACAGCAACATTGTAAATGCAGCAGGGGCCAATCAATGCCATACAGCTCTGGACCTCCGTGTCCTTGTATGCCCATTGTAATGACCGAGCTTGGTGAACACCCGGGCCATACATGTGATATCCTTGTCTTATATGTGTATTTTACCTTTGAGAATACTGCCTCCCATGTACCTTATTCACAAAGTAGTTGGCAAGGTAAACATCTATTTGGACTTGTATATTCCTAATACAGAATTTATGGCCCAGTTAGGCCAAATGGACCGTGGACCAAACTGAGCAAATCAATACAACACTAATCACTAGGGATCTGTCATCCAAATTCAAGAATTAGGGGCCCTGCCCTTTATGATGACTGAAAGATGGTGCAATGCTTCTTAGGTGAGAAGTAGATAAAAGCATTCTAAATAGAAGTATGGTAATCCCTGGAACATGCAAAAAAACTTTGTCAATTGCTGCAGCAGAACTTATTATATCTATATACTGATATGTTTCAAAAGATTGAAAAGTAGCACTAATAAAACCTGTCTGAAATATAATATTTATTTTATTGACAGGTTCATATGAGCTCCAGTCATGAAAGATCCATGGTGGTACCAGGAAGCACAGAAAAATGTTCTTGAGAGGCTCCAGAAAGACTGGGATCCACCAGCTGTTCCATGTGTGACACCCATGACAAGTTTTCTCAAGAGAAGGATTGGGGCGGTTGTACAAAGCACGCTTACTGACCAATTCTATCCAAATGGTAATAAGGTCAACAAAATTCAGCAATGGAGACTCTGCACAAGGTATAATTTGCAAATAAATGATTTAAATGCGATAATTCTAAAGGACAAATACAGACACCAAGAAGATATAAAGAACATTAAAGCCAAGGAGAAAACAGCCCATAATGAAGACTGTGTACCTTATACAATGAAGAACATAAGAAAAGTTGACTGCTTGAATACCCCAAAAGTCCATCCAGTCATCCTACAGTACAAAGGCCCTCAAGTTTGCCATGAGGAGACTTTGTCGTTCATAAAGAAATCATTTTCCCAAAAGCTAAGCCACACATGCAAAGTCAACAGAAAAAACTTAAGTGACTCTCATAAAAGTTTCTACATTGATATGCCACAGTGCAAACTGAGAGTCGGAAACTTAGAACCCAAGAAAAGTCAAACTAACCAGAAAAAAAAAGAGATCTTTAGACCGTAGCTGAAAACACACATAAATCAGGCTGCTATTAGGAATGACATGACTGGATTTTCAAAAGCAGACTCTTGGTTCATGTTGACCAGACACACTGAAACCCAAGTATGATCTACCTAGAGAACAGCCAGACACTCGGAAAGATAGAATATAAAAAGAGCAACAGATGGAAGCTTGAAATAGCCAAAGGTTTATGGAAACAAAGTCTTGTCACCTTGTAGAGAGCCCTATTACAAAAAGCCTGTTGGCTCCCTGTTCTTGAAAATCTGGGATGTATTCATCCTTGAAAAGCTTTCATTTCAAAACAGCTTATATTTTTTATTATTTTCTGTGGGATTTACCTAACACACCATTGAAGGTAAATAAAGAGTATACCATAAATATGCAGACCTCTAAGACCTGCTGATGTTTTATGTATTCTTCTTCATGTTTGGAATGTCATTAGACAGATTTTAATATCAATTTGCTAATTTTAATGCAAAATCCATGACCCATAACTAGATAACACATGTCTGATTTACATTTATACATATATTACCGTTCCCATAAAGGATAAAATTTAGCAGCAAGTCATTGCTTTAAAATCAATTAAGCAAACAATAAAAGGACTTGTTAAATGGATATTTCATTTTTGGCAGATGCTGGGGTATTAAAATTTCTATCTTATATCACATGTGTTGGGGAGATCCCTGTAGTTATAATGAATAAATGCCTAGACCATACACAAAGTATTTACATATTCTTTTATGTCGTGCACTTTAAAACAAACCTCTATTTATATCTATGCCTATAAGCATTGGGGAGAAATGTTTTTAAAATTCACATCAGTGGTCATCCAGAGGATCATTCTCTACTTGGAAATCCGCCATGGAGTCAGCGGTGAAGATGATGACTTCCTCTGATGCAGTGATGACAGGTTCTCGACTTGTCATCAATGCACGGTGGTTACACATGGGTAAGTCTGTGCCATAATGCTGTGCATACTTTCTAATTAAAACAGGAACTCTGCATCTACTATTTGTTTAAAAAACAGTTGCTGCCTTCTCATCAAAAACTGATGGGTCACTGTAATAAACCTGAGCAATAACTTAAATCAAGTTCTTTTTTTTTTTAAGCAACAAACAAACCATAACGAGTTTGAATTGTAATCCAATGCATGGCTCGGCTCCTCTTCTGAATCAGAGGCGATTTAAAAACATGAATTCTTATTAAATACAATAAATATAAACAATAACTGCAATATGTATGAAAACCTAGTTGTATAAAATAAATCTCTTACACAGAAGCACAAAATCAAAGATACATTTTGAATATTAAATTAGTCTGTCAATGCTTGTGTTTTTTCAATGACTTACGAAGTAGGTAATAAAAAATAAAAATGACTTGATATCTTGCAATTCCCTTTTTTTTAACACAATCTTGTCCTGTTTTATACTTTTTAATTTTCTGTTCTGTCTGTGTTGCCTAAAGTGTTAAATGAATAGTTGGCTTAGGACCAATCAGTGGCTATAAATGAAAATTAAACTGAAGTTTGTTCACTGTGACCCTGAGCAAAATGTCACAGAGCATTTTGGTATTACAGTGGAAGAACCCAAATAATCCAAGTGATGTATTAGATGCTCCAAATTTGTTCTGGCACTTAATCTCCATTAAATAACATGAAATGTGACAGACATTGATTTCAGAGCTTCATTAAATGCAAATTGCAACAAGAGAATTTACCTTGACAGTCTCAAGGCTGGGAAACCCAAGATCAGCAGTGAGATTGTACTGTTTAGTTGATTGGTATTCAAATAGTGTTTTGATTCAAAGTCATACTTACTGTCTGAGCATTTCTGCTTAAAGTGACGTTGCATCTGCTACCAGGCTCAAAGCCTTTGGGGCTCCTAGCTGTGATGTTTTAGTGGTGTTTGTCTGTCCATTCCTGTTGTGGTCACAAAAGTATAAATTATGGTAAATTTATCAAAAGACTTATACTGTCAAATTTCTTTTTTATATAAAGCATTTAAAGTATAAATAAAAAATAATGCAAACATTTTGTTACTATTATTTATTTGCTCCAGAATTTAATGAATGTCTAGGCTCCAAAAGTTTTTTTTTTGCTTTGTTTGTGTTTAGCTCACAGCGAGGATTTTATACAGTAACTGACACCATGCTGCTTAATAATATGTTGAGAAAAACATCTGTCCTAATTGCATTTATTAAAATAATGTACCTTTTCCAACTTACATACAAATTCAACTTAAGAACAAACCTACAGTCTCTATATCCTATGTAACCCGGGGACTACCTGTAGTAGTAGCAATAAACTATCATGAACAGTACCTGGTACTATAACAGATTCATCTGTATAATGTTATGTTGATAATTGTTGCCATTTTTGTTATGTAAATGCTAAATATAAAGTCTGATGCAGTAAACTTGTCTCCCGGGTTCTGATTGTCACAAATACCAGGTCGGCTGGCAGTAGTAAATTTACTAGAATACAGTACACAACCAGAGACAAAAGCAGAGCCAATTAATGGATAAGTTACACAGTTTGGGCCTCTACAAATCTCTGTCAATGGTTCCATAGTAATGACATAGGATGATAGACACAGTCAAGCTTGTACCCCATGGATACACTGACCTGGGAACCCCCTTTCCTACATCAGCTGGCTGCCTAGCCTTGATAAATAAATCAGATATAATGGCCCTGCAAGGTGATATGGAAAGATTTTTAAGTTCAGCTCAGCACTCAGAAGAGACCACTACATTTGGACACCTGGTGACAAATATTACAGCTATCCAGCCAGAACACAGCAATGTGTTACTGGCAGCAACATTATGTGTGATATATAAGGGCTGTGCACATTCCCTGGGAGCCCTGCCTACATTGGCTATGCAGAAATGTAGCTCTTGATGAACAATCTCGTTGCTCAAAAAGAAGACAAGGACAGTGGGATGGGGTGAGCCATAAAGTGATCAGGAACAGATCTGCATGAACTTTGTGCACCTTGGATTTAAAAAGCAAGGACTCCTTGGTAAATGTGCACTCCTTCTCACACAACAAAATTGCAGCTTAAAAGTAAAAAGAAAAAAAATTGAAACATAGGGAAAGTAAAGTTACTTAATATTCTTACCTTGCAATACACAGGCTGGAAGCACTTCATCCAATGTCCCTGGACTCACCAAACTGTCCAGGCTCCAGGAAAGTCATCATCGAAGAGGACCATACTGGGGTGAGTCTGCTGGGGCTCCATGGATTCAACAAGCCAACTCACGGTTTGCACGTCTTTTTTCTTATCTGGGTCCTTAGGAAATCAGGAACTCCTGGGCTAACATAGGGTCCAAACTGCAGTTGAAGGTTCTTCTTAAAACTGACTACACCCAAGGTCTTTCATTATCTTTATTAAAGCCCTAATATAATGGGTTTGATTTATTGAAGTTCTCCAACACTGGAGAAGATAGGCTATCATAGGAGAACCTGGGCGATCCAACACACCTGGAATATACCAGGGTTGAGTTTCCAAATGAGTTTAAGGAAAAGCATTCCAGGTTTCTCTGATAGTCTATCTTCCCCAATCATGGAGAGCTTTAATAAATCAGCTCCAATGTTTTCTATCTGTCCAAAGAAAAGAATAAACCTAAAGTCTACACCAGTAAACATTAAACAGAAGATGGACAACATAATGTCAATCTAGGCATACACTCGGGAAATGTTGCAAACTTTAACAAACCTAAAATAGCAGGGGTATTGCTTCTAAAGAATTAGATAATCCAGTTATCTAGAGATAATCCATCCCTAATAATACTATTTTATACTAAGGACTGCAAAACAGCAAATACGAAGCACTCCCCAAGACCATGCAAACCACAAGTTCTTAACTTTTCTCATTATCTCAAGAATGGGAGTAAAACGGCCCACCTCTTCTCTCTACACAGTCACAACTTTAACATACTCCCAGGAGGAACCAACCTAAATACCTTACTTCTTACCTGAAGTAAACACCCCCATAAAGGTGAACCAAACCCCCTTTACCCCAAGCTTACTACTTGCTTACTCCACAGTTCTTAGATTAGGGTAACATCATCTTTCTCCTTAATTTTAACAGCCTTTTGGCAATATGGAGAATTCTAACAATGTAAAATGCTTCTTGATTCTATCATTTTAAGGATTGCATGAACATGTCCTTGGTTGATCATTGCAAGAAATGTTTCAATCATCTTAGCATTGGAAAGTGAATATTACAACAATAACATGATGCCTTATTTTTTTAAAGATGATGGTTCTCCATCAGCAAATGCAAGGCAGGATACAAAGACCTTATTACCAGTGAGTTAAAAAGGAGAAATTTATAGATAGTTTTAACTTGTCTGATTACAGATACAATATTTTTTGTAATCAGTCTAATATTACAGAAAAGCACATATAGCAGTAATGTATTTCCCAATGGTTTACATCAGGACAAAGTATTAAAGGTGGCAATTAACACTATGGCCTGGCTGTAAAATCACCCTTGGATCTCCTGACAGCTACTTTATATAGTACAATAGATGCTTGACTGAATATAAATCAAATGTATTGTCAAGTAAGCATACATATTACCTTATTATGGTAAATCTAATGGAGAATTACCTAAAATTGCAAAATAAAACTTAAGGGTTTATGTTTAGAGTAGGGTTTATGACTAGCTTTATGTTCCACTGCTATGAAGTTTGAGTTCATGTCTAAGTAATCTATTCCGTTCTTTATTTTCTGAAGCAAACCCCTATACTGTACTACAAAGCAATGGGTAGACCTAAAGTCTATAGAAGATAAAGCAGAACTAAAGTTCCAATTAGAAAAATTATGACCGGGCGGGGTTTATTTGCAGTGATATATCGATATTCCTTCTGCAATAAAACATACCTGCCTAATCGCTGTCTGTAAAAATCGCTGAGCTGTGCATGCATAGCTCTGCACAGGAAGCCTGGATTATTGGTGCATGTGTGGGAGTTACGTCATCCTGGCCAAAGATGGCCAAACCATGGTGCCCATGATAGAATAGGGTCAGGTGAGTTTAAAAGTTTACTTTAATGGATTCATAGCAGCTTGGTATGTTTTAGTAATATCACTAGTGCTTTCTGCAATAAAAAATCCTGCCTGCTCTCAGTTTTACTTAAGGTTAAATGTTTAGTAAATGTGATTCATAAAGGGCATACACTCTATAGGTAAAGGTTTGAAGAGTCGTTACACTCCTACCCCAAATAAGCTTATTGGATATTCCATTCTGGAACCATGGGTATTATTATGGAGTTGCCCCATCCCCACCTTACTATAAAGATTTACCTGTGGAATCTGTGTTCAAAGAGAAAATTTGAGGCCAGGTACTGATGTTGGACAAGAAGAACTGGCTCAAGTTTGGCATTCAGACCCAACCCAAAGCTACTCAGTAGAACTGAGGTCGGGGCTTTAGGAATTTTAGGCTGATTGGTAATTGTTTTATGATCATATACTAAATCCTGCCTATTTGCATTTTTTTACTTTTAGCATTGAGTTTCACTTAAAGTGCACAATGAATGTTGCAGATCCATTTACAAGCAGGCAAAGTCTATTTCCTCTATTTAAGCATAGTGAATGAGGGAAAGAAAATAAAAATAGGCAGGCAAATATTTCCTTTAAGAAACCCATATTATGCAACAACCCATATATGCTATCTTTTCCTAAGGAATGTTTTGGACCTTCTTTGATTGGCTGATACTGACATTCAAGGCCAACAAATATCCACTTGTACAGTCAGAATGAAAAAAACAGTAGTATGACGGCCATATCTGTGTGTAAGTAGCTTTCATACTATTTTTTTCTGCAAGATGTGGGTCTTTGAGCATCACTGGAATTGGTCAAATCTGGTTAAGATCAAAGTAAATCAAACTGCAGTAAAGATGTGTCAGGTTGGATCTATTGTTCTGTCATTTCCCATTAAAAATGTTATAGTATTTTATTGTGTTTTCTCTTTTTGTTGGGCTGTAAACATTGGTAAAACTTTGTGCTTTTACAACTAGTTGGAAAACTGAGAAACTGAACTTTTGGCAGCTGTGCCCAAAAGGCAGATTTACAGTAGGGCAAAGGACTAGTCTCTAGTATTGCCTGTGTTTTATATATATATATATATATATAAAATCTTTCTCCAATACTGATTTACTATGCCTTGTTCTATATTGTGTCTTAGTGTGACCATCTAGGTAGACGCAGGGTTTTGTTTCCTTACTGTTAGCAGAGCATCTGGCAGATGACTCCGTGCTGTGTGCCTTCGCAATATAAAACACTGTCTTGTCTGGAGATGTCATTTGCAGCAGCCAGGAGAACTAAGATAGCAGTAGGCCCTGCTTCCCCTTAGCCATGCAGCCTGATGGATTTATGGCATCCCCAACATCCCTTGTTAAGCTGTGCACGGCTGAAGGGAATTTTATAGGCTGATCAGCTCCTGACTCAGTCCTGCACTGCTATTGGCTGCTGGGACTTTAACCCCCTGAGTGGTAACCCCGAGTGTGACTCAGGGTAAAAAAAAAAGATGCCAAAAGTGCTAACCCCGAGCCACACTTGGGGTAGCTAAACAATAGAAAACAATAGTAAATGGAGCCTTACCTGATCTGCCGGCGTCCTTCTCCGTAATCCCTGTCTTCTTGCACCCTCTGTCCAGTGTCCTTGGCATCTGATGAGTCACCAGGAGTTCCCGGTGACATTGGTGTGTGCGGACGTTCCGTTCAGGGCGTGGCGGGAATTTCAAATCTATTTGAATTGCATTCAATACAAAATAACTGTATTGAATGCAATACAGTGGATTGATATGTGTAAAAGCAGTACATTATCTTTCATGAACATTTATTTTATCGTATAATATAATAGTATTAATATAATACTTTTTTTTTTTATTTTTTTTTAATTATTTAAATTATTTTTTGATCACATAATTTTGTGTTTGAAATTTTATTATACTCATACTATTATATTATACTGTAAAATAAATTTTTATATAAAAAGTGTACCGCTTTTAGACATATAACTCCGGACAGAAATGAACCGCCCAGGAGGTTAAAGTCTCTCTGCTTCCAGTCACCAATGCCTGTTATAGCTGGGCTTATCTGTGCTAGAGATTCTGAGTGTTTTTATGTTGCTGACCATTGCCTGTTCCTGACATTCCGCTCGAACTCAGCCTGGACCGACCTTTGCCTGTGACCCCGACTCTGCTTGTGCTTTTTCCATTGTACCATGTTTGGTGGACTGATCTCCTGTGTTTGACTTAGGCTTGTTTCTGGATTCCCTGGTAATTTCTGTACTGTGCATCTGTGGGCTCCTGGTCAGCTGCCGGTCTATCCCCAGACACCATCAATGGCACACCAAGTCCTGGGGGCAACTGAGTGCTGGGAGTCGGCGTCCTTCTCGGTGGAGTCTCCCGAGGCTGAACAGGGGCTGCTATAGGTGAAGACTGCGGCAATAGGTTGGGGGACTGCTGTCTGGAGAATGCTGGTTCTGATCTGGTCCTTACACTTAGTCTTCAGGAAGAAGTACAGTGAGCAACATAAAATTGACATGCAAAATTTCAATCTAAATCTTATAACTCTAGTATTCAGAAGCAGCAGTCCCAAAGATCCACACTTCATTTATACATGTGCAATGCTATGGACATAGGAGTGCCTGGACACCAGGAAGTGAACTTCCTTTTTTAGGGGATATTACAGACTAAAAGTACATTTTTTAACAGGATTTATATTGCGCCAACATATTACGCAGCACTATACATTAAATAGGGGTTGTAAATGACAGACAGTGACATAGGAGGAGGAGAGGACCCTGCCCAGAAGAGCTTACAATCTAACAGGTCGAGGAAGTATCACACAACAGGTTCACTTTAAAATCTTGCTTTCTACCTGAGAACAGCAGCTTGAGCTTTGTGGAGGAGATAAAATGTTTTTGTGAATATACCCTTTAAAATTAAAATATATATTTTTTTAGTTTCTGAAGTGAGTGAGGCAATTCAATCCAATTAGGCAAAACAAAGTACTTTTTGTTTTCAACATCCCTGAATAAATTGTTAAATTGTCAATGTAAGCTGGAAGGGATGGTAGCTCTGCAGGGAATCTGTGCTGCTATCTGGTTGAATTTGTATGGTAAATAATGAAACAAATATTCATTTTTCAAATGTGTAAAGTGCTTGTGTGCCTTTTTGAATAATGAACTGTATATATTTTATTTTTTGCATTTAGGGCCCTATTTATGAAGCAGTAAATCTGACATTCTTTCCGATTCTCTATGTCAGATTCATGGCTTTAGCCCTAAGTGTCTAATACAGAATAAAAGGGTTACCTGTAATAAACAAATCTGAAATAAATCAAGTTTTACCAAAAAACTCAAATTATAGCTCTATAAATGTTTTATACTTATTTGATCATTCCACAAACCTGATTACAAACCAACAAAATTTTAAATAAAATAGGTTGGTTTACATCTTCTCAGCCTTGATAGTGCACACACATTAAAGTGCAATATGGCGCAAGTTTCTGCTAAAGCGGAACTTTCATTAAAATAAAAAAATGCTACTTAACTTTACTGCTGCAGAGCACTCAATCCCTCCACAGCTGGCCTTAAATCAGTCCCCCGCCATCCTGGAATTTTCTTTTGTCCCGGCGCATAGGGAGCGCTGTATACTGCCACCTTCTTCCGTCTTCCATGTGACATACCTGTGTTATTGGGGATAACATTAATGTCTGATCTCCCCATAAATGTAAAATTGTCTCTCTTTTTAGGGTCTTTAAAAGTACAACAGACCAGGGTCATACATTTCCACCTATCAGATATTTCTTGATATGTCAATCAGCATCCTTGCAGACCCTCTGGTTTACAACACTTATTGTAAAAGTTGGAGTTTTGGAGTACTAGCAGATAATGCTAGTAGAGTGGCCCCTGATTGAACACTAAGCTGTATTCTGAAACCCTTTTTATAACATCTTTATATTGCTAATATACTATTCTGTATAAAGTAGTAGTTGGTTGATTTGTAGTTGGATCGTTATGATGGGTATTTTGAGATCAAGAACTAGTCTCCTAGGACTCAGGAAAACCATATTTAGCTGGTTTGGGTGAACCATAAGTCCCAGACATGCCTAGTTTGGTCTTTGTGAACTCCTTATTTTGTGCTGATTAATAATCTGGGGGTTGGCATTTCAAACCCGAATTTATGAAATTATTAATAAGGGCATCTTGCATATGTCCACAGAAAATCGTATTCCATATGGACACAGCCTATCAGACAGCCCCCACCCTGCTGTCATTGGATTGTTGTATTAGTCCCACCTCTGTGGTTGGCATAGAAAAAGCCATATAAGTCCAGCAGAGACAGCTCTCACTGACATCATCTTGTTGCTAAGGACAACGGCACTGCCACATTGAGCACTGCAGGGAGCCCAGTGACAAATAACTTGTACCTTACACAGCAACGTGGACCAAGGGAAACCAACTCTACCTTAGTATTATTTCACAGTTTCCCTTTTATTTTACACTGTTGCTATTGTTCTGTTATTGCTCTCATTGCTCTCTATTTTTCTGTATTTGTTTATGCACTGGTTTTGTATGTTTTTACCTATCAATCACTATAAAAAGTGTAAGCTGAATGCTCTAAGTAGAAATAGTGTAACTTGCTAACCCGAAAACGCTACTATAAACATTGTGATTTCTGAGACATCCCTGTCTGGAGTGGCAGCCGGTGACACACACAGTATTAAAGAAGCAGAATCATAACTGCGGTTGTCAAGGGTAACGGTGCGTGCTTTAGTCTAGCACGTGGTGGCAGCCTACCAGTGATGGTGTGTTTGGCAAGGGGTAACAAAATGGTTAACCTTTGTCCTGGGACGGCGCTTTCTCAGCCTGCTGGTGCGTGGACTGTGCTAAGCATGCTGGAAAGTCTATGGGCAGGGGGTGGGCTGAGAGGGGGCGCACATTATAGTATCCTCCTGTAAATATAAATTCAAAAAAGTGCCAATCTCACTGTGCATGCGTGAAATTAGCACTTTTTTCATTGTGCCCCTTCTTCATATGAAGATCAGACATGCGCAGAAAGAACCGCCTGAATCCTCATGGGATATGTGATGTAGGTATCCTCCAAGGCTGTGCACCCCCATTCAGAATATTAAGGGATTTTAAATCCCCTGTTTTATAAATAGAGCCCTTAATGAATAAATTTAGTAATTCAGAATAAATTCTTTTGAATATTGCTATATATCCTTCCTAAATATACAAATAAGCATTTTTATATTTATTATTATGTCCTACCCAAATCCTTACAGACTTAAGGATTTTTATCACACTATTCCTATTTACTTGAGGGAACCTTCCCGTTACCATTCAGGAGTAAGTGCAGTAACAATAAAAGGCTTGAAATTGTTTAAAACATATTTAATAAACTAAAACATATCCTAAAGGAGGAAATCACCAAGGGAAAGTGCCTGCTAAAATACAACAAATGAAGACAATAACAAATGCTCAAATCCAAAAAAGAAAATAAAAAGACAACTATGCGGCCATAACACTAACACAACTTTATTGCACCTTAAGAAATCTTTTTAAAATAAAATCTCAGAGCTGTGAACAAAGTACATTTCAAATTTACAGATCACATGGAGGATTTTCTAAAATGTATACAATGTTAGGACAACCATTTATTGCTAAGCCATTATTTACAGTTGCAAGAAAAAGGTTTGTAAATCTTTGGGAATTACATAGAATCTGCATATGAGTTTATCTAAGACCTAAAAGGATGTAACATTACAACATCGTGGGCCAGATTTATTAAGTCTATCCAAGACTGGAGATAATAGACTCTCATTGGAGAACATTGGATACCCAGCAAACCTTGCATTTCCTGAAAATGAGATGCATTTCCTAAAAATGATTTGCTATTAGTCTGCAAATGATTCAATCCTGGACCAGATCTATTCCAGGGTTACTGGATCACCCAGGTTCTCCCATGATAGTCTATCTTCTCCAGTCTTGTGGAGCTTTAATAAATCAGGCCTACTGTTCTCAATTACATATTTCATGTTCCAAATGACTGATGTGTGTTCTGTTGAGTTTGTACCCAATCAGCAAAATACAATAGAACACAAAGTACTACACCCAACATGAAAAATCATAACACAGGCCTACAAAATATAATGCCATAAATGCATGGCAATATTATTTACATAACATTTATTGCTAATATAGGATAAGCTCCAAATCAACTAACCCAACAACACCCAACACTTTGTTTTTGGGGAGAGGAGGGAATACTGAGAACTATGGTCAGATTTGATTGCTGTCTATGTCTCCAAAGAGAAGATTTATTTTCTCCTGTTCTGTCAGACAGATAAGAGTGGCTATCATTGTTGAATATTTGATTTGATTCCGGCATACATTTTTTTTATTGTACTCTGTATGCTTTTGAGTCCCAAAGCAAGCAAAGCTTAATGCACGATTGTAAAGAGCACAGCTGCACAAAGCATAGGTATGTCAAGAGTAAGACCATGCTATAAGAATTGGTTTCTTAGAGTATTTAAACAATTACTTTACATTTGTTACATATAGAGTATAAATTGTATTGCTGGGTAGGCATACATTGCATGTGGACCTTCAGCTGTGGATGAAATGTACCTACAATAAAATGAAAATAATAAACTTTGTAATTCTGTCCAATTACTGGTATGCAGATTTCTGATAAGATCTTATGTGTTGTCTGGATCATCACAATACTCTGTATATTAAGGAATGAGGAAATACAAGTCTTAGTATGCGTTACCAGATCTTGGTGGACAAGACATGCTAGACAAGACATGAGTGTCCAGTTTCTCAACAGCTGAAGGACTTTGGTTGCAACTGGTAATAGAGATACGTATGAGTAAGTCCAACAGTATAACACTACAATCTCCATGACTTAATCTTGAGTCAGAGAACAGTAACTAGGCCCTAAAGCCCTCACTGTACAATCAGTGGTTTCTGAATTGCACCGTCCACAGTGACAATCAACAGCCACTGGATAAGTGTAGTAAGGATCCACATTATCAGGACATCCAGGAATTTTCACCATTTCGTAAATGACCTCAGTGTACGTGCAGACGACCTGCTTTTCAGATTTATGTGGGTACATTAAATTTGGATCCTGAAAGGTTAAAAGGTAAAGATTAGGAACAAATAAAGGTCCAAAATACATGCAAATGTAAGTGAAACCCTGGGAGACATAGAACTAGTGCATGCTAGATCAATATGTTACATCTCAGTTCAAAGATGCCTTGATTGTCCCTCAGCTTTAAAGTTTTTAGGGATTAGGTGAGTAAAAATTTAGAAAGAATTACAGAATGGGGTAAAGGAAAGATAAGGTTGGAAATGCAGGTGATGAGAAAGGGTGAATTTTTAGCATGGATGAGTACAGTATAGAAGAACAATAAAAGAGTAAAAATATAGGAAAAAAATTGGGGGTGGTGGTAATACTGAATTTGTTGGTGTGGTTTGAAGCTATGTTGCATGTGTTTTTTGATGATCATCTGAATCCCAACCTGTAGAACCGGGTTTTAAGAAATGCGCTTTCAATATTTTGCCAGTTCCATAATATTTCACTTCATTAAATGGGCAAAGTACCAGGTTCTCTTTGAGAAGACCAAGTTGTCTCCCCCTATTCACCCTTACAAGGTTACATGTTCCAATATAGGTAGAAATACCAGGGAGTGTGGCAAGGTAGGTTTTGGGGATATGAGTGTGTGGGTACTGCCCTATCAATGGACCTGTTTACTTTATCCTAAATGGAAACAAAGTCTGAGTATAACATGTGTAAATACGGCTGTATGGTATTTACATGTACAGTATGGGTGGTTGGATTCCTATGTTCATATATTAACCTTTTGGATAGAGCTATTTCAGGTCCCAACCTATACCAGTTCAAGCATGCTTTACCACCTCCAATAGACACAGTATATTTCAATAAAAAATATGTGAGCCAAAAAAACTGATCTATTGAAAAAGCCATAAAAGTCTTCTTCTACCAGTGTATAATTGTGGACAGTGGTGGTTCCCTTTATTATGATACATATAAAAAACTCTAACACAAATTTAAAAGACATGATCAAACAATATGATCACATGCTTACATATCTGTTATTTGACTTTTAAAGCCGAAATTCCATGCATCTTGCATAGTTATAAGCACACTTTGGCTTTCCAACTTTTTTGAGATACCCATTACTCGCTACTATGTTTTAGCCGGCAGTTTGTTCTTTGACAGATTATCCTCATCATACCGTTGTGCTATGTTTACCATAGAACATAGGTTCTGAATACAGAATCTTTAAATAAACTCTTTATCACACTCACCTTTGTGTGACAATATCCCGAGCAAAAAGTTGCATTCACAGAGATGCAGGCTCCACATTCTTCCTTTTCCAGCACAATTGTAATATTGGACAGCTCACAGGCTGTGCAGAGAAAAACATTCCAGCACAGAACCAGCACGAAAATAAATATCTTCTCCATCCTGTAACACAGATAACACAGTTTATCCTAACGTACGTCTATATTTGTGTTAATAAAAGCTTCATAAAAAAGCTAATATTGCTTTCATGGTAACTGTATTTTACTACACCTATCCTCACTTCTCCAAAACCTTTTCTATATATTTTGGGTTTACATTTTTGTATACATGAACACCTGAAACTGTCAGGAATAGCCATGGAGGTATAAATATAATTAGTGGAAAAAATGCATCATTGTACTAGCTTGGATGGGAAGATTTTGTGTTTATTGTTACAAAAAACACAACTATAACCTTTTAGTAGCTGGTGATCAAAGTGCCTGTTAAACAAATTAGATTCATCATCTAAATTAATTATGGTCTTTCCTTATTACTGGGTGGGGAAAAAGATTTTATGGCATGAGGAAAAGACCTAAAAAGTGGGGAGGGTTTATTTTGGATTTCCCACTTGATTATAATACAGTGCTTCATTTAACTCAACAGTATCCTACAACAGAAATATTTTTGATGCGTTCATGGTGGCTTTCAATGGCCTAATTTGAGCTTCATATGCAAAGATCATATTCACATAGGACTTTCCTACAGTATGATTATTATTACAATGGATATATCGTTATATGGATAAGTCGTTGGTTATGCTACTAGCTGTCTCCTTATTGGCTCACAACCTAATGTCCCTACCATAGCTTTATGTCTTCAATACAGTCTAAGTTCAATTTTTGAAGGGAAGCCAATTAACTTAACTGGAATTTGGAATTTAGGAGGAATCCCACACTGGCTGAGATTAAGAATGCCAACCTCTGGGCTACTATGCTGCGGTAATGCATACAAAGGTTGTGTTGGAAAATCTCAGGCATATTAGTGATTCTTTCTTTTTTCTATTGAGGAAAGAAAAGTATTGATTGCACTTCTACATAAAGCTGGGTACACAGGTGCAATAATTGTCGTTGGAAAGGATCTTTCATGATCGTTTCCAATGACTAAGGACTGCACGATGCATGAACCCGTTCTGCTGTATGCAGAGGGGAGGGGGAGAACGACAGAGTGGCACCCCGCTGCTTGCTCTCCCCCTTCGCTTCCATTACAATAGTTTGTCATCCATCGTCCGTGGATCCGCCAGGACAGTCGTTTGGATGATGGGCGCTGTACACCCGCCAGATTCTCGTCTCGGCCATTAGCCGAT
Organism: Pyxicephalus adspersus; assembly: GCF_032062135.1. Lineage (NCBI taxonomy): Eukaryota > Metazoa > Chordata > Amphibia > Anura > Pyxicephalidae > Pyxicephalus > Pyxicephalus adspersus. The sequence continues at coordinate 49,132,810 of NC_092866.1, read as the reverse complement.
TATCGGACGAGAAGTATTGCAAGTACGTACGTAGCCGAACACATCTGAGTTACATGGAGGTTAATGGGAGGTGTAGTGATCTCAAGGATAGGTTTCTGTCTTTCCACCCTCTATTGTTCCTGGTGAAACAATCTAATAAGCATGTATAGTCGCCCCTACAGACCAGAGACCACCTGATACAGCCAAAAAATGGTGGATTGAAGAACAATGTCTAAAGTCTATTTTCTCCAGGGAATATCCCCTGCTTTATTTGTTATTGTGTCCCCTGGGATAATTCTAGACCTGGAAGGGTCTGCATGCACGTTCACCCACTGAAATTTTGCACAATTGTTCTACAGATCAGACACATGGTATGTGTTTTATTGCCCTTTTAATCCAATTTCAATCAGTTAGATATTGATAGAGTGGGTCAGAGTGAGAGTCAAATTTTTATTGCTTTCTGTGTCTTCTTACTTCTAGTTCTGGTGACATATGTGCAAGAAGTAAAAGGGCGTGTTGGCACTAATCCAAAAATACATATATAGCAGTAACAATCTGATAGAGATACTTTCCCACCTGTCCAAATAGATGTGTTTTCTTTTTATTCTTTGTCTACACCAGGGATATCTCATCACCTACTTTTCTTATGCCACCCTGTGATCGGGTTAATATCACCTCTGAGGATACAGACATGAGTGGTATGCCTTTCATTACCTTCGTACAACAATTAAAAAATTGCACAGATTAATCTTTATATTGTAATATGGTTATGTATCAATGCTTTACTATAATATGGCTGTCCTGGGCCAGCAGATTGCTGGAGATCCAGAGCACCGTTCTCATGCATGGTATCCAATCAATATTGCTATTTTTGCTTGAGCACCAGTATTGATTGGACCATTGTGTAGAGGGAGTGTCAGACTGATGGAAAACCAAGCTGCTGCTATAACCCAGATCACCCAAAGGATATACAAGGTGCTGCCATTTAGTTCTGCAATAAAACTTTTAACTCTGGTTAAAAAGTTAAAGTTCAACTTGACAACAGAAACAGAGTACAACTGTAGCTTCTGATGAACTAAAAGTCATTTAGTATATTTATGAACCTGCCATTCCAAGTTATAATCATTATTATATTATATTTTAACCAAGAGACTGGTTGTAAAGTGCTGACCCACAAAAGATTATACTATAATAAATAAGGCAGATATGCAGTATTACCTTTATCCCTTTGCGAGTGGATTCTGGATACTGACAAAATATAAATCAGCTTCTTTTATACTCCGCTCTCACCTTGAGGATTTATTGGGAATTAAAACATATCTAGTTTTGGCTTTTACAGGGATTAGTACCTGGCTAGACACACAAGCCTTGACAACATTACTGACCTTTTCAGCCTACGCAAATCACGCTTAAGACACAATGTAACCAAGGACCTGTAAAAGAATTATACCTTATTTTTTTATATTTTCTAAATATAGAATGATGATATTTACCTGAAGTGTTGTTGTGTCTGGAGACTTTGTTGCTGATGTATGTCATCCATTAAAGGGAAAGTATAATTTTTGCACTTTTTGAAATAATATTGCCAATTTTTTTTTTTTTTATTTGATTTTCAAATTTGTACACAATTGCTTTTTCATATTTTTTTAATTTTATTAAAGGGAAAGTATAATTTTTGCACTTTTTGAAATATTATTGCCAATTTTTTTTTTTTTATTTGATTTTCAAATTTGTACACAATTGCTTTTTCATATTTTTTTAATTTTATTAAATAAAGATATTAGCATGTTAGTCTCTAGAGGGAGCACCAAATGGCTCAATACAAAAATTTATTTCCCTCTTATCTATGTGTCACGGCTCCACAGGGAAAAGTGGTGGACTCTCTGTGTCACCAACCCAGTGGGTGGAGACATGCACGGGGCGCAGGGTCTAAGCCAGGGGTGCCCAACAGGTGGATCATGATCTACCGGTAGATTACAAAGACAACGCGAGTAGATCGCGGAGCCCTGCCTTTCAAAATAAACTCTACCACGCACAGGAGTTATTAAGTCCAAGTTGTTGTTGTTGGTAGATCAATTTGACTTGGCTTTTTTAAAGTAGCTTGCAAGCCAAATAAGTGTGGGCACCCTTGGTCTAAGCAGTAGCTCGGTTTTCTCCAGAGCCTCTAGAGGTGAGGTTGTTGTGCAGCAAGCTGCTGCCAGGTTGTGGCCCCCATGCCCGTCAAGGCAGGTGACTGCTAACTAGCAGGAACAGAAACGTAGTGCCAGAGGGAGAGCCAAAGAATAGTCGAAACAAGCCAAAGGTCAGGGCAGGCAGCAATCTGGAGTCGTCAGGAAACAAGCCGGGGTCAGTACACAGATAGATCAGGAACAGGAGACTGGATCAACAGTGACCTGGAAGCAGAGCCAAAGGAACTCCTTGTTCAGGCAACTTCCTTTTGGCAGTCACTTCCATATTTAGGGAGGGTCAGGTGATGGATGGAAGCCATGTGACCTGCTGGCACATCTACCTACCACCAGAGGGAGTGTTGGAGACAAGGGGTAGGTGATGTTCACATTTTTACCAGTAGGAGGAGCGCGTCTGTGGAACACTCCAGTCTTCTGCGGTAAGGGAGCAGCTGACTGGGAGTCAAACGATTTGGACCAGGAAGTGAGCCGAGGAGAAGATCCCTGGGCAGAGTAGGCACAGGCAGCAGGGGAGTGCAAGGTGGGTGACATTAAAGTGGCTACAGATCCCCTGGTCCTCTGGTCCTGCGGGGATCTGTGACACAATGGGAATGCTTTAGCTAATTCAAAGACTACAGTGTCTGTATATGTAATGAACAAATATGATTGTTCCCATGCATATAACTATAGATTCTCTCTAATCTGATTTAAATATGTATTTTTGTTTGGGGACTCTGCTAGGGGACCATGATATATGAAAAAAAATGTACAAGACTTAAAAAATATAGGGCAACACAATGCATGACATATTTGATATGGTGTGCTGCAGGGCACAGGGTTCTATACAATGCATCATTCACACCAATGTCACAATGCACTGCGCCTAATGCAGGTGTGAATGGGCCCTAGGGCTTTACTTATTGAAACTTACTAAAACTTTTACACTGGGAACATAGTAGGGAACTAGGTTTTCACCTAAAATTCCCCACAATTAGTAAATTAATACCCAATAGTATTTCCCTGAAAATAAACTGATCTGGATACATACTGAAGTACTTGAGTACTTGTCTTAACTTGAGTATAAACCCAGGGTACCAAATGCAGCCATTACTGCTAACATTTAAAACAGCAAAAGAGAAAAAAATAAAATTGTATGGGCTCAGTCTGCATATCATATTCCTATGTTTTTACAAGTAAAAGATTTTGTACTTTTGAATAGGTCATTTGATCTTGAATGAATCGTTTTGCTTGGTCAGTGGCCAACAGTGGATGGCACTGTGTCCCCATGAAAAGTGAGTATCAAACTCCTTAATATTTCTACTTGTATCTGTTGGTTACAAACCAATTTGATTTGTAAAACTTCAGAGCCATAGACAAATACAGGTAATACTGGTGTATGAGTCACACTGCGACAAGGTAAAACTTGAGAATAATCCCTGACTCTTTTTTCGAATGGCATTTTGAAGGCAAAATTTGTGGTTTATCTCCACACAATAATAAGGATTACAATAATTTCTAATATCCTATCTTCATGAAAGTAAAACTAATTTACAAGATACAGTATACTGGTAATACAACTCCTGCAACCTGGTCCTTGTAACCAGCAAAGATCTACTGGAAGAATGTGTTTTAAAAATGATAATTCCATTGACCTATTCAATGTAAATGTATATATTACTCTAAATATTCAGATTATAGCAGACATACACATTGCGCCTCACTTTCTGTATGATGGATAGAAGTCTACATGTGAACCTTCCTAATCCAATGACTAATATTATCGGACTTGTTTTACAACTCTCAATAGATATCGATTTTACATACTATTTCTTACACATAATCAGTTATATTTAGGGAAATTTAATGTGGGAACATAGGGGTCATACTAAAGAATCTTCAAAATTGAAAAAATGAAATAAATATTACAGCTTACCAGCCCTTAGATGTACGTGTTGAGTTTTCTTTTTTTTTTTAACACATGTCCTGTCCTAGGGAAACAACATTCACTCACCCTTCTGTAAATAATATTGCCAATTTTTTTTTTATTTGATTTTCAAATTTGTACACAATTGCTCTTTCATATTTTTTTAATTTTTTAAAATAAAGATATTAGCATGTTAGTCTCTAGAGGGAGCACCAAATGGCTCAATACAAAAATTTATTTCCCTCTTATTTACCGTGTTTCCCCGAAAATAAGACCTACCCCGAAAGTAAGACCTAGCACTATTTTGTAAACCTGCCCTAATATAAGACCTACCCCGAAAATAAGACCTACCCCGAAAGTAAGACCTAGCACTATTTTGTAAACCTGCCCTAATATAAGACCTACCCCGAAAATAAGACCTAGGAGAAAAAGAAAATAAAAGCATACA
>NC_092866.1:49120452-49127670 GCF_032062135.1 Pyxicephalus adspersus | reverse complement strand
GGGGAAACACGGTATGTGTCACGGCTCCACAGGGAAAAGTGGTGGACTCCCTGTGTCACCAACCCAGTGGGTGGAGACATGCACGGGGCGCAGGGTCTAAGCCAGGGGTGCCCAACAGGTGGATCATGATCTACCGGTAGATTACAAAGGCAACGCGAGTAGATCGCGGAGCCCTGCCTTTTAAAATAAACTCTCCCACGCACAGGAGTTATTAAGTCCAAGTTGTTATTAGGACCATAAAAGCAACATAGAATTACAGAACCCTGTTTAACGTTTGATTGTCTATAACACAACACGATAGATCTGAAGTCCTCAGAGGACAATTTAATTGACAGCAGTCATCACAGGCACACAAAAGATTTCTTGCTAAATCAATAGTTACTTTATGAACTTTTAAAACTGATATATTGGTATATTTTCCAGAAAAGAAGCAAATAAGAGGGGTTTATTGTTGGGGTTTACATACACTGTATGGTTTTGTCTTATGTTTTCAGCAACTTTATGCTAATAACATTTTATACTTTCAGTCTTTGGACTCTAAACTCTTGAGATTTGTATACCCCAATAAAAGTGGACAGTTACATGAAGTTCTAAGTTCCAAGAGAAGTAGTAGTACACATTTTTATCCACTAGTAGGCAATAATAAGCTCCTCATCTCCTCCAAAAGCAATTACCACAGATCAATAATAACAAAAAGTGCACAAATAAATATTAATAAACCATTTAAAATCTAAATAATGAACAGTGTTTACATTAGGACATAAAGTTCTCATGCCCCCGTGTGGGGTGGGGTTGGTGGCTGTGGCCAACAATGACTTACAGTGATCTTATACATAATGAATAAGAAAATTCTTTACAATTTATTGACATAAAAAATGTTGGATCTCTAACTATATTACCAAAAACATTTTGCTGCTTTAGTTATTACAGACTGTCTGTCTGTACCATTTGCGTTCCTATTAAAGTCCCTTGTACATGGTGTCTTTTGCTCTAAAAACAACTCCAGAAACAAATGAAGTGAGTTAGTATATTAAACTTATATGAAATAGATTTAGATGGGTTAACTCATTTACTGGCTGCCTGTTTTGCATGAAGTGGGAAAGGGCTAGAACAGGGGTCATCAAACTTTTAAAACCAATAGGCAGTTTATTGTCGGTCAGTATGATAATCAAGAAAGAGAGGCCCAGAGCAGGGTAGGCGGAGGGACAGCATGACAAAGTGCACGTGCTGCCGGAGAAGATAGAAGGGGGGGAGGTCAGGATTGGATTTCAAGAAACAGATAGGGGAACGGGGAGGGTAAGGTTAAAAGTTTAAGGGGAGGGGTGAAACAGATAAAAGGAGAGGTTAACGGAGAGACAGCACATTTTTGGGAAAGAAGAAATTTTGGATAGGCATTATGGAGTCAGTAGACACATTAATGCAGCAGCTTAGGGCTGCGGCCGCCTCACAAGGTCAGGCTTGGCTGCGGGATAGAGTAGCAGAGGCGGTTGGGGGGGTTAGCAGGGAAGGTCCGGTAGTTAGAGCAGAAGGGCTGCGGCCTCGGAGAGTTAGGGCTCCGGTGCGTCTAAGCCCTGAACCGTTTGGCAGAACTCAGCGCCAATCTGGGAGCCCCGGTAGGGACCCTTCTGGCGGGGCAGTGGGGCGACGCTTGCTCAGGTCTGCTTCCGGTCTAGGGAGGAATCCCCGTCGCCGGCGGAGTTCTGGTAAGGGGGCTGCGGCTGACAGGGAGCGTAGCCCCCATTCAGACACAGGTGAGGCCTTGAGAGGGGAGGCCTCTCCTGTAGCGATCCCTCTGCGTTCTGCAAGAAAACGAAGGAGATCACTTGAGGGGGGGGGTTGTGGCTGGTGGGGGGCACAGCCCCCGCTCGCAGAGTACAGGGGTCCGGGAGGGGACCTCCGCGGGTGCTGGGGTCCTTAGGGCTGGATCCCCTAAGAAGGTTGCGGAGAAGAGGGGGGCTGCAGCTGGCAGGGAGCGCAGCCCCCGTTCCTATAGGGCGCATGAGGCCTGCGTCCAGGCCTTACCTGAAGCCGGGGCCTTGGCTGCGGATGGTCCCGGTGGACGGTTTGAAGTAGCTGGTCCTTCGGGGGACGCAGCTTGGACGGTCCGGGGGGCTCGTGGGGGCCCGAAGGCGGTGAGGGCCCGGCGTCCGGCCGGGAAAAAGGATACAGGCCGCATGGCCAAGATGGCGGCCGTCCAGTATGGCCGGGAGGAAGACGCATCGCCCGGATATGAGGCGGGCGGCCGGATGACGTCATTTGGGGAACCCGGAAGTGATGAAGAGCCGGAGGCGCCCCGGTCGGAGGGGGAGATCACCACATCCGAAGAAGAGGAGGTGCCTGGTGCGGTGCGGGGCCCAGTGCGTCCGGTGGCAGGATCCGTGGATCCGGATCAGCCAGGTAGGACATTGGGGGGTGATGTTACTGTAACTGGGGGAGGGGGTATGTGGGAAAAAGGGGGGGTTGCTTGGGGTAATATGTTTGATTCAGATGTGTGTGGGGTGGGGGCTGCAAAGGGGGGTATGGGAGGAACAGAGGGGGGGAGGTACAGTTATGTGGGGGGCCTTTGGAGGTGTATCAAAGTGGAAAAGCTGGGGTGTGTAGGGGAGATGGGGGGGTGGCAGGGGGGGTGCGGGCAGTGCTGGAGGGGTTGCAGGAAGTGGTTAAGAGATTGGGTAGAGGGGATGAAGGGCGGTGTGTGGGGCCGGATGGGGGGAGGGAGGAAGGGGGTTCAGGAAGTGTACTGGGGGAGGGGGCGGGACCTAGTGGTGCCAGTGCAGGTAGTGTAGGGGGGGGCCAAAGGGTGTTGGACGGCGAGGGAACAGGGGCGCAGCAGGGTGTCGGTGATTCGGCGAATGGTGAAGTTTATGTGTGCTTTGAGGGCCCTTTGGGAGCGCACTTGAAGGAGGAGGTCAGGGAGAAGATCTTAAAGGGTGAGTATATTGACATTTTTACCTTGCTCCCTTTGGAGGGGTTTAATTTGGACAGGAGCGGGGGAGGGGAGGGGCGCAAGGAAGAGAGGGAATCGCGAAGGCACAGGATGATACCACGAACCTTTTTTAACTGGCTGCAGGCTTTCAGTATTATGGCGAGTGTGTTGGGGGAGAAGCAGCCTGACTTGTGTGCTTCTCTATTTTGTTATCTGGACACGATTAGGGAAGCACATAAGATGTTTGGAGGGGTGGCGTGGCTGCGCTATGATGAGCAGTTCTGCCAGCGGAAGGCCGTCAGGCAGTCTTTGCGATGGGACCATAAGGATATTGGGCTTTGGATGAAGCTCTTGTCAGGTCCTAGGATTGGAGGGGGAGGGCCACAGTTTTTTCCAGGAGGGGCCGGCGTCCAGCCAGCAGCTGGAGCGTCGGCCATTAGAAAGAAAGGGCTGTGCTGGCGATTTAATGAAGGGGGCTGTAAATTTGGGGCGAGCTGCAGATTTCGGCATGAATGTTCCGGGTGTGGGGGTACCCACGGGCTCTCGCGGTGTTTTAAAGCCGGGGCAGGTAGAGGGGGTGATGCGGGTGGAAAAGGGGCTGACGCCGGTGAAAATAGAAAAGATGCGCCCCTTTTAAGGTAAGTACCCGGATAGGGCGGCAGCCAGCGTGCTGGAAGCGGGGTTTGGGGAGGGTTTTTGGATTCCGAGCGATGTGGGGAGGGTGCCTAAGGAGGCTAGAAATTTGCAATCTGCTTTGCGTCATGCGGAGGTAGTGGCGGACAAATTGGAAAAAGAGGTGAGTATGGGAAGGATGAGTGGTCCTTTCAAGGAGCCACCGTTGGAAGGTTTGATTGTGTCACCGCTGGGCTTGGTGCCTAAGAAAGAGCCAGGTAAGTTTCGTCTGATTCATCATTTGTCTTTTCCGCCGGGGGAATCGGTAAATGATGGGATTAGGCTGGAAGCTTGCTCAGTGGTGTATACTTCCATTGACGCAGCAATTTCGTGGGTGAGGAGATATGGGCGGGGTGCGCTGTTGGCTAAGGCTGACATTGAAGCAGCATTCCGTTTGTTACCTGTGCACCCGCAGTGCTTGCGTCTGCTGGGTTGTAAATGGGAAGGGGCTTATTTTGTGGATAGATGTTTGCCGATGGGTTGCTCCATTTCATGTGCGTTGTTTGAAAAATTTAGCACTTTTGTGGAATGGGTAGTGCGGTTGGTGGGGGGAGTGGACTCAATCATCCATTATTTGGATGATTTCTTGATGATCGGTTTCGGCGGGGAGTTCGGTTTGTCGGGTGTTGCTTGCTACGTTGGAACATATGGCAGAGAAGTTTGGGATTCCATTGGCACGAGATAAGACAGAGGGTCCGAGGACGGTATTGACGTTTTTGGGAATTGAGCTGGACACGGTAGCCATGGAGAGTCGGTTGCCGCGGGAGAAGCTGGCGGATTTAGTGGAAGAGGTGGTGAGGGCGTGTGGGCGGCGTAAGATGCGCTTACAGGAGGTGCAGTCCCTACTGGGAAAGCTCAATTTTGCGTGTAGGGTAATCAGGATGGGCAGAATTTTTTGCAGGCGTTTGGCGGTGGTCACGGCGGGGGTGAGATCGCCGTCCCACTATGTGCGGTTAACTAAGGAGGTACGGGCGGATTTGGGGGTTTGGAAGGAATTTTTGGAAACATTTAATGGACGGGCATTGTGGCTACATGGGCCTGTGGAGGCTGTGGACTTGGATTTGTTCACTGATGCAGCTGGTGCTGCAGGTTTTGGTGCCTACTTTGGGGGAAAATGGTGTGCGGGGGTCTGGCCGGATTCCTGGGTAAAAGGGGGTTTAGTAAGGGACTTAGTTGTTTTAGAACTGTTTCCTATTGTGGTGGCTGTTGAGTTGTGGGGGTCGGAGTTGGCCAACAAAAAAGTTCGGTTCCACTGTGATAACTTGGGGGTAGTGCAGGCGCTGAATACGTTTTCAGTGTCTTCGGTACCTGCGGTTCGGTTGATGAGGCATCTGGTGTTGAAATGTATGCAATATAACATTTTTGTATTTGGGCGGCACATTCCGGGGGTTTGTAATGTTATAGCGGATGCTTTGTCTCGTTTGCAGTGGGACAGATTTCGGGAGTTGGCGCCAGAGGCGGAGCAGTTCGGTTGCCCTTGTCCGGGTCAGTTGTGGGGGATTGCGCTGGGCTGATAAGAGGTTGGCTGCAGCGGTCAGTGAGTGAGAGCACTTGGAGGGCTTACTCGGCGGTGTGGATGTAATGGGAGGGTTTGTGTGGGCTCCTGGGGGTTGGTGAGCGGGAAGTGGATGCAGTACATGCGTTGTTGTATTGGTTGGTTCGGGAGTTTTCTAAAGGGGTGTCGGTGTCAGCGGTTAATAGGTTAATGGCTGGGATGGCTTTTTGGTTTAAATGGCGAGGGTGGAGGGATGTGACCAAAGAATTTATTGTTAGGCAGGCTTTAAAGGGTTATAGGAGAGGCCGCAAGGTGCAGGATACGCGGAGGCCGGTCTCATTTGGTTTGTTGCAAAGGGTGATAAGTCAGCTGGGTGTGGTTTGTAGGAGCGAGTACGAGCGGGTTTTGTTCAAGGGGGCGTTTTTGTTGGCATTTTTTGGGGCAATGAGGATTAGTGAGTTGGTCAGCCCGTCAAGAAACAGACCTGGAGGGATTTTGGTGGATGATGTGGTGTGTTCAGGTGCAGAGGTGAGTATGTGGATCCGTCGTTCTAAGACGGATCAGAGGGGTAGGGGTCTGTTGGTTAGGGTGTTCAAGTTGGGGGGGTCTGGGGTTTGCCCGGTGGCTGCGGTGGAGGATCTGCTGAGGGTTAGGGGCTTACGGGCAGGTCCTTTGTTGATGCATGAGGATGGGTTGTTTATGTCACGATTTCAATTTATTGCTGTTTTTAGGAGTTGTTTGCGGTTACTGGGGGAAGAAGGGGAGGCTTTTTCTTCTCATTCATTTCGGATTGGGGCTGCTACGGAGGCTGCTAGGTGGGGTCTAGGGGATGAGGTCATTAAGAGGAGACAGGTGGGAATCGGACAGGTTTCGTTTGTATGTTAGGCCTCATTTATTGTGAAAAGGGGGCTCTTCATTGGGGGGGGGGGGTTTGTTTTCTTTGAAAGGGTTTCTTTTGGGAGCTGCTGGGGGTCTAGGGTTTCAGAATGGTTGTTGTTTACTTGTTTGTTTTTTAGGTTCACAATGCTGCCTGGTGAGGATTGTCGGTCATTCATACGCGTGGTGGGGAGCCAAGCGGGCTGCAGTTCGGCCGGAGGGTCGGCAGTTGGGATTTCCTCGGGCGGAAGCCTTGGTGCGCTGGATAGGTGTGAGGGGTATGCTTTGGAGTCGGATGGTCCCGGAGATTCGGAGGTGTGCAGCGCTGGATAGAGCGCCGGACGTCGTGGTGATGCACGCCGGAGGGAATGATTTGGGTAAGAGGGCAATGAAAGGTCTAGTGCGGGATGTGCGGTTGGATTTCTTACGATTGCAGGTAGAGTTTCCTGGTACTGTTTTTGTGTGGTCAGACATAGTGGCGCGGTCGGTGTGGAGGGGGGCGAGGTCAGTTGTGGGTGTTAACAAGGCTAGGATCAAGGTCAATAAGGAAGTGGGTAGGTTTGTGGCCAGAAATGGGGGTGTGGTGGTTAGACACAGGGAGTTGGAGGAGGATACTTGTCAGTTTTTGAGACAGGATGGCGTGCATTTGAATGATGTGGGTACAGATTTGTGGTGCTTGGGGCTGCAGGATGGCATACAGAGAGCGATCCGGGTGTGGAAGGGCGCACGGTTGTGAGGGGTCCCAACCATGCGCTGTGGCGGTTGAGGCTTGGTGGAAGGTAAGAGTTCTAGGTTAATTATGGTTGGGGAGGGACACCCAAGGTGGTGGCGTAATCCCCCCCCCCTTTCTGGCAAGTGGATTGGTGGAGGCCCCTGAGGTGGTGTTGTGCTGCTAGGGGGCCAGGTTGGCTTGGTGTTGGTGTTTATGGAACTGTGGTGGCGTGGCGGACTTTACCTTCCGGGCCTGCAATCTAGTCGTTTAAAATTGGTTGGTTATAAAAGGGTTAATTCAGAGATATAGGTTGGTTAGGTGATAATAGGGGTTAATGTTAATGGTGTTATAAAATGTTATAAAATGTTATTTAAATGTTATTTAAATGTTATTTATTGTTGGTTATTTAATAAATATGCTAAATATTATGTTAAGTTATGAATATTAATAGAGGTTTACGTTATTTTAAATAAACGGCTGCTTGCCAGCCATTTAAACGCATCCCAGGTGTGGAGTTTTATTTAAGTTAACAGACGG
>NC_092866.1:49108100-49119739 GCF_032062135.1 Pyxicephalus adspersus | reverse complement strand
AAAGGTGTATATGTTAAAGGGGGGAAGATCTTAAAAGGCAAGCTACGAGCTACCTTTGTCATGCATCAAAATAGGATTTAATAGGAGTATAAAGTCCTCTGCTGTCACTGGGAGTAATATCCTGTGGACAATTGGAGTAATAAATGCCCCAGCGCTGGTCAGATAAGGTAATATATATCACAAAGTATAGTATCAGTGGTGACTAAAATTATTAAATACCAGAGTCAGTGTGCAATTAGATTGATAAATGCCCCAGTGTCAGTGGTCATTGGGAGCAACACATGCCCCAGTGACAGTGGTCATTGGGAGCAACACATGCTCCAGTGTCAGTGGTCATTGGGAGCAATACATGCCCCAGTGTCACCAGCAGTGGCTGACACAGTCATCAGTGGGTTCCCGTGGAGAGTTGACTTGGGGTCCCTCTGTCGAAATGCATGGAGCCCCGGTTGGCCGAGAAGGGTCCCGGGCTCTTCTGCAGCGGCATACTTTGCATTCCTATGTCCACCCCTGATCAGTGGTCATAGCAATACATTTGTTGATGTCAATGGTCATTGGGATCAGTACATGTCTTGGTGTCAGTGGTTCAGTGGGATAAAGTTTTCCAGGATTGGTGTCAGTGGGGCTCTGAATGTCCTCTTTCTCATCCAAGCTGGATGTCCCACACAGCTCACCATCATGAACCCACAGCTGGGGCTTTACAGGCACCCCAAGGCAGAAGAATTATCTTGGTGACTATTGACATTGAGTCAAAATGGAAGCATTTAGGATATCATCAGAACATTATTAGATGAGAAATCTTCCATTGTTTAGGTGATAACAGTCTAGGAGATGATTTCCTTTAACCTAGAGATATTTCTTCCTAATTCTTGCTTTATTTTTAAGATAGAAAGTGAAGGAAAATCACCTCAAGGGGGCACAGCCAACAAAAAAACTAACAAGGGTTTCAACCCTTCCCAAGTCTTTGCAAAATTAAATTTGGTGAAACCATTTGGCTTGAGGTACGCTTTAGGATGAGATTGGATACAGATATAGATCATGTAGAATGCCTTGGGACTCATGGATCTCTAACAGCTTGAATGACACATAAGGTTTTTACATGGCTCAGAGCTTTGTTGGCTGTCTGAGACTCAGCGACGTGTAATGCAGACAAAATCCTGGCCGTCATTGTACGTCTGATGTCGGCCTAAGCTCCTGATACAAGAACAGCACAGATTTCATTGACAAGCTCTGCTGCACATATTATTGGGCATTGAACAAAGTGACAGAAACAATTTAATACATATATGAGTTTTTTCCATATCCATTTTATGCATAGTATGTGTCTACTTGGTCATCTGGCGCACCACATTATTCAAAGCCAGAATTAGGTTTCGCCATACTGGCTTTGTTCAGAGTTGAACATCGGCCAAACAGCTAAATAGCCATACCCAAGAGTTGTTTAACCTGTAAACAAAGCTTGCTCACCCGCAACCTAGCCAGGAGCCAAGGGCCAGGTGGATGTCTAGGGCCCACAGGTACAATCATTGTGCTCCAGCAGTAAACCTGTGGCATGTTGGAGTTGGGTCAGAGCTGTGTATGTCTCTTGTTGCCGACTGGCATCTGATGGCACAAGCCATGCCAATAAAAACAATTTCATTATGACAGTTTTTCTTTGCCTATTGCAATCTGTGTCTGTATGAGTTTTCTTTTAGTATACTTATATATATTAGGATTGTGAGAAGGATTTAATAAACAAATAAAAACTGCTCACCTATGAAAGTCCATGTGTTCCCATGCACATCCTAACAATCCCATTGCTAACTCAAAACTGGGGACATCACACACTCTGACAACAGCAGCCTAACCATTCAAGAGGACCTTACACATTTTGGTAAACCTTTTAAACATGAAATGCACCTCATTGTCTGAAATCCAAATGCACCGTATTAGGGGATTTTGCAGTGAAGCCTGTGATTGCCTACTTGGCACTTACTTCTGTCTTCTTGTGGGACATAAGATGGCAGGTTAGTTGTGTATTCCAGCCCTGCCTTGGTGTACTCTGAAATGGGTTATTTAAGTCACCTGATGCTGTGTCTAAAGTTTGTTTCAACACTTTGGTATATGTAGTATAATAAATATTATTATATATAACAGGAGCATATGTTTAAAAATTGCCTGTAAATTGGTGCTGAAAAATTGGGGGGCTATTGCTAGAACTGGCATTGCCCTGTTTTTACTGCCAATGCACTGTGCATTCTTTAAAGTTTATTTGGAAAATAAAGGTGCACAATATAAAAGTAAAAAAAAGTAGAAAACCATAAATATGGCCTGAAAATAAAAGAACTTCTTTGTTTCTCCTAAATATTAGGACCGTAGGCAAAAGCCTAGTTGATATGTACTGTAAAAGTGGCTCCACTATCATGTACATTAGGCAAAATATGGGGAATAATTAAACATGTGCAGAATGTCACTGGCTCTGTGAGATGTGCTGACCTTGATACACATAGCAATTCTTATTCGTCTTGCCAATGTCCCCGTAGACCTTTGTTACTTTGTACTGATGTAAATCAGGTCTGAAGGAGTGTAAGGGAGAGATAGCCTTAACCTTCGCCTGTCGCAGGAAATATAAACCGATAAGGCTGCACATTGCGATGTGACTTCATGTTGGGCCTCTAGATGGAGATAATAGGTTATTTTATGCTCTGCTTTCTTTGTAACTGAAGATTGCATTTCCAAGGGGAAAACCCGAGAGCATGGGACAATCTTTTTCTTGCTGCTTATTTTATAGTTTTGTCTGGGTACAACAGAGTAATTGCAGAACTCCCATCTTTCTCAGATAGGAAATATGGACAACATTCAGCACAAAATATATTTGGAGAGGACATACCTCTACTACCTCATGGACCATGAAAATTAAACGTATTTTAAGCCAAAACATTTATTTGTTTTGGATATGACATAATATGATATTTTCTAATAATTTTTAGCTCATTATATGCTATGATGAGGTTCTTTATATAATACAGGCTTACTTTCTAGAAAGAATTGTGCTAGAAGCCTTCAAAATAGCTATCAAATTAGATCTTCTATAAACTGCGATGAGAGTCTATGTTTTATTCTTTTTGTGTACGGGTCCTTTTTCTTTATTGTTATAACCCTGAAACAGCGCTGTGTAAAAAAAAAAAAGTGCATTGATGTGTTTGCATACATAGGTATCCTGGGAATTTCTGCAATCAAGACAGAAAGGGGTTTTTTTAGGTCCGCTTTAACCTCCTAAGCGGTAATCGCGAGTGTGACTTGGGGTGGATTTTAGTTGCAAAAAGTAACACACTAGGGGTTACTTTCACCTACAAAAAAATCATACTTACCTTTCTCTGTCGCTGTCCTATGGCGTCCTGCTGGTCTCCGCAGGTCCTGGGGACACGTTCACCTCCTCTGATCTCCGGCCGCGAACTGCAGAGCCATGATCTACGGGGTTTCCCGTGATGTTGGTGTATTTAAATATAGATATATATATATTTTTTTATTTAATCTTTTTTTAAGTTTATATAAAATGTATTAAATGTATTACTATTGGACATATTTTGATGAGTTTTGCCTAAGATTTATAGCCTACAATGTAAAATAAATTTCCATGCAAAAAAATTGTAACACTTTTTGCATGGAAATTTGGACAGAATCAAACCGCTATGGAGGTTAAAGCAGTGCAAAAATAGCTCAAGCTAGTCAGCACAGGATGGGCCTAACCAGTGCCAAATTCCTCCAATATTTGTTATTGCTCTTGCATTGGCATATCTTTGAGTGATGATATCTTAATACAGAAAATTACTGAGCTACTTTATCATTGTCAGTCAAAATTTGTCAGTATTGTTTTAATATATCACTGATGTCCAAATGTTGCTTAGAATATTGAAAAACCATTCTTCTTTGTTGTTCCTTAATCTTTTTTAGTTATACCATTTCTCCTTAATTCTTTTTCTCATTTGTAAGCTCATCTGACTATGTTACCTTTGTACCTTATCCCTTTTAATCTGATTCTGAGCTAACACTCTTCCTTTTTAAAATCCTCATTATGCATGCAGTTTCTGCAAGTTCGCATATATTGCCCTACTGGTATATTTTTAATAAGTGGATCAGGATTACAGCACGAAGTCTAGAGAATCGTGTTCCCTGCTATTTCTTTTCTATATAAAGTACTAATAAAATCCGCCCTACATAATATTTAAATATTTATACTGTATGGGAAAGTTTAATTTAAAGAGTTTTGATTCAAAATTCTATCCAATCTAATTTTCTTAAAGAATATTGTTTTCTACAAAATGAACACAACAGTTACGTACCAGCACAAGTACGCAGAGGGATGCAAATTGCCAAACAGCTCTTGCCCCACCCTCTTTATAAGTCTTTATTTATTTATAGTGCTTTACAGTATTCAATACAGACAGAATGGGCTACAATACACTATTAGTACGTACCTTTACAGCAGTAATATGCACCAATAGCAATAAATACACACAAAATGAACTGAAAGTAGAAAAAAACACCCAATAATGAAGTGGAGTTTTCCAAATAATAAAATAATGAATCCCAGTTCCAAGCTGTGGATTTCAGCATCTGTTGTCCTCAAGAAGAGGGTGTAGGCTTAAAAGGAACTTTTTCTTGCATCAATCACAGATAGAAAGAATACATCCAGTTATACAACGATGATATCCAAACATTTTTTATTGTTTTAGACTAAAGACCAACTTTACACATAAAACATCCTCGCCCTGTGAAATACAGGTAAAGCAGAACTAAGCTTGTGCTAATCCCCCATCCCCTTTCCTTCTTTTCTTCTACCTCCTTACAATCTTTGGCTATCTTGATTGCCTGGGATCACAAAACTCCCGTCCAGATGTGGGACTTCATTTATTACCAGCACAAGCAATGGAAGAGCCGCTTGCCAGAATTATCTGGAAACCACTGCGGAACTGCTCAGCTCAACTTTTTTGACAGTTTCCCAATGAGATAAGGCAGGTATCGCCTGTTCCTTTCTGCAATAATGACCTGCTGGATTATGAATTTTTCAAAATTGGACTTTGGTTCCACTTTAGGTATTTAGGTGGCACCATTACAACAAAGACAAAAGCCAATATGGCTCTATCCTTGTATCCTTGTAAGCTCACAATTTAGAGGAAGGAGGGATGCATTACTAGATAAGGTGACAAAACTGTAGCAACGAATGCAACAAGTTAGAATAATAATTATAACGAGTTTATGTTTTTTTTTAAGACACTGCATTTTAAGTATGCTGCAGGACTGCCATCAGAACTACCTCTGCCCCATAACATGTAAACGTCCGGGGCACCCCTGCGGAATATACAGTTCTATTACAAAATAAAGCTCTTTTATTTAGGGCTCGGTATACAAGTACCCCTTGTCCTCCACCATGGTGGCCCTGGTATGCTGGAGGGTTCCAAGGATTGGAACATGGTAGATGTGGTGAGTTCCAATGAAAGGGTGAGAAGGAGGTGATCAGGGTAGAAGATAAAAGAGTTTTGGCAATTTTAGTAATAGGTTCGCAGTAGTTCTTGGTAGAAATGGCAGAGAGGGGCAGCATCAGAAGAGCGGAAAGAGAAGCTGCATTGGCTCTTGCTACTATTCATTGCTTAACCATTGACCATAAGCATCAGATATTCAGCGTTCACTTCTCATCTCCCCTCTTTTCAGGCATCAGACAGAATGAAGCAGCTCCCCATGTCATGGATGACAGATCATGAATGGTCACGAATGACCCCCTTCCCTCTTCAGCACTCGAAGGCTTGATACATCTAATGGGAACAGTAACGTTAGTGTTATGATTTTTTTCAGTTATGTGAAATAAAAAGTCTGAACAGAATTCTCTATGAGATGCAGATATCTCTGAAGACTTGAGTAAACTGTGACGAGACTGGGAGAGCACTGAAACAGAAAGCAAGGACATCTGAATATTTACATTTTATATTTGTCACCATATTGTTCCAATGGAGACACGATTTCCAATTACAACTGGAACTGGAATTCTTTGCTTTGTAGAGAACAGGATCTATACCCTTGCCATACTTTCACAAAATTAACACAAAAAAGAGTTTTGATAAACTTTGCGTTTTGGCTTTTGATATACGGTTTTGTTTTTCTAGGGTTTTGATGTTCTTTATTTTTGGAGGAAACCTGTACTGAGAAAAGTACAATGGCAAATGCTGATGTTTTTTTAAATGCTAATAACCTAAATGTAGCCAGCTTCAACATTAATGAATAGCCATGCAGCAAATAGGATCAAAACACCTAAAAGGAAATCTAAATCCATTACCAAAAATGAAATGTATGGCAACTTTCCAGTCCTTAGATGCTGGGACTACATTAATTTCTTTTTTGGAGCTAAACACATTTTTTAATACGGAAAATACTCATTGATCTTGCCAGAACTGCAGTTTTCTTGACACTACTTGTCTAATGATTTGACAGGTAGACAAAGAACAAAATTAATATTGCCACCGCATCTAAGGAATGGCTGCAATCTAATACACTTGCTGCAATATAAAATACATTTAATTTGCATTTGTGGAAATTTAGTGTCTTTGAAAGTATTAAAGACTGGCAAGAGGAAGAAGGAGAGGTCAGTGATGGGAGCTTCTGTACTAGCTCAGTAAAGGTAATATAACCTTTAATTGTGTGTCAACATGCATTCCTGGAAAATGAATTTTGCTGACAATCCGTTGCTTGTTAAACCTAAAAATGATTATGCTGATACTCCAATTATAAATCCAAAGCCTAAATCATCATTGTTCAGAACCTTTGCTCTTGCCCAATGTTTCTCAGCTAGGGTTCCTCAAAATCTTGCTAGGGGTTCCTTGAGCAATAAGCAATCTGTGCCTCTCAGGTCATTGTAAATTACACTAATAAACTTTCTGGCTATCTGTAAGGGTCATACTCTTCCCACTGACCAGCAAAGAGGCATTCTTCCCATCGAACACTATGCTAATATACTGTGAGCTGTTGACAAAGTAATTATAGAAAGGGTTCCCTGAAAAAATACGATAGCTCATGAAAAAGCAACACATAGTTCATTTTTATTACAAGTATTGTATTATAAATTCAACTGTGGAAAAAATATAATGGACTATGGAAAAGAGAAATGAATGCGCCAATGGTATGACATGTATCATAATGAAGTTTTTGTATTAGTTTCCACTTGTAATTTGCAAACTTTTCAGTGCTTCTTACTAACAGATACTGGAAAGAGTTAAATATGGTGCAAATGATGCTGAGCTATAAGCCAGGTACCCGGTAACATTTCTCTCTGGGATTTGGCAGGCGTGCAGTTGACTCAAGGAACAGCCACACAGAAAGCTTACAGATCCTGAAATCTTTTCCCATCAGCTGCCCAGGAGACCGGTCCCTGGGGAAGACATAGCAGCCAGGATAGAAAGTTGAATAGCAATTTCACTTTGCAGGTTGTCCAGGTGTTCATGTGCCTATTACACATAATTAGTTGGATGCACATCTGCTTATCACATAGAAATGGAGTCAGGATAAACATTTATAGTAAACTTAATAATATCAGTGCATGAATCTGGGAGCAAGTTTTTAAATCTAATGCACTGTAAACCTACAGCAGCATGTTAGTACAATAACACGTACATATACATTCCCTAGAGAGGTCGGGGTCTATTCATCTATATATTTTTACCCCTGATGTGTTTTTTCAATTACAGCAAAGAAAATAATATCATTGCATGTTAACATGTGCCATCGCACTTTGCTGTGCACCTTTGAATGTTAATGCATGTTTTAGCACATGTCAACACTTGTCGTCATGCATTTATTAAATTCTTCACATGCATCCTAATGCAAGCCTTTGAATGTGTTTCTGTCTCAAAGGTTAATGTTGCAAGTAAAAACTCAACAGTGAAAATCTAGTCTCAGTAGCTTAAACACACGGTGCTCTTATCTGTGAGTTTGGACTTCCAGTAGGAGGTTGATGTTTCCCACCTATAGGGGGTTTATATTGATCAGTAAAGACACTTAACACTAAGGAAAATTAGCATTCCCAGCCTAGCCCCAGAATTACAGACCCATTTCACTATTTAACAATACACGCAAAAACACTTGCCATGTGACTCTTAGATATATTCCCATATTTATTTGTCCCTAATCAGGTAGGTTTCCTTTATTTTGGCAGTGTTCTTTATGCTGATTTTACCATTTCCAATGGCATATGTCAGGACTGCCCACTTTCACCCTTCACCTTTCCACTCCTAATGTAACCTTCATCTGGTCACTCTCAAAAAATCACCTTTTTTCTGAACAATGTGATCTCAATATTTAGATCTTAATATACAGGGTACCCTCATAACTATTAGTTTCACCTTTAAGAAATGTCAAAATATGGGACTTTCACGGCAGTTGAATCTTATAAAAATGTTTGCATTTTATTTACATCACTTTAACATCACTTTTAAGAGTTTATACATGCCTCTCCCCATATAGCAACTCAAGGGAAGTTAAACAACATCATAACATACATAGGCTGAGTGTTTTGTACACATTACATATGTAGGGATCATCCGACGCGTTTCGCAGACAAGGTCCGCTTCCTCAGGGATGTAAATAGTACAAGCAAAACAGGGTGTGTCAGCACTACAATGCAATACAAAATTAGTGCACTTAGTCACTGCTATGGAGGCAGGTATGGGGGCAGGTATAAAGCAGAGTTAAAACCACAACAACAGAGATAGCGGTGTCCCAAATTCGTCATCCATCATACTGAGCAACTAGCAGTATTTGTCACTTGTCTGCGAAACGTGTCGGATAATCCCTACATATGTAATGTTCTCAAAACACTCAGCCTATGTATGTTATGATGTTGTTTAACTTCCCCTGAATTGCTATATGGGGAGAGGCATGTATAAACTCCTTTTAACGTGATGTAAATAAAATGCAAAACATTTTTTTTAAAAGATTCAACTGCCGTGAAAGTCCCATATTTTGACATTTCTTGATACTGTATTTGAACCCTTGAGGGATGGTGGCAGTTTCAAATACAATTGAAATCAGACTAAACAATATAAATTAGTTTCTCCTTCCCCAACTTTAAAGAATTTCAACATATAGAGTCACATGTCGTGAAAAAAAAACAACATTTGGTGTGCTGTTTCAAAAGCAACTGTGCCTTAGAGCCCTAAATTAAACATGCAAATTGGGGATCCCGGGGCCACTTACATAGCAAGGTGCATTGGGATGAGGCCACTAAATTTATACCTGCCACTTCACAAAAGTATATCTGTCATACCCTGTCCATTTCCCTTTATTGAACCTAATTTCTCTTGAATAGGGACTTATAGGAAACTGTAGACGATGATGAAAATGTGGGTGTAAATGGGGGACAATTGTGCTAACATTCCCTAAAATGTAATTACTATGGCATTATTACAACATAAAAACTATACCCATCAAAATGCGCTGCCCTTTTACAATACCTGAATGCTTCTCTTCCTTACCCCAAATAGCTGGCCTTCACATATCTGGCCACTTACCTTATTTGAACCCTGATTTCTAGGAATTGGGGAGATATAGGGACCTGAAGATGTAGTATTAGGACCATATCTCCCTTGGTTATCTGTTACAAGAATTGCATTTCTCTGGAAGTATCCATTGCAGAGTTAATGGGGTTCAAAGAAGGTTAGGGCTACCTGAGGGGGCGCATTGCATGGTGTAGTTTCTGCTTTTTGGTTAAGAAACAGTGAGCAGGCAGCAATATTTGACAGATAAGCACTGTATCATAGCTTTAGTTTTGTATCTTTTATGCTGCCGGAAGGGAGGGAGGACAAGTGCCTGGCCTAGGGGAGGAGAAAAAATGCCCTAAATAAGGGCATGCTACAAAAGATGGTTAAGGATTTTGGACGTGCTATAAAAGTTGGTTACAGACTATGGGCTTGCTATAGGAAATGGATAGAGCCTATGGGCTTGACACAGGAGACAGTCAGACACCATTTGAGATAAAAAAATGTTGTTAAGGACATTGTTTACAAACAGCACAGCTGGAAATCACTTCTTTCAGCCGATTTACAAATCATTTTTTTACATGTATGCCCCTACAGCCCTAATTAATTATTTAAAATTGATTTGCACCACATTTGATTTTTCTTTTAACAATATCCTAAAAAAATGACACATGCACAAACTACATTGTACAAACCCTAGATTGTGGTTTGCTATTAAATGCATGCTCTGGTATCCAAATGTGAGCCACCTTTAGCCCCCCAAAAATGGTATTATCCTTATGGTATAGTAGATCCTCCAAATTTAAATTCATGTAATACTGGAAAGATATGTTTCACATATAGAGAATATTGGGCTAACAGGCATGTTCCTGGGTGTTTTTTTAAATAAAAGCAACTTATTCTAGATTTGCTAAATTGCTAATTTTACTGCAATTTGTGGATCCATTTGGACAGTATTTAATGAATAGAATGGCAAAATTCTGCCACTTAAAATAAATGTATTTTTCAGGGGATCATTGAAGAAAAGTAATTTGCAGCAGCAGTGGCTAACTTGATGTATTACGAAAATGTAACCATTTTAATGATTAAATCACTAGTTACAAATTAGCGGTAATCACTAGCATTAGCAATTTGTAACAAAATGCCAATCTGACATTGCCCTCAAGGTTCTATAAAGGTTGAATGCCTTTTTTGCACACCATATAGTTACACCTCACATTGTATCTTTATATACCACTGTGTGCTGCACTAAAAGAATGCCACTCTTTTAAGCCTATGTGCTGCATTCACCTGTGTACGGAGGACCAGCCCTCCATATGTTTTCAGTATTTATCAGGTAGAAACAGTCAATTAGCAATCACTTGTTTCTATCCATTTGACTTCATATAATTGTAATCCAATTATTTAAACTTTCAATTAACATTGGTCAGTCTGCCCATAGGCACTCACTAAATAGTAATCAGCCTCAGGTCATCAAAAATCATTGATATTCAAATGTAAATTACATAGAAAACAAAGGAGAGAAAAGGTATGATTGCAATTTTAGATAATAATGGTAGAGTAGTGAATATTTTAACTATGGCAGTTTTTTTTTTTAATATCATCTAAATAAGTGTTTCAACTCAATCATCATTTATGCTTGTGGTCTATAGGTAATGACTAAAAGGAAGAGGATAACAATAGTGAAAATACTTTTTGAGATTGGCTAGGAATTGGACAGTCCAAAGCAGCCTTTTTAACATGGGGGGACCTGTAAAATAACTTTTGTGTAAGAAACCCCTGACAACAATTACTATGTCTAGCTCACAGTATATTAGCGTGGTGGCCAGTAGGAGGAATTCCTCTTACATTGCTGGTCATTGGGAAGAATGTCAAACTTACAGATAGAAATCTGATAAAAAAAAAATTATTGGTGTCCTATATTTTGATTAAGGGGGGTATAATCACCCTGTATAAGCAAATGGTCTATATATAGAACTCTCTTCTCAATTATTCACTTAGAGATTATTACAAAGAACAAGAGGGCACTCTTTGCATCTGCAGGTAAAGAAGTTTAAGCTCCGGATAAGGAAGGGATTCTTCACTGTAAGGTCTGTGAAAATGTGGAATCGGCTCCCTCAGGAAGTAGTTTCAGCAACT
>NC_092866.1:49093147-49107786 GCF_032062135.1 Pyxicephalus adspersus | reverse complement strand
AAAAGTAGCTTAATAGCTACAGAAAGCAGAAAAAGGCTGGAAATGTAGAAGCTAAAATGAGCAGACTGCCCACTCTGCATTACAAAACAGAATTGATATGTAGTAAGGTTGGGTAAGCTCATTTGTAAGTGTATGGACTGGGTGTTATTCTATTAGCAAGGAGGTTCACATTAAGGTAAAACAGCAATAATGAGTAGTTTAACAACCAAATTTCAACTTTGGGAACATTTTATGTTACACTGGAATGTGTTATTAAAAGTTAGTAACATCTGTGGGTAACTACATATCTCTTTAAGACAGGTTGTAGCAGATTAGAAATATGGCCCCCATTGTCATGTATTTCTATATAATAAATCCTCAATCCTATTGGGGCAGTGCTTTGATCTGAGGTTGCTTTAGTAGGCCAGATCTGAGCTTAGCATCATTTTGTGCCAAAAATGAGGTCCATTAATGGATTTTTTTTTCATCCCTGATTGGTACGGGTATATTCCAAGATGGCAATGCTAGAACTCAGGCTCAAATTGTGAAAGAGTGGTTCAGTGACCATAAAACATAATTTTCTCACATGGATTGTCAACGATGTTCCATGACCTTATCCCCATTAGGAATCATTCGGATCTACTGGAGAAGACTTCATACAGCCATTTGACTCTCCCATTACTAATACAAGATATTTGGCAAAAAGTGAGTCCATCTCTGGACAGAAATAAATGGTATGACATTGCAAAAGCTTTTTGATACCATGGTGAATGCGTGCTGTAATTAAATCTACAGGTGGTCCAACAAAATATTAGAATGTTTTTTTTTTGGCCAGGCAATATCCGCCTAAGGTCCAGGGTACATCAAAACTGTATATTGTTTAGATGAAATTCCCAAGAAATATGTTTTTAGTATGCATATTTGCAGCAAGAATAAATAAAATGTGTCATATGATAAATATGCTTGTTGCAACTACTGACAATCCTTTCTAAAATGTTAGTTTTCAGGACTTTATGGTTATGTTTTGGCTTCAAAGTTTCCCAGGTCATGGATCTAGAATGAGTATAGAGATTAGGTATGATGCCACTTTCCTGGCAATCCAGATCTGTATTTCAACAAATATTACTGAATACAAACCAGTAATGAAGAGAGCAATACCAACCCCTTAAATCATTTATGAAGGAGCCACTTTATGGTCTGGTTACTACTGTGTACTACCACACTTCATGGTAACACTTGGTAATAGTATCATTGGTGAGCTTTGATTTCCCCTGATTTATTTCTTTACTAATTTTGCCACCCCCAAAATAAGTTATAATCAAGTTACAGAAGGTATTTACGTACCAGAGGAATTTGCATTAAATATAGAATGATTTATAGTTGTCCAGCCTTGATTCTGTAAATTAGAAAAAAATAGGAAAAAAAAAAAGGCTTTTAAGTGGCAACATTGAAAATAATAATTTAGTGTTAAACTATATTTGCCCCTTTGCTAGACATATCCCAACTAAACTAAAAAATACAAAAAGTGATACAGCATGCTCTAAGTCCAATGTATAATACCACATTGGATTAAATAATGGTAATAATATTGGGCCTCGTTACCTGAAGCCTTTCGCCCAGTGGCTTTATTTAGGGAACTTAATGTAGAGACTTATATAATTTGTTGATAACTGCTGAAAAAAGTTTTGTTTCCTGGTAGGTGGGAATGAAAAGTGATTTATGTGCTATAACATGTTTATCCTCGGTTGCAATGACTTGGGATGAATTATATAGACTATTACTATTCCTATATTACGTACTGACACTTAGATTAGATTGGAGCTGTATATCAATATATATTTTCCCCATTCAAGTGTGATCCTGGAGAGTCCAGGTGGGTAAAAGTATAAAGTCCAATAGTATATATTGTTGATTTGTGGGATGGCAAAAAGATTTGAACGAGCTTCAAGAAGTTCCTGAGGAAAAGCTTAGTACAGCTACATTGTACACCATGTTACTCGATGTCAGAAGGGGAGAAATACGAGCTGAGCTTCTGCAGCCAGGACGGGGGGGGGGGGGGGGGGGGGGGGGGGGGAGAAGTGTTAAAAGAAATAGGCAGAGAGGGGGCTTTTGTGGCAATCAGAACATGTATATTTTTACTTCTATTTAAAGAAGTTGATTGAACAGAAAAATTGTTTTTGATTCAAGTATTGGAGGCGAAAAAAGGCCAGAGTAATGCTACTAAATTAACATAAGTGCAATGATGAAATTGTAGAAAAGGACATAAACGTCTCTGGTTCCAACGCATTTCGCCATTAGGTTTCCTCAGGGGAGGTAGAGACAAGTAGCAGCATTTTTACTCAGAACAGAGACATTCCAATTGGGTCTCAGGAGATGATATTACAGCACTTAGTAGTCCAATACAGGAATTATCCAGTGGTGATACAGATCAATTGTTAAAACAAGATAGGGATCAAGATTCACTTATGGAGGTGATCCCAGTAGCTTGAAACAGCAATGAGTAATGGGCAGAGACAGCAGAGCCTAAATGTTGGTGTCTGAAGAGCCAGAGTCCGCATGTGTGGGAGGGGTAGTGAGAAGATTGACAGGGGCTAAGTTGTTACGCTCCTCTCCTTGCCTGCATTCGTAAGCAAACTTGGAGCCCCCAGATCACAACGAGAGGTGAGCTATGTTGCCACCACTGTGCATAACAAGTGCACAGAAATGAATGTGCCATGCCTTGTGGTGCAAATGTAAACAAAGGAAAGTTCAGGTACTTGAATGGGTTGCCTGGCCCCTCCAAGCGGACAGTACGAACAATACAATGCACACCTGCAAAAATGTGAACCCAGCCTAAAAGTTTCTAATAATTCAGAGTTTCTTTTTAACAGGAAGACACCGGTAGTATTTCTGAATTACTTATCTGGAACATTTAAATGACAGAATATGGAATAAGTAGAGACAGACATAGCCTTGCCTTTCAGTAGCTGCAGGCATATTAAATTTTTACATCCAGGATATGTAGTCTAGCTCTTAATACTTAGGGATGGACAGTTTCAGAGATATACAAATTGCTGGATTAATATAATGAAATAAACGACTTCAGTGAAAAAGCCTTATATATGCTGCTTCAGTAACAAACATATTGTCAAGCTGAAGGGACCAAACACTCTGCAATATCCAACTCTAAACTTATTTGTAGACTTATTGTAGACAACTTCTATACCTAAAAAACACCGTTTTTTTATTCTGAAAGGTCAAAAACATAACCTGCTTTTCCTAAATAAAATGTCAAGAACATTTGTTTTGTGCCAAAAATATGCTCTACCTTGCCACCTCCCATTATCATTGCTGTTGGCTGTGATAATTGTATACTGACCTAGTGACTTCAATTTACTAGCTATTTACTAGTTAGTAGTATTACTATGGTTGTTGTTTGAATACAGGTAGATCATAAATTTGAGCAGAACATCAGTAATTCGGTAAGGTTCTGATAGAGCTGAACAACACTGCTATTCATCAAACATTTGTTTAACAGGGTAGCGTCCCCTATACTGCCATGATCCACAAATGACTGGTCAAGTAAGACCAGGAGACTTGGGCAACCATCTTTTGGCATGTTTTACCTGATGGTGTAGGCCCCACCGTGGCCCTATAAGCAGCATATATGGGATCCAACAGTGTGCATATATTTGCAGTTACACAGTCTTTACAATTCTTTATCACTATTATTATGTCACTATTATACTATCCTAAAAAGCGACTATTGTCACTCTTTTGCCCCCCCCCCTCCTGAAATGAAAGTATATAAGCGTTAGGGACTACGGCAGTTAAATTGTTTGTACAGTTTTGTAACTTACCTAGTTGGGGCCAAGTTGATGAGATAGCTTCCTCTAATTAACCCTCCTGTTCCATACCCACTGGAGTTAGTGTTAGGGTGCTAAGGAGAACAATGGGTCAGGATGCAGCAAAAGATTAGGACATTAGGACAGCAGAGGAGTTGGGTTACTCAGAGCACATGCATACAGGATACTGGCATTGTATTCAGGTTTGGCAGATCCTGGCAACAACCTGGCAGTGGAGAAACTGAATCAAGGCAGCCCTCCATACACCCTATAAGCCTCACTGATGGCATCCAAATAGCAAAAAAGCGCCGAACAATTCTCAGGCGCCCGCTCACCCACAATACTAGCCAAAATAGCAAACGCCTGCAACCAATTCTGAAAAGTACGGGGAATCGCCCGCCACAGCCCCTTCTCATCAGGAACCCGCTTACCCTCACTCACTTTCAGCTCCCGCCCGCCAAAACGTTCAACAGGCAACAAAGAGAATATTTCAACATAATCCCCCCTCCAAATCCGATCCTTTGTTTCAGGCGCTAAGTGCGCGCCCAAAGGACCCTCAAAACAAACGTAAACCTTGCCCTTTGCACCATCAGCCACACCTGAAGAAACCCCCTCCCCGCTAACTTCTTTATCACAACCACCAGCAGCAGCCCCCCCTACCCCCGCACTCAGCTCAGTACCTGCCCCAACAGCTCCATCACTAAAGGCCACAACACACCCCCTTGACCCAGATCCGGGACCCCCAACCACCCTGGGAATAACCCCCGGGCCCTCCCCCCTCAATCCAGTATTAGCCCCAGCAGCACCACCACCAGGCCTACCACTAAATTCCACCAATAATGCCCGCAGACCTTGCAACAAATCACCCCCCCCTAAAGACACCCCGGGACCCTGCTCACTATCCTGACTATGCACACCCCTCTGCACCCCCATACTTCTCCCCACACCGCTATCCAACAGCACAGTATTACCAACATTCGTACCCCCAACCCCCGCCCCCCACACCCCCAGGTACTCACCGGGCCGCCGGGCAGCGTCCCAGCCCGCAGCCGCCGTACCGCCATTGCCCCTCACCGCCGGCTCCTCCTCGGTGTCCTGGATCTCCCCCTCCGATAAAGCCTTGTCTTCCGGACTCCGGCCGCCATCTTCGCCCTCTTCCGGGTGCCGACGAATGACGTCACTTCCGGGCGACTCCGCAAACCCGGAAGTCCCTCTACGCGATGATCTACGTACTTCCGGACCAGGACACCGCCCACTGGAATACGAGCCGGCATCCGCCTCCCGGGATCTACGCCTCGGCCGCCGATCCAACACCACTGATCCTTGGTCCTCCTCCCGGGAAGGAGCCCCAGCCGTCTCCAACGCGCGATCGGGCTCCGCTCTCCTCCGTCCACCAACATCCCTCCGAGTCTCCCGGCTGGGGGTAAGTACCTCCGACTCCTGGCCCGATGCCAACACCCTGCCGCTGCGTCTCAAGGGCCGGCCGCGCTCCGCTTCTCCCCGTAGACATTCTGGTGAGGGGTCCCGCCTCAGACGAGGATTCCTCCCGGCTTCTCTCCTGGGCTCCTTGGCGCGCTTCTTGACAGGGGGAGCCGGAGGGTCCCGAGCGGGGCTCCTACAGCGGCGCTGGACCCCGGGGGTCGTACGAGGGCTCAACCTCTCCGGAGGCCTGGACCTCCGAGCGGGTCTGGTAGGACGGGGCTCAACAATCTCCCCCCCATCGATCCCCCGCAGCATGGCAGCCATCTGGGATTCAAGCCAAGCTGCTCCACGAGTTTCAGCTGTCCTCCGCAGCTTTTCCATGAGTGCCTCAATATCCGCCATCAGCGCAGTCCCCAGCATAGATTTTTAAACAGCAATGTCCCCCCATCCCATGCCACCACCTTTTAACCCCTTAATTCTTCACCTCCCCTTTTACTCCCACCAATCCTGGACAATTATTTTCCCGCATTTTCCCTGTACATACCCATTTTTCTCTTTTTTTTCTATAACATTTGCATACCCTTCTGACCCCTTAGTCACATACCTCTGCCACGAGGCACCTTACATCCTCAACCTCTCCTTCCCCTTCACTTGAACTTTTCACCCCCTCCATTCAGCTCAGCCCTCAATGCCCCCCTTGTCATGTGGCCTTTCGCTTATTTTTTTTTTTTTTTTTGCTTCAGGCCTGCTAGACGTTTGTATGTTCTCGCCTATAATTATGTGGGTTTTCTTAGGGTACTCCAATTTCCTCCCACATCCCAAAAACATGTAGTTAGGTAATTTTCTTCCCCTAAAAAAAGTCTGTGTTTATGTCCATGGTAGGGACATTAGATTGAAGATCAGTTAGTGACATGACTATGCATTTTGTAAAGTGCTGAGTAATATGTCAGCACTATATATTATCTAGATAATAATAATAATACAGTGACTTGCATTTTCAAAATCCATTGTGATTTTTAAATCATGCACAACTCCAATAACTGGAGGTATTTTATATTTGCCCTAAGTCCAGCAGTGAAACACTGCCCTGCTTTATCATTGAACCAGACTAGCTCATCAGTAGAAGCCATCAGTAACAAGCAATATCATCCATTGCCTTCTGTACTTTGCACATCACCATTGCTCATTGTGCAGCCTTATAAACTGGTCTGCTATTTAACAACTTCTAATGGTATCTGTATTAGCAATAAAAAGAGCAGATTAATTGCATTTTATATTTCTTTTTATATTACAATCCATCTGAATAAGGTGATACAGGAAAAGATATAACTTGTCTGGCCTGTGTTAATCTTCCATTAACATGCATCCATTGTTTCACAAGCTGACCTTAAATAGAGATGTGTTAGACTGAATATTTAAAGTGTCATATATAATTGAATGAGCTTATTCTCCTGGGTAATACTTTTGAAAGAATAAAATGAGAATTTTTCTAATAGAATTGTTTTATACAACATGTGATTTTTCTATGATAATGCATTAAAAGCTTTTACAAAGCTCGTGTACATACACTTATATAACCTTTTTGTAATGTAAATTTTGACTGTAAATTGTTAAAATAGCTAAGGCTCTTACCAGGTATATTTCTTTTGCTTCCTTGCAAAAAGGGAAATGTACATTTGATATCAAAAGGATAACAACAGAATCACCCATATAAGTGAGTCAATTACAGTAATGGAGTTAGATCCTCACTGGCTCAAAACACTGCTGTATATTCTTGGGTGTGAAATTTTGGTAATCTGGACAGTGAGGTAAGGGATCACCAAGGATCGCTCATGTGACAACACTGTAAAATCAACACGTGCATAATCCCCACGACCCCCATCTTGTCTGATCAATCTCGGAAGGAGATCCAAGGATACGTTGGATCGTTTTTTCTGCAATAATAGCCAAGCTAAACTTTCCCACTTTCCCAAAGGCTCTCCAGAGAAGGATGAAGAAAACAACAGGAACATGGGGGTCCTTATGGCAAAGTATTTAGGACAGTATAGGTCAAGGTACCAATCATATGGGGTCTCAAAAGCAGCCCCAACATCACTGATTGGCTGCACAAAATATTTCCAATGTACAATAGTACAAAAAGCTTTGGAAAGTGTAGATTTGCTGCAAGAGATGATGAGAACCTATGGGCATCCTACAAGTGATGGCCAGAGAATGCAGAATTGCACTAGAAAAGGGTACTACAGTCAAAGCATATAACACCGGCTAGGCTGGCTTTGGCAAACCCTATCCTGTCCCACTATTGTTCTGCCCTGTCCTGCCTTTGTGCTGTCCAGTGTGATTATCTTTAACATCTTGGTAAAGAGAATGGAGGAGATTAAAGAGTTTGGGAAGTTTGAAATTGCAAAAGGTATACCTTAATCAGTCTAAGTAAGCACTCTCTTTTGGAATAAAAAATACGTACTGGAAGCACATTTATTAGGTTGTTCTCAGAGACATGCCACACTCTGCTGACTTTATAGCCCAATTTTGTTTGCTATCTCCTTTACAGCTCTGTATGTGTGTCCGCACATCTTTTTCATAAAAGTAATTTTACAGCATCAACATCTGGCTAGCCATAATTATTATATACACAGTTATTATTCTTTTATGTAATAAGCATAAGTAGTAATAGTTTATTTGAGCAAGCTGTTTTTAATGGATAGGTCACATTTTTCTGATAAAAAAATTAAATTTTAGTGATATCTAATTTCAGTGGAATTGTTATTTGATATCAATTTCAAACAGAATGCCATTCATCTAATATATAGGATAATGAGTACATCAGTCTTAGTAATGTATATATGAAACTTAAAGTAAAAGTGTGTGTTTTTTTCCTTAGCTTCCTTGAGTTTGTTCCACTTGGTGTTACTGTAAACCTTGATCTAATCGGTGAAGCCCTACTTAAGCTTTGCAGCCTTTATGCCAAAAATGACCACTCTCCACTGCGTATGTATGTCACAGCCCCTTTCATTTCTATCATGTGCACATATTGCTATGACTGACTAAACCTGAACTGAAGTTCCACTTTTAAGAATCCACGATTAAGCAGGCCATTTATGCAGAAAGGGACAGGCGACGTCTTTTCGGCAATAATCCCTCCTGCCTGCCTAATTGCTCTGGGTATCTTATAAAAATGGGGGGAAGGCTGTTATCGGGATTACACAGTGAAGAGTTCTGGATTGGATCTGAAGCTCAGTATACCATGAGATGGGAAGCACTGCAGGATATAAGGTAAACTCATTTAAAGAAAACTGAAACCATGCTTGTCCGTCAAAGCAGTATTGAAACATTTACATGGATAACTTTAAAAAAAGTTGTGTTATGTCCCAAAATTCATTGTTTATTATGTTCCAAATATTGGAGTGCCTAATATAATTTTGATAACCCAAAAATGAACACAATCACCTTTTTTACTTCACTGTATATGGTGAACATAAGTGTGAACAGTAGGTGTGTACATCAAACCAATTTTCCTGTATTATAATATTTTTTTTTGATCCAAAAAAAGGATTATTTAGAATTATTCCCTTTACTTCAACAAAGATAATTTTATTTGTTTCAAAGGATGGTATTACCTTTTGCAATTTACATTTGAAGGACACTGTTTAGACTAAGCCACACTTAGACCACCTATATTTGAACTTTATTAGGATCACATAAAAAATTATCTACATTGTTTGTGACCCACAGGTGGATATAGAGGATTTTCAGTGGCTTGTAAGATGAGTTGATTTTTTCCTTGTCTTTTTTTTCACCTCCTAATTCCATTGTTATCTCCAATTTTCCATTGTGTGGAAACAAGTTTTAGGGCTTCATTGGATTCACTATTGACAAATATAAGGAACAATAATAAATCATGGAATGGAGGAAAATTTAAATCCTTGTATAGAGCTGTCTGATCTTGATTTGTCAGTTATAAAATAAAAACTATTCCTTGGAAAAGGAAAGGACACAGTTGTGTTTGTAAGTTTGCTGAATGAAAGTTTTTGGGCCTTAGACTGTATAGATTGTCCTGGCAAAAATAACTGTAATTACCAATGTATATTTGATAGGCTTAGCTAGGGTTGGCACAAATCTTTGGTCCTTCAGAAATCATTCCATTTGTTTCCAAGTCAGCCTTCTTAAAAATATAGTTTTTAGTGTGGCACTTGAACATTTATTACATAAAAAGTAAATAAATATGAAAATAAAAAATAAATATGATATAACTACTGACGGCCATCCATGAAATAGAAATACAACCATCAAACGTTGATTTGTGGCATATGGCAAAGTCAGTGGGAAATAAGTTATTGGCACCAAACAAAACAAAACAAAAATTATAGCACCATATTCCTAATAGGTTCCACATGCCAAAACCATCTCTGGGGATGTGCAAGCACATGCAAACAAGACCCTGAACTTTGGCAAGATAAATGGACATCACATGTTGACAGCTAAATAGCTCCAATCATTATCATGCATATAATCATGCTTCCCTTATACAAGAAGAACATTAAAACTAAAACTGGCCTGAGACCTGAGAAAGAATAACATTGTGTTTCATATCTGTGAGCTAACTTCTTAAATGTTTATGGCAGAAATATTGTCTGCATCTGTTGCCTTTGCTGCTGGAAGATATCAATAAACTAGCAATCTAGATGAAGGACGTATCAAATAACATTGCTCCTGCTCCAAGATCAGAAAACAAGGTATTTTTAGTATATATATAGATTACTTATATGTAATTAAAATACATATAGTAACTGAGTGGTAATTCACCAAATAATGTAAAGTTAAAAACAATGCATAACTGTGTCCTTCATGCCTATTTTTGTTTTAAAAATAAGTACAATAAATGTGTTTAACAAAATTATAATGTGATGTTATGTTATAATAAATCTGGTTGTCTACAACCTCAATTACATTTTAATTGTTTTCGTATCAAACCTTACTCCTTTTTCCAGTGTAAATTATTTGCTGGCCTTTTTGTTGGCTTGGTTGGAAAGCTTGTCTGTTATATTTGAGAGAAAGGCCAAATGACCTCCTAGATGCTTAGGGGTCCCAATTGCATTATTGTACAGTCATGTCTTCTTCCCTACAAATTGTGATAGCAGCCAGTAGAGAGGAAGGATACAGCATTTGATCCCATTACAACTTTCTGATAAGCAGTAAGAATGCAGCTATAATCCCATTCTGGGTTCTCTTTGACATTTGGAATGGCCACTCACAATGTCACAATGTTTATTGGATGTGGGAGGAATGTAATTATGGGGAGGACATATAAGCTTCAAGCAGATAATACCCCGGCTAACATTCAAATTGGGACCCTAATGGTTCCAAGCAACACTGCCATTGTGCTGCCCAAAACGCAATTATATGTAATAGTAAAAAAAAAACAAAAAAAAAACGAAAACCATTCAACTTGGAAAAACAAAGCTAATTACATGTAGGAGTATTGCACTGCAGTAAATACTTAATGTATTCTACCTATGCATTATTAAAATTGTTCTATATTCATGTTCCTGTATGTGATTCCTTTTTAAACATGATATGATGTCAATCTTACCAATATAAAAACAATGGTTGTACCCTTACCCTCTTTTCCAAGTCCTGCTCCTGGTTCTTTGTATACTCATCTCAGCCTTGCTGCTTCCAGGCTCCTTGCTTTACAGGTCCTGGTACTCCAAGGAAGAGTTTTACTGCAACAGGGAGGCTGGGAACAGAGGAACTGAGATAGGAATACAAATGAAATAGGTTTGTTCTATATTTTGTAAAATAATAAAAACTCCGTATTATAATAAAACGTGTTTCATTTAATAAAATCCATAATACATACAAAGGTGTTTATATGATTAGTTAAAGAAGATGACCCAGCAACAAATGAATTAAATCTTTTAAATCAAGTGGGAATGTTAATAGAAAATTGCAGTAGAAATGTTGAGGGAAAATTATATATAATACAGTGGGGAGTACAATAAGGTACAAACAATTTGTAGTGTCTAGGTCTCTGTCACTTCCATAATTTATTGAATGCAAAGAGTTCTATTTCACATTCAATCCTCTGGGTCTGAGGGTATTCATATTATATATCCAGTCTGTTTCTGATATTGTTTTAACACCACCCCTTGTTCTTGTGCACTTGTGGTTTATATAATGAATGTTTTTTCTTCCCATATATGTGCTCTGTCATCCATGTCTTTAGTTCGCACTTTGTTTGTCCTAGGTTTTGTAGTCTACAAAGTCATTGGATCAATATATAACTTCTTTGATAGGTGTCACAGGTCATAAATTTATTGATGTCAACATGTTGGACTGAATTTTGTTATATAAATGGTGACAGTGTCCCAAAAAAGGTCAGAAATAGTGTTGAAATGTCAGGGAAAGTGTTAAAGCCTCCAGGGAAAGAGTGTGTTAATATATTTGTATAGGTTTTAGAAGAAAACCAGGTTTTTTAGACCCCTGTAGCTGGCCAAGGAAAGTGAAGGGTGGGCTCCTTAGCCCAACCCTGATTTGGGGATATATGCACCTGCACTGAGGTGCAAGGGAAGGAAGGTGATCAGTCGGAGGCTAGGAAGTGATCAGCCAGAGTGTTCCAGGCTGAGAGAAGAGCCAGAGTGTTCCAGTTCCAGGCTGAAGAGAGAGCCAGAGTGTTCCAGGCTGAGAGAGAGCCAGAGTTTTCCAGGCTGAGAGAGAGCCAGAGTTTTCCAGGCTGAAGAGAGAGTCAGAGTGTTCCAGGCATGAGAAGGCAGCCAGTGGGTTCCAGGCACGAGAAGGGGACAGAGCTCCAGGAAATCCAGCAGCCAAACAATACTACAAAGCTGTGAGTTCACAGTACTGATATAGTGTTTGCGTTAGAAAGGGCACCAAGCGGCGTAGCCAGATGCCCAGCCGGGCTACTGTTTATTGTTTTTGTTGTAAAGTTGTCG
Source organism: Pyxicephalus adspersus (assembly GCF_032062135.1). Classification (NCBI taxonomy): domain Eukaryota; kingdom Metazoa; phylum Chordata; class Amphibia; order Anura; family Pyxicephalidae; genus Pyxicephalus; species Pyxicephalus adspersus. The sequence continues at coordinate 49,095,614 of NC_092866.1, read as the reverse complement.
AGAGTGTGCTGTAACACCTGGCTAAATAAACATAACCGCGGTTCTTTTGGACATTTGCTGTTGGTTGCCTCTTACTTGCCCTGCAAGCATCCTGTTACCATGACCAATCCCTCTGTGCTATGTCACAATATATATATTGGCAAATTAGTTGATTTTTAATATGTTTTGCACAATATCTGCTTAAGCTCAAACTTCACTTTAATGTCATGTTTTACCTTCTTTTCATTATGGTTATTGGCCAATTTTGACCATCCTAAAACTTTGGTATCTCAAGATGTCTGTGTGTGTGTTCCTTGATGAATAAAAGGTACATCAAGTCAACTATTGCTAAACACCTTTAGTAAACATTAGACCTAATTTAAAAATTGGGCCAATTAATAAAGATAAACTATCATGAAAGAAAATGAGTCATGTACTGGAAACATTCTGGTTTTTGCCTGGAGAATATCTCTTTTTGCTTAGGCAATGGTTCTGATTGACAGCCGTAGATCTTGGTCTGCTGTTAAGTAGACCAGGGACCAGAACATATATATTAATTCTTTTTTGGGTCATTTCCAGAGCATCCCATGGTTGTTTTGCTTCCTGTGGACAGAGTTTCAAAACAATACATTTTGCAAAGTTTCAATGTCCCACTCAGTCTTTAACTCCTTGAACCTGGACTTTTTACCATGGACCCCATCCTCTACTCCATCCTCCATAGAAATGCTCCCAGGTATTGCAAAAAATCCGTGCATCTTTTTCCTCAAAAGAAAAAGTAGTTGGGAAGGCTAACATTTAATTGTTGTTTAGATTAAAGGTCTAAAGACCTTAAACATTATATACATATATATATATATATATATATATATATATAATATATTTATTAAGATACTCCAGCAGCCAGAAGAAGGAAATAGTTGAAATAATTACACATGTACAAAATGTCATTGGCTTTGTGAGATGTGCTGACCTTGATTCGCATAGCAATTCTTATGTGCCTTGCCAATGTCCCCGTAGACCTTTGTTACTGTGCACTGATGTAAATCAGGTCTGAAGGAGTGTAAGGGAGAGATAGCCTTAACCTTCGCCTGTCACAGGAAAAATAAACCGATAAGGCCGCACATTGCGACTTCACTTTGGGCCTCTAGATGGAGATAATAGGTTATTTTATGCTCTGCTTTCTTTGTAACAAAAGGCTAAATTCCACTTTATTATTGGACCTGGTAATCATTGTCTCCTGTATAAAAAGCAATAGGAAATCAAACATTTTTCGCAAGCTTTGAGGTTCCGTAAAGTGTTTAATTTTGAATGCCTGTTGACAACTGGGGAATTCTCAATATATATTTATACATATATCTATTTTATTATTTTTATCTGAGCACTGCAATAAATACCCTAAATGCCTTAGTGCTTCAGCTTGTCCTGTAGACACCTGCATGATGTGAGCATTTCTAATTGACTGTACAATGGATTGACATTGTGTGGAATATTGTTTTCCTTTCTGCTTGCATGTGAGCAGCTGATGGGACCCATGGTCAAGCCAGCACTCCTTGCTGTTTTCTAAGTTTCCTACTATGGACAATGGAGCAGATTGGCTATTTTATTTCATCCTGATACCAAGCCTTCCATCTTTGGAGTCACCTGCTCGAAACATAGCATAAAGTGTTTGATGTTACTGCTTGTGGCTGTGACATTTACTCTGCAGTTGGTCTGATCCCTAGCTCCCTCTTCTCTTGACATGTACACATGAATTACCAGTACAACATAACTGTTAAAATTGTTCTTTGAAAAACTAAATGCTCTTCTTACATTTGTTGTATGTGATTCATTTTTTGATAAAACTACAAACTGGTATAGTGCATTTTCTGTACTAAGCAATCCTGAACCAATCCCAATTCATGTCACTGTCATTTTTGCTGAACATGACAGTGTAAATTTGGATGTGGTGGAAAATGTAAATCAGTGCTTTCCAACCTTATGGACACGTTTGTTTTGGACCTTCATAGTGGAAGGCCAGCTACATTAAAGCAGAATTGTGAGTATGAAAACATTTATCCAAATGTACTCCTTAATAGCCAATTACTTATCCTAGTTCACCCTTAAAGTTAGCTCTATTACCATTCATGGCACTTTATTATTATTACAGTATTTATATAGTGTTAACATATTGTGCAGTGCTGTACAGAGTCCATGGTCATGTCACTAGCTGTCCCTTAAAGGAACTCACAATTTAATGTCCCTACCATAGTCATATGTCATTAATACAGTCTAAGGTCAAGGGGGAAGCCAATTAACCTTACTGCATGTTTTTGGAATATGGGAGGAAACCAGAGTACCCAGAAAACCCATATAAACACAGGGAGAACCTGTATACTTTATGCAGATGTGTCCTGGCCAAGATTCGAACATTCAAACCTGGGACCAAGTGCTGCAAAGGCCAGAGTGCTAACCACTGAGCCAACATGCTCAGTTACCTTTACCATCCCCC
>NC_092866.1:48933834-49093119 GCF_032062135.1 Pyxicephalus adspersus | reverse complement strand
CCCCCCCCCCCCTCATTCACAGCCTTTCCTTTGAACCCCTCTCCATCTGCAGCTTTCACCTCCATCCCCTAACCCACAGCCCTCACTTCTGTTTTGCATCCCCAGGCAGTATCCCATCCTGGCCAGGCAGCAATGTCTTTTCAAATGAGCATCTTTTGTTTGATGTAAGTAGTTTTTGTAATATATTCAGAAGGAAAGAGGGCTGGCATAAAATGACTTACCTCTTTATCGGAGTGGGAAGAGCCTGGGCATTGTTTCAGATCCCCAGTTTTTCTTATTGGGCAAGAGCAGTAAAAATAAACATGGCAGGTAGACTCTTAGTTATCACAATAAGTTGTCTGGAGGGCTGGGTACAGCCTATATGCCAGGATCTGGAGGGCCCTATTATAAATAAAAGTCTATAAAAGAAGAAATATATTGACTAATATTATTACAACATATTTTATATTATATCATTGTCTATAGTAGCTGCTATTAAAAAATGTTCAAGCCATTGCATGTTAAAAAGAAAATTACTCACTGACAGGCACTAGAAAGAGTTAAATATGATGCAGTAGGGCTGAGCTAAAAGCCAGGTACCCGGTAACATCTCCCTTTGAGATTTTGGCAGCTGTGCAGGTGACTCAGGGAACACATAGAAAGCTTACAGATCCTGAAATCTTTTCCTGTGAGCTGCCCGGGGGACTGGTTCCTAGAGGAGACAGTGAGGCCAGGATAGAGATGGGAATAGAAACTCATATCAGAGCCTATTTCAAACTGAAGGTTCAGGTGTTTCTATGTGCTTAGAACACATCAATAGCTGAATGCACATCCTCCTAACTCTAACAGGAGTAATGTCAGGATAAACATCACTAGTAAACTTGAATTAAATCATTGCCAGCACACAAGAGCAGGTTTTTGAATTAAAATGCTGTTTAATAGTGTTGCTTGAACATGACTCTGTCCAGTTTGAGACAGGTTGGGCCAATAAGCCATAAATGTTTGGTGCTAGTTGAACAAAAGTTTACTGGTAACATTTTGAGCCCACAGTATACATTTCTACTAACTCACTGTTGTCCCTATTGATTGCAAATACCAGTCTGTAGGCCAGTTGTCAAGGAATATAGTGGTGAGTATTGTTCCTATCTGATGGTGCCAGGGGCAGTTCTGCCTCCGTGTGACTTCCAGCCAATGAAAAGGCTTGTTTTATACAAACCTTATCAGCAGGTGTAAGCCCATATCCAATGTATATGGCGGACACCAACTGCCCTATTTGTACTAAAAATGGGCTAACTTTGCTTAGCTTGAACAAGAGGATTATTTTGATTGAGCATAACTAAATCAACTATCAAAAGGTTGGGCTGTTTGGAAAACTAACACAGCTTGCCCTCACCCAATGCACCATAAACCTACATTACTATGTCCATATAGTGAAATACAGGTGTCTACACTACACCCATCTTTTCCAGAGGCTTCAGGAGCTGATCCCCATGGTTTTGTGGTCTGCAAAGCTCTCACCTGGTTTTTATTTGGAGGGACTGTCTTTTACCCTCTTCTAGGACCAAATCTCTTTTTCCTCGAAAGTTTTCCCTCTTTCTGTTCTCTTTTAATTTTCTCTATAACATATGTATTAAAATTCTAATTTTTGTATGTTAAATAAAAACCCAGAATAAATGTAGTTAAAACGGTTCATCTGCTTTACCAGTAATGTTTTTGTTAATTTGTTCGTTAGGATCTGCCTAAATAGAGTTGTGCTCTTTATACTTTGTTCTATACTGTTTCTCTATTCTGGTTTCAGAATGTTGAGAAGTAAGATTTTGCAAATTTTGACTTTCACTTTGAAGCTGCATCCGGCAGGGTCCACACTGAATTACTACCCCACTGGGTTTTGGGAGGTTGCCTAAAGATTTAAAAGAGGTTGGTATAGACAGGACTGAAGCTAATACCTCCGGGGTTCTGATACTAATATGGTTTTGTCAGTTTACAATGCATTAGCCAAGTACAGATAAACTTTCTGATTGCCATATACCCTGTATACTTATTCCTATACTTATCCCTTTTTACGGGCATGAGGGTGAAATGTTTCATGATCCTCTTTCAATATTTAGACATCTAAGATAGTGATGGTACTAAAAGAACAAATGGCCCATCAGGTCTGGCTCTTTATTAAATTTCTCATCTTCTTTTTAACACTTTTGTTTGAGGGTAGATCTATGTGTATCCCAAGCTTGTTTAAATCCACTTACTGTTCAATTACATCTGCTGAGAGAATGTTCCAAGCATCAAGTATTCTTTCAGTAAAATAATTATTTGTGAGGTTCATGTCGAACCCCCTGCTAGCTTGGTGTTATGTCCCTGTGTTCTTGAACTTAATTCATATTTTAAATTCAACATGCATTCCTACATGTGAGTGGGCAGGCAGGTTAAATATAACACTAGCATCTCTGCCTAGAAGATTTTTTAGCATGGTTCTTTACAGCATATCTAGAAAAGTGTAGGGACCTGTCGTAAAGTCTTTTGCTCACATCAGATGACTTGCTGCAATTTCATACAAGTCATACAAAGCCAAAAGCAGGCCAGAAATAGGTCAATTGTAGGTCATATACACCTAATAATAAATTCTAAATCATCTCTGAAGAATAACAAAATGATCTCAACATGATGTCATCATCAGAAGCCCAGAGTCTGTCCATCATGGCCTTAAATCAGTTTGTAGCTGTGAATTATATTGCTTTGAAACAATGGAGCTGATAAAAAATGTTGTAAAGGGTGAAAAACATATTAAAATGAATTTATAAACTACAATTTGTTTTCTTTAAAACATACTTCATACAAAGTTGCAATTAATACTCTTTTTGTATCTAAAATTACCAGATGTAAGCTGAATTCTCTTGGTTTCTATTAAAACATTTCACTCTTGCACCTTCTACGCCAACAATTTTCCAGTTTAATTCACCTACAGAGGTGGCATATGCTTTACATTTTACATATTCTTTTAAGACATTCACAGTTTGTGGTATGTTTTACTTTTTACAAAATAATGTGAGCACATATGATAAATAAAAGGAATCTGTCATGGTTGTACTTTTGACTTAATGTGCTAAAGGGCAGATGCCAATTCCACACCTGATGTAGTTACCACTTACAGATTAACCAGTGCTAACTCAAAGCTGTAATATTTACATTACAAATTAACTGAAGTCGAAATGATAGAATTAAGTGAATGTTGAGAGTGATGATTTCCACAGAAACATTAAAGCAGGATAAGGACCCAGGCACAGGTGGATGCAGCACAAATGCTTAATATAAGTGCCATCATTTAACAACAGCACATAGTGGCATACATGAAACCATATTGTCCAAAAATAATTATAATTCCATGTATAATATAATTTAAATGAAGGGGAGAAAATGTGTGATTGTGCTCTAATGATAATAAGGGCTTGTTTATATGAGTGGTGTAGCAGTGGTTTCACAGTGGATGGTTTATTGCCTTCCAGCGGCCATTTAAAGTTGCTCCATTCTCTTTATAGATGGAACAAATGAAAGCATATCAAGGGTAGAGCCATTGCAGTTGACATGTGTTTGTGGTAGATCCCACAGGTGTTCCCAGTAGATCCCTTGTTCGCAGGGACAACTTGCAATGTATAGCAGTCAATTGTCCATTCCGCCCACTGTTTGAACAGTTGGATGGATCCATGAATGACGAGTGCTTTACACACGCCAGATTCTAATCCGATATCAGCCCTGAGGTGTTCATTGGACGAGAATCATCTGACATGTGTACGTAGCCTAAGGCCTTAGTGCAATAATTGTCGTTTGAAGGGATCTTTTACCTTTCCAATGACTAACAATTGCATGATGCATAAGCGAGCTCTGTACATACAGCACTGTTCCGCACCATGGAGAGGGGAGGGGGAGAACGATGGAGTGGCACCCTGTTGCCCTCTCTCCCCCTTCACTTTTATTACGATCGTTCGTCGTCCATCGTCTGTGGAATCCTGTCGTTTGGACGATGGACGATGAGCCCTGTACACACGTAAGATTCCCGTACAAAAGCCCTGAGCCGATTATAAAACGAGTAAAAATAAGGATTTCTGTAACTTTTCTTGCACTCATTTACAACACAGCAGAAAGTATTACCACTGGATACAGGAGGGCAACAGGGTCAGCAATGGCAGCCCTAATTTCATGATAGGGTCAATTTTAAAAGTTCCCAGAAAATCCTGAAGCAAGGTTTGTTTTTACAGGAATATTGTGAATCACTTATCTGGAGTACCATAATGAACCTAGATGGGATAAGCCAAAGGCAGACATGGCCTTGTCTTTGTGTAGCTGGAGACGTATTAAAATTTTACATCCAGGATATGTACATTAGCTGCTTTTAGGTCTCAAGGATGGACAGCTTCAGAGATAAATACATTACCGCATTGTTATAATGGAATAAATGGCTACAAAGTAAAAGAATGTTATATATACTGTGGTATGCATTTTGTAATGTTAATTATTTTTATATATAAATAAATATTATATATGTGAATATATATTAACACACACACACAATTCTCAAATAAAATAAGGGAGCAATGATATCATGTATTCTATTTTGATGATTGAAATATTCAAGTCAAACATTTTTTTTATATACATTGTGTAATTAATTGAAAGCAAAATGACATAAAAAATAGAATATAGTCAAAAGAAATTAAAATGATTAACCTACTGCCTGTATTAACTCCCAACAATGGGCCTGAATTATCAAGGCTCTCCAAGACTAGAGAAGGTAGGCTGTCATGGGAGAACTTGGGTGATCGAGCAAATCTGGAATGGATCTGGCCTGGAATTGAAAACATTTTTCAACTAATTACCAATGATTTTTAAGAAATCTATTGTTTGGTTTGTTGGGTTACCCAGGTTCTCCCATGATAGTCTATCTTCTCCAGTCTTGGGGAGCTTTAATAAGTCAGGCCCAATGTCTGAATGTGCTTCTGATGAGAAGGAGTATGGTGCCTTGGGGAATCTCCTTTAAGATCCGAATAAGGCATCAGTTAGCTCCTGGTCGTGGACAGTCACAGGATGCACTGATACATATTGTCGGGGGAATGTGGTGGCCAGTCAATGGCATCAATGCCCTCATCATCAAGAAACTGCCTATGCACCATGAGGCTGGGAATTGCCATGCAGCATGAGAAACTCAGGCTCCAGCACCAGGACAAGGTCAGACAATGAGTATAAATAATCTTATTCAAATGTGACCTTTATGGGTCAAATAATAAATTAAATAATGTAAAAAGAAAACAAGGACAAAAGGGTACAATAGAGGGAGAGTCCCTCCAAAAAAGGAACAAATGGAAGGTATAATTATATGTAAATCTAAAATCTAAATTTTATTATGTTTGTCATTAGGCCTCAGAAATATATAATACTCCAAATATTAATTTATTTAATCTGTTGCAAAATTCTTACTTGGAAAGCTAAGCAGTACCATACAGCTAGATCACACCTACCGGTTACTGTTAGAAGCCATCCCCGATAAGCTGTTGCTTACAAATTACCAGCAGTAAGATAAGGATGCTAATTCACCCATATAGATAATTTTTTAGAATAGTATGTACAGTTATAAAGACATCACTTACAAAGGGATATTAATAGAGCAAGTTCAGAAATGGGCAGCAAAATGGTGGTAGGTGGTAGGCCTGAAGGATAAAACATATGGGTAGAGACTGTAGAAACCATATGTACGAGGGGGTGCTGAGAATTCCTGGCTATGTCCAGAAAGAGGAGAGCCAGAGTTATGAAATAACACATTTATTCAACAAATTCCCCCTGAGACTGATGCACTTAGTACAGCGTAGTTGCTGCTTTTCTAGACCGTTCAAATAAAAGTCCTTTGGTTGGGCCGCAAACCAGCTCTAAGCAGCATCTTTGACATCAGAAATGTCTTTAAAACGTTGCCCATTCAGGTGTTTTGGCCGATTTCTGGGTTCGGAACTTCCTCGGCTGCGGGGACCAGCTCATGGACAGCATTGCAGGTTGCCGGGTCAGTTGAGGTTGGGAGGTGCCCACTGCGGGGCTCATCTTCAACGGTGAAATGGCCCAGTCTTAAAACGAGATATCCAGGTTTTGACAGTGCTGTAAGAAGGACTCTTCTCCCCTAGTGTTTGTGACATCTCAGTGTCAATGTCCTTTGCCGACTTTCCCTGGAGAAACAAAAACTTAATGACAGCCAATAACTCCAATGACGTGAAACTTGCTTGTGCCTCTGCCATCACAGCTTCTCACTAAAAGAAAAAACAGTTTTAAGAATCACAAAGTCCTGATATTTGCACAGTTACATACTAAGATATTAGGCTGTCACATGCCCCAACACTCATTTTTCTATTTTATCAGGAAGGGGGCAAAGCCAGGACTTTTTCGGCACCCCCTCGTACAAGTTAAGAAAAGAAGGATAGGGGAGAATTACATTGAGAACTTTACATATACTAAATGGTCTACATATAAAGCATTCTCTGGTGGGGAATCAATTGCTGGCATTTACAACAAATGTACCAGGAATATTCATCTGCAGAAAATATTTGCTAATATTAGATTCACTGTTACAAAAGCTTGAAATATTCCCATTAATGTGAATAAGGTTCATGTAGTATTTTTATTTGAAGCTAAGATCACCACCTGAACGGTCAATGTATTTTTGTCTTTAGAGTCCTGGGTAGATTTACTTCACACAACATAAAGTAAGCTTTTTAAGCAGCTTTTATCAGAACAAAAGACTCTTCGAAGATTTCCCCACAATTTTGTGTCAATTAGAGGAAGTTTCTGTACACTGAATTCAGCATACAATGTCTATTTTTTAGTAAGATGATCAGCATATCTACCACCTGGATCATTGCCTCTCAGGCATATGTGCTAATCATCTTTCTAATAAACGATAAATGGACATTGTAAGCTCATTTCAGTGTACAGCAACTTCCTCTGATTGACTGCTGTTATAGAGCAGAGACGGGCTCATGGTTTGTTCTGCCACTTGACAATACTTTAATAGGTAGATACGTAGTACCCTATCTATAATGTCACTCACTAGAAAAGGCTAGGTATCTCAATTACTAGGGACATTATGCAGTATTTTTCTACCTATTTTCTGCATTGTCTGCCTAATGAAATGTATTGTTTTACTCTACGACTTTCCAGATTACTGCCAACATAATCCAGAACAGGCAGACACATGTACATTTAAAACCTTCACCTCCACACTTTTCTTTAATACTTGTTTCTTCAAAGAAGACATTTCCACACCAATTCCACCAGAGAAAAGGACCTATTGAAAATAGGAAGAAGCTTGCACAACTGGAAAGAGAGCATCCCAACGTCTCAGATATGGTGGAACTAGATTATTTCCAGCAAAAACATATGGATCAGATGGCAGTTTGTTTGGTTATGTGCCTATTTCTATATTCAGACCATCAAACGACCATCAAATGATACGCGTTTATATCAGCAAATAGAAAGCAAGGAAATTAAGCAATGAAGCAAAAAGCACAGATGAACAGAAAATAAGACTACCAATCCACAGCAGCTGGAAGAGCTCTTTTTTTGGTCAAAGATCTGTTGGCCAGTGTTTGTGTCCTACAAAAACCATCAACATACATTTCCAGCTCTACTTTCCTGCATTGCTTCCTCCTACATAGCTGAAAACAAACAAGCAATGTCACCGAAAGGACATAGACAAGTCCAAAGAGAACTCCTCCTCCATAAAAACAGCGGTTTGTCAAAGTCGATTTGTCTACACCAATTCCACCGAAAAAGAGGATAAAGATTGAAATTTTGAAGAAGTTGGCATAACTGGAGAGACAGAGTGCACCCCAATGTCCCAGATGATGCGGAGTTTTTTTTTTGGATGAAAAAGACTTAAAGATTAAGAGGTGGCAGCTTATTTTGACTATGGGCTTTGCTAGAATTTTATTAAAGCGGACCTAAACTAAGAAAATAAAAAGTTCCCAGGAGGTAAAGATAATGTAGAATAAATAAAGTCCTGGCTCCTGGTGGCTTTTTTGTGTTAGTTCTACAATGCACGTGTGCCATATAGTGTACAGCTCAGCTCTGTGTATAGGGGTGCAGCATACAGAGCCAAACACCTAGGATAATGTAACTTCTGCACTTTGCAAAAGCTACGTCACCAGTGGCTGAAGTGACCGAAGAAGATCCCAGTGGATCCAGAGGAGATTCAGGGAAGTTGTCAGTCTTGGAAGACACAGTGATGACCAGATCCTGCAGCTGTCATTGCTTCATGCCACCTCCACACAGGTAAACATGTTTCATAATCAGCATGTTAGCTGTGCATAGTTGCTTATTATGGCAGAAGCTAACCACCCACCAATGAGTACAGTTCCACTTTTTACTAGGGTTACTACAGGTAGTCCCCGGGTTAAGGACATCCAACATATGGACGCCTCCTGGATAGGAATAGGGCTTCCCTGCTCTCTGTGTGCAGGACGGAGGCTTAATGTGGAGAAGGGGCTTTTTGACTTGCAGAAGAAATCTTTTGCTAAACAAAAGTGAGGTTGTGGTCTTAGGGGGTGAGCTCTTTCTGCAACCTCTTGTAACTCTTTAATGACCAAGACAAACTCTGTAGTTGTTTCTTTTTGCATAATAAAGCACAGCTTGCTCCAAAAGTTAAAATATGTCATAAACTTTTTTCCTTTTTTTTGGTTTGTTTGTGATTAACTCACAGTGAGGATTTTATACAGTAACTGACACTATGCTGCCTATAAATATGTTGAGACAAACATCTGTCCTAATTACATTTATTAAAATAATGTACTTGTTCCCGACTTACATACAAACCCAACAACAAGAACAAACCTACAGTCCCTATCTCGTATGTAACGCAGGGACTACCTGTAGTTAGGTACTGTATGTATAGTATTATTTCCATTAGGAATTTGCATGAATGACAGGACTCTAAATAAATGGTTTATATGATTTTGTTTGTTCAAGTATGCTAAGACACACAGCGCAAGAGACTATCAAAGCTTTTCATAGGGTACTCATTATTCAGGCTTAAGACAGACCAGCTAGAGGAAGTTTAAACTTTGCAAAACTTAAATGAAATGTAAGTAAGAACATTATGTTATGTATACCTGTTCTACTAATATTTGTTTCAAAATATTGATGTAAGAGTTACAGTTATTTTTAAATGAACATCTCTTCGCTCAGTATCCTTTATCTGATGGGTATTTCGACAGAAGAAAGAGTGTTTCAACTCTACACACTAGACTCTATATACATAGAACTACTGGGGTCATTTTCTACAAAAAACACACACACAATAAAAAACTCGGAAAAAGAACTTTCAACTTTTCAATTTTTCAACTATACTTAATACATTATTTTATAATCTGTATTATGTTGTTTATCTGATATTTGCTCCTTTGTATTGAACACATTTTGGATTTGTATTCAAGTACAGAAGTACATTTGGGGGTATGAAGTAACAATAATCATATTTACCATGCCTAGATGAAATATATATTTCTCATGTTATTTTTTTGGGGATAATAACTGTGTAAATGTTAATGTTTGTATTTACTACTTGTTTCTGTGTTTTTTTTTTGTTTTGTTTTTTACAGTAATTTTATGACATCCATGATTTTTAACTAGTAGATGAAATTCAAAAGTTTGACAATTGTTGTCAATTGTTGAGTTGTTTAGAGTATATTTTTTTTTTTTCAGATTTGGCTAGCATAAGGAACAGTTAGGGTCTTTGTCGAGTTTAATTTGCTGTTCCTATTGTGGTGCTTTTTATCAACTCATACTTCAAAACAAATAAAAACTTTATATACGTTTTAAGCAATGTACATGCTAGTTAGGTTTAACATTTCCTAATGTTGATGATGTCTTAGGCTGCGTACACATGTCCAATGGTTCTCATCCGTTACTCGGCCCAGGGCCGATATCCGAAAATCTGGCGTGTGTACAGCGCCCATCGTCCATCGCCTGAACGACCATCCTGGCGGATCCGCGGACGATGGACCACGAACGATCCTAATGGAAGCGAAGATGGAGAGGACGCAACAGGGTGCCTCTCAGTTGTTCTCCCCAGTGCTGTATGTACAGTGCTCGTTTCTGCATCGTGCAGTCCATAGTTGTTGGAAAGGATCGTGAAAGATCCTTTCCAATGTCAATTATTGCACGTGTGTATGTAGCTTTATTCTAGAAGCACTCAAAGGAGATGATTAATAATATCATCTTTCATTAATACAGTACCAACATTTTAGACAGCTATGATTTACTGAAGAGAACCTGTCTGCAATGTAGGTATTTAGTCAAATGAAAGAGTACCTGAAATTTATGCGCACATGACTGAATGCTAGACAAAGGTTCAATTCACCTTGTTTAGTAAGTAAAGCCATTTCAGTACTAAATATCTTTACTCCAATTTCTTCCATTTCTTCCAATCCTTATTTGGACCCTAAAGTCCAAATCCAGATTCTGTCCATGCTACTACCCCAGATGCCTCCTAGAAGTTTTTTTGTTTTTTTACTTTATACCTACCTAAGCGTCCAAACCAGTCACTCATAGCCAGGGCCTCCACCATGTACATCAAGCAGTGAGCACCATGGGCCTGATTTATTAAAGCTCTCCAAGACTTAAGAAGATATACTATCATGGGAGAACTTGAGTGATCCAGTAAAACTGGATTGGATCTGATCCAGGATTCAAAACATATCCAACTGATGGGAAATGCTTTTTTATGAAATCTATTCTAGGTTTGCTGGATCATCCAGACTCTCAGGTCTTGGAGAGGTTAAATAAATCAGGCCCCATGTCCCTGTGTGGGATTATTCAGTGAATGACCAAGCCAGGGCACCCTGCACACACAGTAGATTTTCAGCCTCTATGGCTGTAAGTCCAAGGAAATCTGTAGCTAAAAAAAGTACTGGGGAAGTTAGGAGGCAGCTTCAACATGAAGGGGGGAGCACTGCAAATCCAAGGTGCTTTTTCTTTTTCAGACCTGCTGGGAGACATAAAAATAGCCCTGGAGTTGGGTATAAACAATCAAACTCTCTAATAGATTGCTGATCTCTCATGCTCTTTTCTTCCAACAGCAGAGCAATGCAGACTCATTCCTCTAAAAGGCCCAAAAACTCAAAATATACAATGAAAAGCTGAACTCTGTCTGTCAGAGAAAAGTTCAAAGAATCTCCTTCCAGGGGCATAGAGGGAAAGATTTTTCATTTGTTTCAAGTACGTCAATAAAGTAGCATTGGCAGAGCTGTTTCTGTCCCCTTCTACTTGAGGAAACCTCTATGTATTAAACATAAAATCAGCAATTCTTGCCAGGAGTTATCCGTATTAAGTGCTTACATTCATATTTTATGATTGCTAAGAGAGCAGAAAGAACAAGCACCCGCTGCCGATCCTTTGCTGGTCAAACCATTGCGGTATTCTATAGCATTTTGGTTGCAAAGGAGAAATGCTGTAGTAGGAGGTAAGTGCTTTCCTTATCAGTGCTATTGACTGGCCTTTTTATGCTATGGCTTGCACAACAAAGACTTGAAATACTATAGGCCACGTAATGTATCATGATAAAGTATGTCATTGTATATTGGCTGGTGTGTTTGTGCACAGGCTGGTGCGTGTAGACCTACCTGTCAAGTGCAGGTTTATACATTCAAATGCAGTCCACCTCTAATGCAGATATTCAACCCAAAAGGCTGCTTCTGACCATCTTTGCATGCATTGAAAACACATCCCTAAAGGGACGGTGTTCAGGTGAACACAACCTAAAGCAGTTCAAATGCAGCCACCAACTGGTGAGACATTGAGGTTCATTTACTGTAAACCTGCCAATCTGCTTTGATTTACAGTTTGTATGTCAAACTCAGGAAAGCATTGTCTGAATAAAGCCCCTACTCTATCCAAACACATTGGGGCTACTTTATTAAAGCTTTCCAAGGCTGGAGAGGATACACTTACATCAGTAAAGCTGGGTGATCCAGAAAACCTGGAATGGATCTGGTCCAGGATTCAAATATTTGCTAGCAGATAGCAAATGACTTTGAAGAAATGCATTCCAGGTTTGCTGGATCACCCAGCTTTACTGAAGAAAGTGTAAACTCTCCAGCCTTAGAGAGGTTTAATGCATCAGGCCCATTGTATTAAACCATAAACAATCAATACATTTTTCACAAGCACATCATACACGATCCTTTAACTTCAGAGCAGTTCCAGGTAGGTAAATAAAGTCTGGGTTCATTAAACTTAACCTTACTTTAGTAAATCAAGGTTCGCTTCGGTGGTCTACTGACATTCACCTCTCCAGCATTCCAAAATACATGGTGTCTGCCAATGCCAGGAAGAACAATGAAACCCTCCTGAATCAATGGACATCACTTGGTTGTTAGACCTAAGCACAATATTATTGGAGGAAGTCACATAATTAGGCTCTGTCCTGGGGGATCCACGAACAACGAGCAACAAACGACTGCGGTGCAAGTGAAAAGGAGGGAATGCAGCGGGGTGCCACTCGCTCGTTCTTCCCCCTCCCCTTTTTAATGGCGCTGTATGTATAGAGGTGGTTCATGCATCTTTCAGTCTTTTGGAAAGGATTGTAAAAGATACGTGTGTACATAGCCTTACCCATACTTGGTTTTCTGCGCTGCCTGCAACAGAGGAAGGAGCAGTTTCAAATTGACATTTGAACAAAGTAACAGAGTCTCATAAACTTCACTTAAATAAAGTTAGATCAACAGTATGACAGTGCTATAACCAGTAAGTAGAGTTATATATATTCATGACCGGATGGTCTTGAATAATGATAATGTTCTTACCTACCATATGCTGTGATAGTGTAATCCACCAGGAAGGCTGAAATGTAATTTTTGTATCCAGGACTCCAAGAAGATCCAGACTTAATTTTTTTTAAATGGTAAATGGCAGCTTACCCGTCTTTAAATGTGGTGGCTGCATTTGTTTCCTTCTGTAAGCTTTTTTATTTTGACATGGTGATATTATCAACAACAAAAACAGGATAGTACTATCTATTCCGCCTCTATTGTCCATGACAAAAAGGGAGATGGCTTGGTATAGGGCTTGGAAAACATGCTTGGAAAGTGTCATTGATTGTATTCAGCACAGGTACAGAAAGTTATCAGCTCACAAGATTCCTGGGAGAATCAAAGAGTATTATTTTAAACTTATCAAACAAATAAGGAAACACATCAAATTTTACAGACTAAAAGGTCCTAAGTAATAAAAACTCATTGGTAAATCCATTTCCAGTGATAATGAGCAGCCTACAAGGGGCATGATTTTGAAAACCTGGAGCCAGAGATATCTAATATTCAAAAGAAAGGGAGCTATTTTCCCACAATCCCTCAAATATTGAGAAGGGTGGGGTAGAGTTTTAATTTATAATTTCAGATTCTATCATTTCTTTAAGCTCTAGATGCCAAAACAATACATTCTATGTTTTCTTCATTGGAAAAAGTTGATTTAGGTGCTCTTGTCTCCTTTGGCATCGCATCTTATCTAACTGATGGGTGACAGGCTGTTGTCCTGAATGATTCTGCAGTTGTTACTGTCAGTGCTGGTAAAGTTCTTTATTCTTATTTCTACCTTGTCCTTGTTTTCTCCTTGGTAAGCTTTATTTAGCCATGCAGGAAGGAAAGAGGAACTTTTCCTTTCAAACTGCTTATCATGGTACTTTAGTCATGACATAATGGCTCTACTGTAAGTGTCATAGGATAGAGCGTCACCATCTATCGGTCCCTTGGAAGCACCTTGGATGGTGCTTAGGATTTGGGAAAGCAGTATGTGGAAGTGGTTAGTTAGCCATGGGCCCACCATTACCCCATGTAAATTGCCTATCTCCTTGCAAGATAATACCATTTAGTGATTGAGGAAGATAAACATTCTACTACAGCCTTTTGCAGGGGTCCTGCATATGTTTGGTACTGAAATGAGTGAGGGCATCACTATTTATCTAAATAACACCTATTCTGAGGTATGGTGATGGTTCAGGGGAGCTGCAGCTTCCTAAACTGCAACTACATTTGCCCTTTAATTTTACAAACATGATTTGGTCCAAACTTACTGTAAGGAAAGGATTGTTTCCTTTAAAACCATTTCTCACCTACTTTCCAGTCTTCCCCTGCAGCCGATTCACTGTAATTGCCAACATCACAGTCACAACTGTATTGTGGCATAAACACCTCTGCATCTAAAAATACTTTAGGATTCCCAGTTGCACATTGTCTAGTGTAATCTGCCAGGCATTGCTGACCTTTACTTAAGCAGGTACATGGCTCTGGGCATCTTTTCAACTTATCCAAGAAAAATCAGAAGCTCCTGGCAATGTTGTTTATAAGAACTGATTGCCATTAATAAATAACTTAAACAAAGCAGAAGTTGCTAACCTTCTGAAGTCCTTTGCTTTAAAATCTTACAATGCACATCCATACGCTTCCATGGCTGCTTGCTTTAAAGCCAAACTCTAGGTAGAAATAACATTTGAAAGTTATTTAATATATATAACCCAAGCTTTCAACTACAGCACATCATTGAGGCTGATGTCACCATCCTTCTGGTGAGATCCAAGGGAATGTTAACCTCCCTGGGGGTATGATAAATTTAGTATTTTTAAATGTCAAAGCGGTACATTTATTATTTCAAAATACTTCTTATTTTAAATATCCCGCCAGTCCCGCCCCCAATACATGCCACCCGCCCGCATACATCCAGCATGCCAGCCCGGCATCAGCATCCCCTAGCCTCGCCTCTCCAACGTTCACATCGGGATGCGAGGCCAGGGGACACAGATGCCGGGCTGCAGTAAGCCCTCAATTCCACCCCGAGTTTGGCTCGGGGTTACCACTTTTCGTAATGAAATTTAACCTCGAGCCATACTCAGCATTACTGCCAGGGGGGTTAAAAACCCAAGTTCTATTTAAGAAGCAGTCAATGTGGCTTTCCCTGGTGGCAGATCAATCAATGACATTTAAAACACATTCGTCAGAAAGATTTTCCTGCAGTGAATGTTTAGTGAATGTCATATTCAGGGTTTTTTTCAATATGCCACTGTAATAAAATTAGTTGATGGACAGAGTACTGATTGCTATGGATTTCTGCAATTTGCACAATAAACTTTACTTTCTCAATACACTTCCTGGTATTCCTGGTATCATATTCCTTATAGTGCTAGATGACCAGGTTCACTAATTGTCCAGTTACAATATTAATAAAAGCTATTCACTAACATTTTAAGTTCACAAACATTATTATTATTATTTAAAAATAATGCCCACTGTATGCACAAAATGTTCTTTTGGCTGCGCAGAAAGCAAATATCATATATGACGAATATGTTCTGCAATGGATAGAAATAACTGCACTCAATTGCAGAACATATCTGACATATGGAACATATTTGAAATATTGATTGGTCATCAATTATTCTTAAAGGTAAAGTGGAACGAGGTCTGTGAGTTTGTTTTGGATAAAGAAAAAAGCATTAAAAACTAAAGTCAAGTTTTTTTTATACCCTCTGAGGGAATATAACAATACTTCTTAACATGGATAGATATTTAGCAGAATGTGAACCCACTGCCCTGAGCCTGCAATTATTTGGCAGACATGGTCCGTGGTCCGTGCGACCCCCAAGCAGGGTCCTTCTCCTGATCCCACTCGGGGGTGCAACGGCCAGAGCCACAGACCACCTAAAGTGAAGATTAGAAGCTCAATTTGTTTTAATATAGTGACAACATTTTTAAAGTTTTGATTAGCACTTTAAAACTGAGCAGTCAATGGCCATAGAATTTAATTGTGTTTGCCGATAACCCCGATGGCTGTGGCTAAAGTGGTGATCAAGGTGTTTGAAACAATCACCACTGATCTCTATTGTAGCCTATGATGTTTGCAACTTTAAAAGTGGGGGAAAGCTATCTGAACTATAGAGTGGACGTCAGGCTGAGCACCACTTTAATGGCAATCACCATCTTTCAACAGGAAAAGCGGTGGTCCTGTGAAAAGTGGAAATCTTTTCAGGTGATCATCACTTCTATAACTTGGCCCCCAGCTGTCTACATCCTTCCTTGGTTTGTGTGAAAATCTTGGCAGATCAGCAGCTTCTGAAATACTCAGACCAGCCCATCAACCATGCTGCATTTAAAGTCACTTAAATAAGTGGTCGCAAACCTTTTCGGACCCATGGACCACTAAATTTACCGGATTCGGACCATGCATGTGTGGGGAGCTGTGTGTCACTCATAGGGGAAGAAACTTTCCCACATAGTGATGTCATGATTCCAGAACCTGCCGACTCTTCCATCGCAAGTCTGAGCCACTGCCCTGAGCCCACGATCCGTACAGGGGACATGGTCAGTGGTTCCCCAAGCGCGGTTCTTCTTATGATCCCACTTGGGGCGCACCGGCCAGAGCCTCGGACCACCAAAATTTTCTCACAGACCGCCGGTTGGTAACCTCTAACTTAAACGACCTTTCTTGCCTACATGATTAAAATCATTAAGTTGCTGGCATGCTATTGGCTGATCAGATATTTTTATTGATAAGCAGTTGTACCTTATATAGTGGCTAGTGAGTGGATATTTCCAGCAACACATCTTGTATGAAGGTATATATGCTAACCACTTCTTTTTGTCTTCTGTCCAAAACTGTTTCTGTAATCTGGTACAGCTAAGGCATAATGCTTGATAGCGTACATTTCCTCTAAATATGATGCATTAGTCGATACAAGGGAAGACCCGCTGTGATTCTATCTTGTATTCTGCTCGGAGTTACAGCATAGGTAGACTCCCGCTTGCCATCCAGCTGTGCTGTTTTCTTTTTATTGGTTTTCAGTTTTTAATGACTCTTGTCTTGCTGACAACAAATTCAGCCAGCAGCCGCTTTTTACTGTCTCTCATACCAATATATTCCCACTATAAAAACACTAATATTATTTCTGGGACTCATTAAAATCACTGGTTGACCTGTTTCCCTTATTAACCAATCAAAAACTGTCATTTTACTTGTGCAGTTTAATAAAAAAAAGAGAAAAAAAGATTTGATTATAGAAGAAACAGATTTGATAAATATTTATTGATGTATTTTCTATAAAAAAAATGAGAATTTGTTTGTGAAAATAATGTGAACCCCATTGCTCCAATATCTACATTTATATAAGCTTTAAAAATTGTCATGACATTACAAAAACTTGTTTTTAGTCTTTCATGTAAATTTCATGTAGCTTTCTTTAAAATAGTTCTATGTGATCCTGTCATTAAACTGGAGGAAATCTCAAGCAGGCAGGTTGTATATTGCAGAGTGGATAGGTGAGGTGCCTTCTGCAATAAAACATACTTGTCTGCAATCTTTTGTGTAATGTACTAACCTGGTACACTTGGCTCAGCTCAATGTTTAAATCCCGGGATACCTGGCTGCTGGGTATAATGTAACTTCAGCAAGCATATGCTAAAGTTAAATCAAACTCCAGCTTTGCTAATCATGATGGCCAAAGAGCCAAACTCAAAAAAGGATCAGATGAAAACTTGGGCACCCAAGGGACTTCCCATTATGACTTAATAGCTGTCTCAAGTAAGAAAGAAGATTTGTGCTGGCTGGTCATATTACATTTTTTAGCTTTATTGAATAAAGCTCAGTGACCTCACCAGTTTATTTTAAAGCAACAGACCCTCAGTGTACAAATCCCCAATGCAGGTAAGTATGTGTTTACATATTGGCGAGCCAAAAAGTTACAGTTAGTTTTTGGAGTATGATACTTTGCTTTCTTGATTAGAATTAATATATTCAGCCGTGTTTGGACCAGGAATTTGAATGGCTAAGTTGCATAATAGCTATGGTTACTTGCCATTACTGCGGTACATTGTTCATTTGATTTTGTTCATTCTCGTCTGCTATCCTTGGCATGTTGTATAACCTGGAATATACTGATCAAGGAGACGATTTGCAAAGTGATAAATACCTTAAGTTATTATGTAACAGTATCTGGTTCCCTAATTCTTACTACAACTTATAGAGTGTATACCAAATGTCTGTAATATGCGTTGGGTACTTTGTATGGAACTACTGTTTATATAAGGTATTGGGATGCATCAGACTGTATATACGTGATGCCAATGATACATTTAGGTAGTTTTAGGAAAACTAAAACATTTTTATCCTAAATGTTTACTCATTGTACAATGCATGAAAAGTCCCAGTTATTTACTGTTGCTAGTTGTTCTAGAATTCATATACACTTTACTTTGTAATATCTACAGGATATTGTTATAAATACTAGCAGGTTGATTCACCTACTGGCTTTTAACTTTATTGACTCAATAGTTAAGATCTGTCCAGCTACAATTGTATTTTATTCACATGTAGCTCTAGGAATTTATCTATGGACACATAGTGTAAGACTCCAGCACTTTCAGATACCATCAGCTACGCTGATTGCCAAAGATGAACAAACCTATTTGGCCCTACAGAGTTTGCAGTCTGATGTGTGACCAGTTGGATAATTAGCTGCATAATGTCAATTTGATTGTCTTGCTGAAACCGGTAACAGAATTTTTTTGCAGTGGCATTTTCTATTATTGGGATCACCTTGGCACTGTCATTTACATATAGAACCCAGATGGGCTTTCTTGCTTCCTGTGTTCTTCTTTGTAACGTTCTGGTTGATGTTCTATTTGAGCCATGGGAATCCATTTGTCCAAGCCTGTCAACAGGAGGGAGTGGACGATGATTGGCCATTTAGCCTGCTCCTTGGAGGAAGGAGGAATTTGGTGGGAGTGCAACTATCGCCACCTGGAGATCAGGCAGACAGAGACCTAGGAAAGGTTTTGTGCTCTCAGGGGGAAAAGATTGGATGTTCTTTTGCAGAAAAGGGAGCGGGAGAGACAGCTCAACTGATTTGTGAAGGCTTACTATGGGAAATGACTGGTGGCTATTGCTGGAAGAGAGCCTCACTGGTTAATTTTGGAAGTTATGATTATTGAGGTTCATACTTTCTAGGGCAGTAGTGGCCACCACTGGTGGTTCGCAGGAAAATTCTGGTGGTCCACAGAAAAATTTGGGCATTATCTCTAATTTTTATGTTTTATTAATAATAAAACAAAAATCTTATTCTAATAAATTCTTATATTCTGAATGACAATTTTCACCTTTATATTGCACTAAATTCACATACTGTACCAGACATGGAGGCACAGCATGAAGTCAGTGTAGTCTTAATTTGTATGAGGCAACCATTGCCGAGCCATACGCTTCAGTATTGTTTCGACCATTACCATAGTCACCCCGCAATATCGATTTTCATCTGATTGTTTTATTTTATTTGTTTATTTCTCAGATGATCTTTTAGGTAAATATGACCTTAACTGTGTATTTTCTTTACCTGTTATATTTAATGGCATCAAATAGTTTGGCTTTGATAAATCTCATTTCTTGTTTGGTCTTAGATTCGAATAAAATAACCCATAATGAGTAAGAAAAAGCAAACAAATATTTTACATTTCTTTAGTAATACCAAAGATAATGCCACTAATAGTAACAACAGTAATGCTTCACTTAACCGTGAGCTGATCAATGAATCAGAGCCTCCACAGTCCTCATCAGGCACCATTAGGAGGATCATTATTTTACAAATGTATTTATCCTTTTAAAAAAAATTAATAATAATGGTCCGCAGGATTTAAAATTGTGAATTTTATTGGTCTGTGAGGTTTGAAAGGTTGGCGACCCTGAAGTTATTGTTTGGGGATATTATTTCTGGTCCTGATACAAAATGGGGGTTATTTCAGGGGACTATTATTATGTCACTGACACTTACTGAGAATTTTCATTACTGGGATCTCCTGCCAGGGGTTATTGCTGGTCTTGGCACATTTTGAGTTATTATTGCCAACACTGACACCAATTTGGGCAGTTATTGCTGGCACTAAAACATGGGCCTTTTTTCAAATTTTTTACCTTCGTTATTTAATGTACAACAAAGACCTATTTTGTGTATACCATAGCAAAGCAAATGGAGAAATGTGGTACATTATCAAACATACACCATGAAGCAACTCTCATTTTGCTGACCATGCCTATTTTTTGACTATGCCCTCCAGCATTTACAATCAGGAATCCTCGTCTTGAAAATCCTACATTTTCCCATGTTTTGGAGCCATAGCCAGTTCTTGTATGTACTATTTATGTAAACCCTGTAGTCTATTGGTCACCACCATTCGAAATGGGAGTGTCTACTTCGGAGTGCGTAATGTCTAGTGTAGTCCTCGGCATACACATTGTGACTCAAATAGGCAATTGGGGCATAAAAGACAAAAACTGAATATAAATCTTTAGCTTCTGTCAAGCAGTGCATTTGGAAATCAAATGCAGACAGAGGTAATCAGCTTTTCTAATGGTTTATTATTGAATTTTGGGTTTTTTTCTGTATTTCTCCTTGATAGGTCAGGCTGATTAGCATGTTAAAAGACAAACACCTCTCACCCTCCCTCAGCACATTGATCTGGTGGTGTTTGCTGTACTTTTTAATCACAAAGTTTCATAAGCCTGATAACAGCTTGTAGATACAGCTTTGCTCAGCAAAATCTAAAGGAGAACTGCGGTCAGGATGGTAAAAAGACAGTAAATATATTATTGAAAGATGTTAACTTGGAATTTGCTTTTTATTTGTAGCTGCTGGTGCCCTAAATAGACCCTATTTCTATACTAACATACCTGGGAGCTTTTTAAAAATGCTAAACTTGAAAATTTTCAATGGTGGGGGTCTGATGGTTGTGCAAAAATTGGGGCGTATTTTAAAAAAAGAAAGTGTGGGCGAGTAAGAGGCTTGTGTTCAGTAAAAACATGCCTTAGCAATCACAAATACTGCAAATATTGACTGCAACAGGCAGATTTTTCCAACCAGGGAAAGCAAGTCTCAATGACATGCAGATTGTAAAAAGAACGGGCAGTTATAAACATGAGATAGACTCCAGTAAAAGGCAAATAATCCATTTACAGGCCAATTCACGAGTAACAGGTCCAATAATGGCAGTGATATTCACCAGTAATAGGTCTTATAGTGAAACTGACATTCACTCGTACCAAGTCTAATATTGACGTTCCCTGGGCCTTAATCTGACAAACAGTGAGGTATTGATGGTGGGTGGATAGCATGTGCAGAGTGGGCCTAGGAGGTTTGGGGGGGACCCAATCTGAAAGCCAAAGTGTTTCCAGGTCTGTATACTAATTCACTGGGATGGCATCTCCCTTGCCATCACTGGGATGGCAAGGGAGAATGTAAATACAGTGATACTTCGGCTAACAAATTTTCCTGCTAACAAATTTTTTCGGCTGAAAATTTTTTTCACTGGTTAAGAGACTCGGCTAACAAATGTAAAAAAAAAAAAAAAAAAAAAGGAAGAAAAAGCAGGAAGTACGATGCCTGATAATATACTGCATGACAAATTTAAAGTACTTCTTGTATACTGTATCAGAAATTGAGAGAGAGACATTTCTTTACATACAAACGGGGCTTCCCTGCTGCTTGTGTGCAGGATAGAGGCTTGATCGGGGGAGGGGGGCGGTTTGCATGACTTGCAGAAGAAATCTTTTGCTAAACATAACTGAGGTTAAGGGTGATCTTAGGGGGGTGAATTTTTCTGCAACATCTTGTAACTCTTCAGTGACCAAGACAAACTCTGCAGGTGTTTCTTTTTGCATAACAAAGCACAGAAGGTAATGAATGTCTAGTTTGTTTGTTATTAGCTCACTGTGAGGATTTTATACACTAACTGACACCACGCTGCATAATAATATGTTTCCCAATTGGGAAGCTGTTCCTCTCAGCCTTTGGTCAGTTTATGATCTTGTGCCTTTTACCAGTTTTTATAAAACTTATCTTTAAATTGTGGGCAGTATTCAGAATGAATTAAATGTTTTTCTATAGAAACCTATGGGAAATCAGGTTTCGGCTAACAAATGTGATTCTGGAAGAAATTATCTTTGTTAGCCGAGGTATCGCTGTACCACAACCCATATCAACAAATGGCATTCTGCACCTAGAAAGTCATTATTGTATTGTGAGAAACCAATGTTTCTGAGCATGGATGTGCATTTTGGTGTGCACTCTGAGCCTTTTGGGGCTGTTGATATTACATCCAAATTGGCTGCTCCCGACATCAGTCTCAGGGTTTTTGCATGTCTATACAAGGGAATATTTTACAGGTACATAACATGCGTATAATACAATAAATGCATATAAAAACTTATGGACAATTTTCTGAAATGAATGACCCAGTGATAGGCGCACCCCACAACAAGCATCAGTTGCAACTTGTTGCTATCAGGGACGCAAAGAACATCTTGTCTCCTCCACCATGCTGTATTAGATATTGGAATAGAAGAATCTGGTTGCTTTGAGTCAAGACATTTCTTCATTCATGCACTGTTGATAAATACAGCCGACCTTGCTGGTTTAAGGAAAAGTAAACTCAGGAAAGTTTTCCTCTCCAGGCCTCATCAGAAACCTTTATTTTATCACTGGTGGCTGCAATAAAGTAGCAAGCATCTGGTTTAAAGGCAAAAGTAATAAAAGCAGAAATGATTGGTTGTTTTTCAGCACTGGCCATAAGTGTAAATTTTACCATTCTGCTCGCAGAAAAATGTGTTTTCTGTGCCATAAATTTACTGTACTGGATAACATTCCCAGACACGATGAGTCAGCCATTTTCATGTCATGGAAGTGTGAACGCACTCAGTAGGCCCCTGGGCAATAGATGAAGACTTACTGAGCCATCAGATTCAAGAACAAGGCGCATTTCCACAGCACATAAACTTACAGGCTCCGACCTCTATCTTGGATTTTTGTGATATTTTTCACACATGCTTTCCTTTAAATAATGCTGGGGCTTTGCTGTTCGAAAGCTGACAGTTTTTATAAAGAACAAGAGAGTTTTGCTTTGGACCTGGATCTAGTTAGAATTATTGCTTGATAACAGTCCTTTTCAGCTTCAGAATGTTTTATTTATATACAAGTGATCTACGGCTTTGGATACAGAGTAGAAGGGTGTCTTGACTAGGGTAAAGCAGGTAGGGTTAGCTTCTAATGGTTACCTAAACCTTACTAGGTGACCGCCCCTTTACTCCTCCAAATATTAACAAGCCACACCCACTTTATCTTCTTTTGATATTAAATGCTCACAGCAGACCTTTTATTATCCATAATATTGGTAACCTAATAATAATAATAATAACAACATACATACCAAACTAAAACAGGGGGCAAAGGTCCATGAAAGCACTTGAAGAAGACCTATCAGCACATTTTTACTTTATGTAAGAAAATTATATTTTATACAAAAAATTTTTTATTTAAAGATTAAAGACTCCTCCACCTAAAGGTAAACTGAATGGGTAACCCAGACCCTTCTAGGATACATACATCATGTAACCCAGGAAGCTGCAAACTGCTCAGAAGCTTTTCTATAATGTAAAGAAAAGTGCTGATCTCACACATGCACAGAGTGTGAGAGTGAGTGTGATCGACACATTTTTTTTAATTTTTTGGAAGGCACATCACTAAAATTTAGCACCTGCAGTGTGACATTGGGTGAAGTCAGGAGAAGAAGGAAGAAGATGGAAGAAGTTGGTGGTGCCTAGGGTCCAGCCAGTGCTGGAACAAAGAAGACAGGGTGGGACCAACAGGACTAGGATTGCAGAGGGATCAACTGCTTTCCACCTGTCAAGGTAAATGTAATTTGTTTTCTGACTATTCCACTTTGAAATGAGTCACCTTATATCTGCGGTGACCACGTTTTTTTGAAATTTTGTTGTCAGGCCAGTCTTAATTTTAGACTTTCTGCTGTTAAACATACTTACATGCCAGATTCCTTTCTTGTTCTAAGAAAGAATGGCAAGGTGTGCTGGGTATCCCAACATTCTCCAGGGCTGCTGGGACTAAATACATTCCCATGCACATGAACAGGTGTTAGGTCATACCTGCCTGGCCATTCAGGATGGCAGAAAAAAAACATAAGGCGACACCTACAATCGAAAGAGAATAGGTGAGTGTATTTGAAAATTGAACCTCACAGGTAGAGCTATTTTATTTCAGAAAGAACATTGCCTAATAACTCCACTTGTGTCTGATGGCAAAAGTTTGTTACGCTCTTTACATGCAGGCACATTGCCATCTACTGTGTGATGCAAGCATCATTTTTTTCTAATAGCATTTTGGGGCATTGGTTTATACTTAAATATATATATGTATTGGTTTTAATTAAAAAAACAGTTTTAAACTATTTTTAATCAGTTTTTATAGGATTCCACCTTAGAGAATCTTGCAGGTAATTCATAAAAATTATCAAAAGTGTTGGTCACCTTCAAGCGCTGTTTGACTTATTTATTACAATCGAGACAATATTATCTGGTGAGATGTGATTTGGGGGGCTCACACAGGTATTGCACAGGTTTAAAATCAATGGAAGTATGTTAAATGCTTTAATTTCTCACTAGAGCTTTATATAGACATTTTATTCACATATTGCATTGAACAAATGTGTGCAGCGCACGTTGCATATGTTGTTATATGTTGTGAGATTTATTTATTTGATTTTAGGTTCAGTTTAGTGCGCTGAATGTAAGAATATTAAATCACTGATCATTTCTTTTTATATTTTTATGCAGCAGTTGGTAGGTAAAGGAATGTTCTTAATACCCCTAGAGCAGGTTGTTTATTATATAAAGAGATAAATATGGTGGCAGCCAGTGGTGTAATTCTTCTTAAAATGCAATGCACTTGGGTTTTCTTTCTGAGAAACTGACTTGGAACAAGCATACACATGACAAGGTCAGACTGACATCTGAGCTCCTGATTTACTTACTTGTTGAACTAAACCTTTCTTAAGGCAAGGTCATTAATGGCATTTTACTGCATATTTCTCAGGACACAGGTTTTCCCTAAATATCCCATAGGCCAGAACATATCAGAATTTGAGTAGATAATCCAGTAAAGTTACAAGTTTCAAAGTTTTCTTAATTTTTATTTTCTAAAATATATGAGCAGATCAGTTAATCCCAGCTAGGGTTCCTTCCAAGCTTTACTAGGGGTTCTTTGAGCTGTGGCTTTTTGACCTTCATTTAATAGTGTCTGCATAGTTCTGGATCAAATGCCATTCAGAAAGCCAACAGCATGACACCAGTTATCCTTTTAGCTAGCTGTAAGAGGGGCTTTCTAACCACCACTGTAAGGAGATTTTTTTTTCCCACCAACCAATCATGATATCATTTTAGCAGGGGTTCCATGAGACCTTAATATGATTTTAAGGGTTCCTCTGGGGTTAAATGGTTGAGTTCAGACAAGTTATTTTATAGAATATTAGATTATTACAGAAAATGAATACCCTTCAGGACTATAAATTGACCACATCCCGAAATATCGTAAAATAGAAATTGCAATGCGGTTTCCCAAAGGGGAAGCCAAATTTAATGGGACTTTTAGGATCAGATGTTATAACCAAAAATACCAGCAAAATATAAAACATATCACATTTTTTTCAGCAACATTATTAAAAAAACAGTACAAAATATAAAAACAACACTTGCTACATAGGAGAAGCATTCAGTAGATCTCCAGATAGAAAATCGCTCCAAATTAGGTATTTCCGATTACTTCAACGCGTTTCGCTTCCTAAAGAATACGAGATCTACAAATAACAATTGGTATTTAGATTTCTTAACCACACTATACATAATATTTCATTTATACATACAAAGTCAGTGATTTAGCATTTTTAAACATATCATTCAACAGCTCTAAATGGGCTTACATAAATGCTAGGTGCTGGTGTCATCCAACGATCCCCTCATATAGCCCATTGGAACAAGATAAATGTTATGTAAAGTTATGTATATTAACAACATAAATATTATGTATAATTTGGTTGAGAAGTCTAAATACCAATTGTTATTTGTGGATCTCCTCTTCCTGAGGAAGCGGACATAAGTTCCGTAAAGCACATTGAAGTTATTGGAAATACCTCATTTGGAGCGATTTTCCATCTGGAGATCTATTGAATGCTTTTTCTATGTAGCAAGTGTTGGTTTTATATTTTGTACTGTTTTTTTAATAATGATGGTAAATAAAATGTGATATGTTTTATATTTTGCTGGTATTTGTGGTTATAACATCTGACCTTACAAGTCCCAATAAATCTGGCTTCCCCTGGGAAACTACATTGCAATTTATATTTTTACAGATTATGCAGGGCAAGAACCCCCTGTTTATGGAGCCAACTTTTTTAATGGTGAGGGAACCCAGACAACAATAAAAAGTTGATAAAGGTTCTAGCCCTTTGCCATTTATTTATTGTTTGTGCACTTCCTGTCTGGTAAAACTATTGACCATAATATTAAATGGCAGCATATTCATTTACCTGAGCCTTGGAGCCACTTGTAAAAACCTCACAGATTTAAATGTTTCCCCATTTTATTAAAATAAAAAGTTTGTGCCTGAACATTTATTTATTTTAACTAAAAATGCTTGTCCTATGAAACTTTAGTAAACATTATCTTTGTAAACTTAAAATGCTTGTCCAAAGCAACCTCAGTGAATGTAGTGCACAGTATCTGCTTTCACGTAACAAATCAATCATTTAAACAGTATACATTCCAGAAGGTCTTACTTCACCGATGTCTCAAGATCAGCCCAACAAGTCATTCATCAAATCACTTTAGCAGACAGAGGGACGTTTGCCAGCATCTTGGAACGCCATTTACAACCACACACTGATTGAGGTAAGCTTTATGTAGTTAATTGCCCTTTTATACTGTATATTTTATAAAAGGTTCCCATCAGAGAAGCTTATATTACCTTTTAACAATAGAATCATTTGGCAGTTTTTGGCTGTAAATTTAGAGAATATGAGAATTAGTGGCTATAGATTCCCAAGAAATGTAAATGTGTTTTCAGTTCTCTGACCGAAATGTAAGCTGGACTGCCAAAGTCTGGAGTTCTTCAATATTATGAACATTCAGGGTGCCAAGCCACAATATTGCATCCAATGACAATCATGCAGTGTCTGATAAGGATGAGAACGTAATGCAAAACAGCACTAAGCAAAATGTAATATACACAGAGGATAGAAGTCCATAAAGCGGACCTATCAGCAAAGTTTTTACTTTATTTAAAAGGGTATAAAACAGTTTTTAGAAAGCAAAACTTTGTTTTTCCCCCTAAAAAAAAAGAAGGCACCCCTTTTGTCTTTAAAGACTGAATAAGAACACAGAGCCTCCTAGGATACCTACGTCATGTATCCTAGTAGGCTTTGGGCTGCTCCTTTTAAGGAAACATCACCTGGTACCTGTGTCATGCGGGTTTGGGTGATGTAGGCAGAAGATGGTGGTGAACGAAGAAGAATCCAGGATGGTGGGGGACCGAATTAAGGCCAGCTGAGGATGATCGAGAGTTTTGTGGAAGTAAAGGTACTTGTTATTTTTTATTTTAATTAAAGATCCACTTAAGAGCAGAATTAAATGTAAAAAATTAAAAAATGGAACCAGTCATATGTTGGTTCTTCTGGAACAATATAAACTTACCTGTCTGATCACAAATTTTAAATACACATCCTTGACCTGTCGCCACCAACTTTTCTTCTAGGTTTCATGATTTTCAGCCATCTTGATTGCCCAGGCTGGGATGACATGTGTAGGAGTTTATTTAGTCCTAGAAGCCCTTGGGATACCCAGCATGTCCTAACTATATTTCTTTTTCATATGAAGATAGTGATGGGCCCAAATATCAGACATTTGGTCCCCTTTATAGTAGAGTGTATAGTTAAAGGGTCAAAGGTTTAAAGGGTCTTTGATTTGGATTTAGATATTTTGATTCCAAATATGTGCCTCAATTGAACTGAACAGACCTCATTGTGAAGCATTTGATGAACCATAGCATATAATCTCTTTTTGTATTTGCTATTTGCAGTTACAAGCATTTATCAAGAGCCCAGCACCATCTTTCAAATATAATCTTCCAAAACTTGGAAGGATGCTTCCCTCCCCTAAATAGGGCAAACTTGATGAATTATAGTTAGACATTAGATATTTTGGAAAGGCTGGACATCAGATTTTCATAGAAGTCAAAACTTGTCTTTAAATGTCCACCTCCCCCAGAGTATAGATAATGATGATTCAATACTCTTTTTATTTTCCAATATTTTTATTGAAAAGGATAGAATGCTTTCCAACGTGCATTAATGCAATCTCCAATACAAACATCCTTCTGAATATTGTTGATTGCTGTTCAATGAGCACTTTATATGTTACAAGTCTTTATAAACTTGAATTAATTATGATTCAAATTTACCAAACAGCATCTAGGCTTGATAAAATTGTTCATCTACTTGCTGAGTCCTGCTCTATATGATATGCCTAAATGCATTATTTGTTAGCACTGAGAGACAGAGGCATAACTAAGGATTGTTGAAAGTGGCTTTCCATTTGGGAGATGTCACAAAGGAGTGATAGATGCCCCAAAAAAACAGTTGAATTGAATGCCACAAACGAAATAGCAGGTGTGGCAGAAATAGCTGGTCAGGTAGCAATGGAAGACAGAAAGTATAGGGGTAGCAGTTGAAGACTGTAAAAGAATTGTTCTGCCGCAGGAAGACACTATGGCCCTGATTTATTAAAGTTCTCCAAGCCTGGAGAGAATACACTTTCATCAGTGAAGCTGTGTAATCCAGCAAACCTGGAATAAAAATCCTAAATTCCTATTTGTTAGCAAATGTTTTCAATCCTGGACCAGATCCATTCCAGGTTTGCTGGATCATCCAACTTCACTGATGAAAGTGTATTCTCTCCAGCCTAGGAGAACTTTAACAATTCAGGGCCTTTATGTAACGTCTCCCCAAGAACCAGCTGTTCCTGGTGAGAAGAAGCGGTAAATGCACTGCAACCTCACTGCCAGTGTAAATTCTGATGTAAAGTGCCTGGGGATAAGACCAATCTGAAGTGTAAGTGTCTATCTACTGGGACTGATAGCACCCCCTATGGCAGACGTGATGCTCCCCGTAGCTAGAAGCTAGTTTTAAATGCTTTATTTATTTAATTAATTGATTCTTAATAAATATTATTATAAAACATATAATTCACACAATTAAGTTTATTATTGAGAATGTTGCAATATAAAAACATTGAAGTTTGCACTCATTAAAATTAATAAACCAGAGCTTTTACATGGACCAACAACTTCACTTTATCCAAGAAGAAATATGAATGTACATGTTTAGTTTTATTATTTAAAAAGCAATAATAAGTACCAATTTCAACGTAATTTTATTCCTAGCTCGGGTAATTAAATGTAATCTTCCTGTAGCATATAAGTGTTTTATGAACTTTATCATTTACATCATTAAATTATATGCATTTAAATAATGAAATTAAAGTGTTTGGAATTAAATCAGCATTCATTTATTTTACTTTAGCAGTGATTTTTTGACAAATAATGTGGATATTTCAGGGGCTATAGGGATGCCATTACTGCAGGATCGATAGTAGTTTTTGGCACAGATCTCCCGATGAGATTTATCTTGTCCTAAGTTTAAGTCGAAGTAAACCAAGGCCAAGTTTATACTTCTGCAATATGGAGATGCCTAGATGAGTGCTCAGGTTTCCACAACCTGCAAAATGCATTTTGGGGTGCAGCAGTAGATTTTTTTTTCTAAATGGCATCCCAATGCATTTTGCCAATGCATCTGCATTGGAGTTCACCAAAAGGCATGGTTACACACTACCTTGCTTTGGGGTGTGCTAAATTTCAATTGCATATTCATTGTTTTTAATTTCCAAACAAGGTGCATTGCTTAGAAAGTGTCAGATGTATCAGGGTATATTGGAAACCCATTCAAAATGAATAAGTTGCCTTTGTTTAACACGTTAAAGCTCAATATAATGCATAATAACATGCATTCATTGTTTCAGTGATTTGAATCTGACCTAAGACCATGCTCTTGTATGCTCCAATGCTGATATATATTAAATAAAAAACTACACTTGCTACCAGTTTCTTAACAGTGTCCATAAAGAATAACCTTTTTAAACAGTTTTAAACCTAAAGAATGTTTCCAAAAAACGGATAACTTTAGGGGGAAATACGCTGAAAAATGGCCAACTTGTAAATGTATGAAATGATTCTCAGGTCCATATCAGGTCCAAAAAGCTTTCCCTAAATCTCTATTATATACTGAGCTAGTGTTGTCCTTTATAGGAAGTAACAAAGAGTGTTTTGCTTTTATGTGTCTTCCTTGTTACTGTATTATTTTCTGTTTCCAAAGAAAAAAATGAACCAAAAAATTGGGTAGATGGAGCCTAAAGTGAACCAGTAGAGAGGATATGTAGGCTACTAATATACCATGCAATAAATGTTGTTAGAATGTGCATAGATTGTGGAAATACATAAAACTTCCAAGAGGTGACCTAAAAAAATGTAGGGGCTTTAAGGAATCTCTTCCTAGTTCAGAGTTTACATTCTTGGTGGTCCAATCATCTTAAATGCTGGACTTGTCCGCTCAATGAGGACACCTGACCATCAAATGTGTAGGAGCGTATTAAACATATGTTTTTGAAATCATGGGCATTAATTACATCTCCGCCAAAAAACACTTCTTGCAGGTTTATCACACTCTACTTTTCAGGTACGGGTTTCAACAAAAATGTGCATCTGTGGGAGTTTTTATGTATTTAAAAAAAAAGTGGGATCACATACTGATTTTGGACAAGATCTGGCTCACTAACAATGTTCTGAATCATTCCAAAAATGTTCAGCTGGGTTAAGGTCAAGGTTCTCTGGAGGACACTCAAATTATTTCACACCAAACTCAATAAACCTTTATAGATCTGACTTGTACAGGGGTAAGCTGGAACAGAAAAAGGCCACCCTCAAAGTGTTTCTACAAAGTTGATAACAAATAATTGTGTAAAAAATTCCTTTCTGTAGTAATAATTGTGTTTTTACTAGAAACACCAAAGTTTGTAGGAAAGTCAACATACTTTTGGCCATGTACAGCATTTGTGAGCACTTTTTCCAAAAAGCACAAATCAGATGGAGCAATATTAGGTAAGATTTCATCAGCTGAGCTTTTTTCTCCTAGTTCAACCCCATGACTTGGCAACTATGAAAAGCAATCCCATACAGGAAAAAGCCCCAAATTCTTCCAAAGGTTCCGGGCACACCAAGGTAGCCGGTAATCTCTTTTTACCTATAATGAAGGAATTGCATTGTCCATATCACTATAAGTGGTAATGAGTTTGAACATCTCATTTCACCCTGTGTTTGCTTTCTCACTTTTCATTCATTTAAACCTAATTTTAATAAAAACCTAAAAAAAATGTTTGCACATGCAGAGTCGATGCAAAAAAATTTTCACTGCAAATAACATTCACTATGTGCAATTTGTAGCTAATTCACCAAATAAATTCAGTTGAACATTTAGGTACAAAATTAAAGGGTAAGTAAATTCTAGCAACATCCATCATTTGTTTCCAATTGGTCTGTTAAATATACAGTTAAAGTGTTTTGGTATATATGTTTGATAAATGCATAAACAATACCGATTGATCCCGCTAGAAATCAGCTACCTTCCTGAGCTCTGTGCCACACTCATCAGGTAAAGTGCTCCTAGTTATCTCTGAGGCCAAAACCCTCTCTTCTATGTTACTGGAAAGACGAGATAAGGAAGGGGGTTCCATATTCATGTCAAAGGGTAACAATATTGCTTCTACATAGATACAGTATAGTGAGTGAGCGGTGTCACCCTGTGACAGGTCTAGTTGGGTAAAATTACTGGAAGTTAGTGACTAGGGTAAAAACTGATGCTGTCACAACATCTAAGGACTAGTAAGCTACAATATATTATATATAGTAAGTGTAATTCTCATCTACAACAGTTTTCAGTAAAGATGGGCAAATGTGCTTAAATCTATTTTGTTTCAGGATTGGTAAAGCCTTGTACCTTCATCAGATTCTGAAGTTTAAGCCAAACCTTGGCTCCTATCCCTAGGAATCAGCTGGGAGATAGTTGTTAAAGCATACCTAAACTCAGAATTGTAACTTTAAATAAAAGGGTAGACAACCCTTTTATGTTAAGTAAAAATTCTGTTTTCTTTTTAAGTGCAACACCACTCTCTAATTCTCGATCAATGGAATTGGAGCACAAAGCCTCCTGGGAAACCTACACCAAGCATCCTGGGGGGCTCTTGGGTGCTTTCATCAAAAGGGAAAAAATAGCCGATCTCACGCATGCAAAGTGAGATCGGCAAGTTTTTTTCTCCAACTACGTCTCAAAATCTTGCGCGTGGGTCGGGTGATGTAGTAAGAAAAACCTGGAAGAAGAGGAGAACATGGCGGGGCCTGAAGTGCTGCCCGGAAGACGGATACTGGGACGACACAGGGCCCGATGGAAGAGACCTCTGGACTGATCGACTGCGCTGCGGGATTGAAGATAAGTTGATTTTTTGGCATTTTTTGAGTTTAGTTCCTCTTTAAGTTTAACAGGGGTTGTTAGATTTTGAGGGTAGCCAACCAGCAGCCAATATAAACACAGGTTGATGCAAATCTCCTAGCTAATATTTACTTTGATACGGTTAGCAAAATACTGTAAATAAAGGCTGGGAGAGGGGAAAAATAGCTCAAAGGCAGGCTGTAAGTAAGCAATAAAAATTCTTCTAAATGGTGTCATTGACTTAAAACAACAACAATGCAAACTGAAAACAGAATAAATGCACACTTGCAAGACCACATGTCTCTGGCCTATTTGTTTTAGCTTTCCAACTTTCCCAGACCAGTGGTCATGGACTTTCCACTTTTCCTTAATAGTATGCCAATATGCTGCTAAATTTGTTTAGGGACAGACCATCACCATTCACAGTGTGGATCCTTTTAGCCTTTTCCTGTATTCTCCCTTTCAACAAGTGAAAAAGAAGAATTGAAGGATTAGGGTGGGGATAGATATAATGAACAGAGAACTTCCTGTAAGGAAATTACTTTAGTTCTGCTTTAAATTTTAGGTTTTTTTTGAGGAGGGGAAGGAGATGTTAGATTTGATGTAGTACAAAACTAACAAGATGGCCCATGCAGAATGGAAAAATAGTGGCAGCTCAGGTCTTCCACGCACAGGGACTCCTACACAACTGAAAATACTGTGATCGCAATTCTTACAGAGGTATACGGCCCCATTCTAGTATAGAGTCTGATTTATAAAAGGAGAAGATAGACAGTCATGGGATAACCTAGAGGAGACAGAAAACCTGGAATGGATCTGGTCCAGAATTGAAAACATTTAACTAATACCAAATGATTTTTAAGGAATCCATTCCAGGTTTTCTTGAGATAAGTCAAATACTGGAAGTCACCAAACTTTTTTCAACTGATTTAGTTTGCTCAGAGATTAATTAAAAAAGATATGTCAGGCTTGTTTAAATGTAAAGCTTTCATTAAAGTAGTACCTGGTTATCCAGCCATGAAGGTCCATGTTCAGGTACTTTTAGGGTAACAATGTTTATCCTCATTTCCCTATTGATCTATCGAATTGCCATCTTGTGGATGAAACTGTAAGTGGCCATGCCAACACTTGTGCAAGCATGTTTTGCTGTCCTGAAACCCTCACCCGCAGAACTTTTCTGCAAAAAAGGATGGAAAAAATAAAAACAGTATTTAAAAACTGCAGAAAGAAAATTTGTCTTGTATAGCAAACACACTGGACCTGATTTATTAAAGTTTCATTAAAAGCTGCAGAGGATACAAATTTTAATCAGTGAAGCTGCATGAACCTGGAATTGATTTCTTCAAAGTCATTTGCTTTTTGCTAGCAAATGTTTTAAATCCTGGACCTGGATCCAGGTTTGTTGGATCACCCATCTTCACTGATTATAGAGTATCCCCTCCAGTCTTGGAGAGCTTTAATAAAGCAGGCCCAGTGTTTTAGAAAACAAAATACCATCCAGTTTGGGTTTACATCTGTTTTAATAGTCTGACACACTTTATAATATACAATATAGGGGAAATGGTAAAATATCTCATTTCCGTACCCCCAATTCAGTGATCCAGCATTTAGAGCATATATTCCTGCGAAGAAGTACATTTTGGGAAAGTGGATTGTTGTTTTAAATGAATTTCTCTTCAATGTAATAAACATTTAACCTTGTAGAGCCACTCTTTCCATCTCTTTCCAGATCTTTGCTGTGCTTAATGCAAGCTTGAAATGTCAACTTCCATAAGTGTATGGTGACATCAATCCAGGGAAGGAGACAAAGGACACAGAGGCTTCGCTGACTATGGTTTATGTGCAGCATTCCAGCCAAAATCACCTTGACATTGTTGTCTGTCAAACATCATCGGGATGATCTATCTTGGTTACTGAAGCTCACGTGAAGCCAGCAATAAGCACACAAAATGAGCAGCCATAACTGTGGACGGTGAGAGAAATTATTTTTACACACAACTATTCCAGGATATTAATCACAAGAGTGACTTGTGAGTGGAAAGCTTTTATTTTAAAGCTGAAATGTAGACTAAAGCAATACTGTCTAAAGACAAGAGATATGTGTATTTTACCTGTTGATATCCTTTGTGTATTTTTTCCAGATCTGTGCAAAACCCAACATGCAAACAAGTAATGCGCTTAGCATCTGTGCAGGAGTTTCCTGTAGCAAAGACTGCTTACTATTGTTTGCTTTTCTTGTGTAAAGTGACTGGTCTTGTATCCGCCCCCTTGTAAATTTCTGCAGCTATCTATAGTCAGTGGTTCTGCATGTGGCCCTACACACAGCGCTGCACAGGTTTTGTATAGGCCAGTGATCCTTTTCTTTTTACAGTGACTTACATAGTTGCATAGTAAGTCAGGTTAAAAAAAGACAGTCCATCAAGTCGATCAAGTTCAACCCTAGAGAAAAAAACATATCCCAGATATAAAACCCTATAAGACATAGTTGGTCCAGAGGAAGGCAAAAAAACCAATGGTACAATTTGCTCCAACAGGGGAAAAAATTCCTTCCTGATTCCATGAGGCAATCGGATGTTCCCTGGATCAACAGTCTCTGTTATCTTTACTTTAAAGCTATAATACCAAGGTATATTCTGTGCTTCTAGAAATCATCCAGCTTTTTCTTAGAACATGCTGAAACCACTTCCTGAGGGAGCCTATTACACATTTCCACAGACCTTACAGTGAAGAATCCCTTCCTTATCTGGAGATTAAGTTTCTTTTCCTCCAGATGCAAAGAGTGCCCTTTGTAACGATCTTAAAGTGAATCGTTTGGAGAAAGTTCTCTATATGGACCATTCATATATTTATATTCTGCATAAATATTTATTCTGCAGAAATTTGGCCATTGACAAATAGATTTAAGTGTAACAAGTTTAATATTTATATATATGTTGCATGGATGTATTGTTTGATGTTTACTTTTTCTATTGTATCTAATTACTTGCAATATCCAATACAAGCATATTTAAACAAAAAAAACATTTTTTCTTCTCTTTCTCTTTAGTGTCATATATTACAAATTATTTGACCAGAAAAGCATAAGGCTACATACATACGTCCAAGGATTCTTGTCCGATCATTGCTTCAGGGCTGATATCGGACGAGAATCTGACGTGTGTACAGTGCAGGCGTGTACTGTCCTGGCAGATCCATGAACGACAAATGACAAAAGACTGCAATACAACAGAAGGGGAGAGAACACAGTGGGGTGCTGCTTGCTTGTTCTCTCCTCTCCCCTCTCCATAGAGCAGAATGGCGCTGTATGTACAGAGCTTGTTCATGCATCTTTCAGCCTTTTGTCGTTGGAAAGGATTGTGAAAAATCCTTTCCAATGACAATTATCGAGCATGTGTACACAGCTTAATTCAAACCAACCAATTAGAATCATTAAATTTTTGCATAAAAAACGACATATATCCTACAATTAAGGCTTATTGGTAATCCAAATTGTATGTGTGCATGTATGTAATAAACAAAGAGGAGAGCTACAACATGAGCATGAGCATCACATTATTAAAACATCCGTTAAGCAAAGTTTTGTGTTAGTCTATCCTTCAGAACATAGCATAAAATAACCCAATAGGGGCTTTATTGCTTTACTTCAAAAAGATATTATAAAATATATTTGGCAGCGTTTCTGTTAAATGTCATGTATTCTCATTTTATAGGAACCTCTGGCTGAAATAAAGTGGATATCCAACTTGCTGTACTGTCACAGTCTCTGTTCACTTCTATGGAAAACCCAGCTGCCAGCCTGTTAGGATAAAGATGGGGTTTTCTTTAAAAATAAAACCTTTTTGATTCCTACCTTCTATCCCCCTTCTAGAATTTTAGGCTTATGTTTTACCAACTGTAGGTGTCTTGGGATGAAAAGGGTTGGTGGCTTATTACAAAAACATTGATTTACGTTATGGTGATCCTGCTTGCTGTTTTGTTTTCTACAGATTTGGGCTTCATGCATGTATAAAAATCACTCATGGGAATCAATTAAATTTGGAAAACACAGTAATACTAAAAGCACCCAAAATAAACATTTGTTATAGAAGGAAGAAAATATATTACAAGCAAAATATGTAAAAATAAATTAATAGACATTGCTGTACAAACCAAGATTCGTGATAATGCAGCCTATACCAACTCATGAACATTGTCTGATGGCTATAAGATATTACTGAGTAATAGGAAAAAGTGGAAAGTCATTTGCAGTCAGGGTTAGGGAGGAGCGAGCGAGTTTTTAAAACTCGATCTCGCGGCGAATTTGGCCGTTCTCCCTTACTGAAATTGTAAGCGAAGAACGGCCGATGTAAACTTGCCAAACGAGATTGAATTAAAAAAAAAAAAAATTACCGCAGCGGCATTCATTGATCAGCTCAGTGTGCGATCCCCGGCACTAAAGGTTAAATGGGGACAAGTCCCCCTACTCAAAACCTCTAGTGCTGAAAGCTAAAGCTTTCCTCAGTCAATCAGAGAACACTGGGGGTTTTGAATGGGGAGACTTGTCCCCATTTAACCTCTAGTGCTGGGGATTGCACACAGTATTCCCAGGGCTGCAAGAATGATTGCAACCCTGGGAATCCACTGCAATCTCAGCACTAGAGGTTAAATACCCTCTAGTGCCGGGGATCGTAATGATTTCCTCGGTCTTCCTATGGTTTAGCGAAATCGGTTCGCCGAAATTTTGCGAAGCCATCAGAAATTTTTGCGAGAATGCCAGAGGCATTCTCACTCATCCTTGGTCAGGGTGCATATTGGTTAAAGTGGAGCTCTGTGCAATATAGAGGAATGCTTACCTTCTTTTATGGCAGCTTGTGTTCTGTTCCTCCACTCTGTTGTGTTAGGCGAAGAACAGGATCTCCCAAGTCATCAGTGGGCGCTAATCATGTATTTTGTGCAATGGCATCAGAGAGAGGAGTATATAAAGACCATTTGAAGTCCAGGAAGAAGAGGAGCTTTGGGGAACTGGGTATCACATATGGAACTAGTGGGAAGAAAAAATGGGGAAATGGATTAAAGTAGGTATTGCTCTTTTATAATAAAAAATTAGAAAAACATTCTCAAATATGTGCTGTTACAATTAACACTGCTACAATACCACTTTGTCTATACAGGATGTCTCCTTGCTAAGAACTTTTCTGCAATAGAATACGTCTTTCCATTTCCGTGAAGGCTTCTTTTGCATATTCCCCAATATTCCAACACTCCTTTCTCTGAGAGTCAAGGGTCAGCAGGTACATTTAAATCTCTAGTGAGACCTTGCTGTCCATAGAACTAGGTAGACCTAGTCTTCTAACAGTACAAACATTTTTTTCCAAAGGAGGTATCTAACACTACTCTGGGAATATTCCCCTGCATATGACACTGGGTATGTCTTTGGGTACAGTTGACTTGTTCCTTAGGGGGCAAAGGGAAAGATGCAACATATATCAATCTAGTTATCAATATTTACTAATTCAGAATTAGCACAGAGGCAGTCTAAATAACCAATCTTCTTCTTTATCACTGCTACTACTTATCCCTAAAAAATAGTCTCATGCCCAAAACATAATGTTTCCTTATGGAGTCTTGTACAGTGCTCTTGAGTTATTGCGTTTTTTATGGCAGTTCAATTATTATTATTATTAATAAACAGGATTTATATAGCGCCAACATATTACGCAGCGCTGTACATTAAATAGGGATTGCAAATGACAGACTAATACAGACAGTGATACAGGAGGAGAGGACCCTGCCCCGAAGAGCTTACAATCTAGTAGTTCAATGGCCCCATTCTTATTTTGCCTGTGGAGTATTGAGTGGATCATTGTGTGGGGTATTCTGAGAAAGGTGTGAGATCATCCTACATTTGCTAAATATTCATATACTCTTTACATTACCTAATAAAAAACAAAAGTCATATCCTATCTCTTTACACATAGAAAAGACCATGTTACACAGGTATTGCAATATTTCATCAGTGGAGCAAACATGGAATGGACCTGATCCAAGATTAAAAACATTTGCTAACAAATAGCAAATTACTTTTAAAAAATCCATTCCAAGTTTGCTGGATCATCCAGGTTCACTGATCTAAATGTGTATCTTCTACAAACCTGGCCTAGTGTGTCAGTATTCCTGTTCTATAGAAAAAGGACAGATGTAAAAATATCTGATTTAATATATCTCTTCAATTTTCATTAATCAGCAGTCCTGAGAATACAGAATGTGCCCAGGAGGCCTAGAGAACAACAAGTCCCAGCATACCAGCATGATAAATCTTCACTCCAGAAAAATATAAAACATGGTATACATTAATTTAAAAAGCAGTGGATGTACTTGATAAAGAACAAGCATATCTACATAAATCTTAATATCAGACTTCTGTAATCTTCTGTGAAGCAGAGATGGTGGGGGGTGCAGCAGTAAATATCCATTATATTGTCCTTTGCTAACCACATATAGCCAGCCAAGCCCATAAAGTTCTCTCTGATTACCAGAGCAGAGTTCATTGATTAGAGGAAAGATGGTGTTGTGGCTTTAAAATAAACACTAATTTTAATAATTGTGTTCCATCTGCCAGCATCAGAGTCGTAAAGCTAGTGGTGCACAGAGCACATTACTGAGTACATCACTCCCTAGATGTTGAGAAGTTTGGTGCAGCCATAGCACTGCTTTTATTTAAACTCTTGAGTTATTCAGGGTTCTTACTATTCATGGTGCATTTATTCTAACAATGAGAACATGCTTACAGTGGGAGAGAATGCAAGGTGACTTCATCAATGTATCACTGTTTATTTATTGCCCAATCAGCAGGGATTTTTTTTTAGCAAAATGTTGAGGATCTGGTTGTGCTATATGGCAGGGGTGCGTGGATGACAAAAGCAGCCAGGTCACATATCTGTATTTTATGTATTAATAAATATACTATATATATATATATATATATATATATATATATACAACTATAGATATATTTATATATAGTATATGTATATGAAAAGTAAATTCCCTACCACTATGATAAAGGGAAATCACTAGGAAGACGAACACTTC
Source organism: Pyxicephalus adspersus (assembly GCF_032062135.1). Classification (NCBI taxonomy): domain Eukaryota; kingdom Metazoa; phylum Chordata; class Amphibia; order Anura; family Pyxicephalidae; genus Pyxicephalus; species Pyxicephalus adspersus. The sequence continues at coordinate 49,053,577 of NC_092866.1, read as the reverse complement.
CAAAAGTTACATTTTTCTGATCCTCCACTCCACTTTGCGGGTCTTGCTCCCACCTAACTGTATCTAAAATGGTCACCATAAACATAATTCTGTTGATAAAGCAAAGGAAAAAAAACATACACACAGAACAATTCCTTGCAGGGCATTAGCAAAGCCAAATTAAACCAGTAGTTCCACTGAAAGCAAAATATTACTAAGGCTAGGTTTGGACCTTGCTTTGGGATTAAGCGATCCCACATGGCTAGCAGTGGCTTGGACTCGTAGTAATAGTTCTTAAAGAACCTGTCTGTTGATTTGGCAGGGAGAAGTAGTGTGTTACTGTACAACTACCTGTGGCCCCTATTCATTCTCTATGGGGCTGCCCAGTGGTATGCACTGAACAACATAACTAAGATTTTTTTATTGTTTTTAGTTTCTTTTTTACTTACATTATTTAAAGCTATTACCATGGGTGACATTTATTTATAAATAAATATTTTCTGCAATTTGGTTGCAAAAATATTGGCATAAATCATTCAGCTCTATGTGAGACCAAAATTATAGATTTTAGTTCCGCATGATCGTGCTTCCAAAAAGCAACTGTTTGCCTGTTTTCTCAACTGTGCGGCAACTGTGAGCGTTTCTAGTAATCTAACTTCACATCTGTCCCAGTACTATCTGTATGCAAGTTGCATGATAAATTAGAATTTCTGCACCTGTACATTTTAGTTCTGTGGCAGGTTTAGGGTCATATTGCAAAAATGGTGCTTCCAGTTGTGGCAGAATCAGACAGACTGTTGTAATCATGCAGAAACACATCTGTTACTTTGGTTGCATACCTGACCCAAAATTAGGTTGGATTCACACCCCTGTGGTGTGTTAGAGCATGTGCGTTAATATGCATTGTGTTATGGCAGCATGTTCATTTGAACGCATCAAATTGCACAACAATGTACCATTTGTACTGATGCAATGCAAACCTGTCGGCAAGGTGCTCTGGGTCTCATTTAGAAACAGAACTGCATTGCAAGTACATATTCAGATAGACCCCGGGTTACATATGGGATAGGGACTGTAGATTTGTTCTTAAGTTGAATTTGTATGTAAGTCGGAACAAGTACATTATTTTAAGAAAATGCAATTAGGACAGATGTTTGTCTCAACATAATATTAGGCAGCGTAGTGTCTGTCACAGTATAAAATCCTCACTGCGGGTTAACCACAAACAAAGCAAAAAAAAAGTTTATGAAACCTACACATTCATTAACTTCTGGAGCAAGCTGTGCTTTGATATGGAAAAAGAAACAACTGCAGAGTTTGTCTTGGTCATTAAAGATTTACAAGATGTTGGAGAAAACTTCATCACTTAAGATCACCCACAACCTCAGCTGTGTTTAGCAAATTATTTTTTCTGCAAGTCATGCAAACTATTTACCTCCTCCCCATCAAGCCTCCATCCTGCACACGAGCCAGCAGGGAAGCTTTGTTCAAATCTAGGAGTCGTCTGTATATCTGATGTCCTTAACTCAGGGATTACCTGTATATATATATTTATATATAATTTATATATGTATTTATATATATTTTATATATGTATTTATATATATTTTATGTGCATTTGTAATGGGTGTGTTATTGCCATGTGTTAATGTGTTAGTGTTGTAATAGTGTTCTTGAGCCCTGTTATCAATTTTGTACATAAAATACGAAGCTGCTTTAATCAAAGTGTATCAGTATTGTATGGTTCTAATAAAGCTGGTCTTTGCAAGAATGCAATAAAAATAAGTAAATTTTTACAGGGGAAACAGAATCACTCTTGGTGAAAAATTTCATCAGAAGCTACTCTATTATACAGGACATCATTTTTCTTCTTTACTCTCATGTAACCAGCTTGCTTTTCCTCCTTTGGAATAATGCTTCTCGGCATTCCCTCCTGCAAAATGTTTTATTAGAGGGACATGCATAATTTAAATTTGAAATATTTACTTCAATAATTAATAATATTTCTTTTTACAGTAGGGGGGGAATATCAATTGTAGTTGCAGACAGGGGCGCAGTTCCGTCTTGCGGCCACTAGAGGCCGACGTGGAGCCAGCGAGCCCTGGGAATAAATCAGGCTGGGCTCACTCGTTTGTCCTTCAGTGGTACCCAAACACAATTGGGAATTGGAGACTTCGCAGGGAAGACACAACACTTGCTCCTGATCTGCTTTACACGAAGCTCCTTTTTTTTGCATTTTAAGGCTGATCACTGGATTTTTATTTATTTCTTTTGTATTGTTCCTTGTTTGGATCCTAGCAATTGCTGTGCAAATCCACTGGATGCTGCTGAGGATCATCTCTTAGCCTGTAGATTGGTCCAGCTGAGCATTAAATGGGGGAGAGAAATCTCTAAACAGTCATCATCATCCCTTTTTGTCAATATGACAGTCAGCTGAGGACATGGGAAAAACACACACACAGCAAGCACAGAACAGGTGGATCAGATAATACAAAGCAAGGAAGCTGGGCTTTTTTTTTTCTTACAATTCTTCTTGTCTGCCTTGAGTCCATCAACTCCTTCTATAATAAAATCCTGGCTGTGTGCAAAGAAAAAAAATCAAATTCACAAAGAAGCATCACTCCTAACTAACCAGCATAGTAACCTCCAAGCCAACAGATGCCTACAAGAATGGAGCTGTAAGTACATGTTTTAAAAAGGGGGGAAGGGGGTCTAGGAGAAAATCCAGATTAAAAAGGGAAAAAATAATCTTTTTTTTGTATTCCTTGCTACATCAAAACATCATTAGTCCAGTGATGTTTATGGCCAACATTATAGTGATGCTTTTTTTAGTATGGCATTAACCTTTTGCATTGCTACATTATTACATAATAAATACTACAGATCACCAGGGAGCTAGTGTGTTGTAATATGTTTTATTTTGTTGGATACAATGATGTTTGGCCTGTGCAACAATTACATGAAAGTGCTTTGGTTGATACCTCTCAGAGCTGTACAGGGCTGATGGTGCTTTCACTTGTCTGGGGAAAAAACCTGTAGATACCGCAGCACCACTCAGAAAGCAAATTAAATGAAACAAGGTGACACCAATGCTTTGTAACACAATCTAAATATCATTGTTATTATTACTTTGCAGTTAGGAAACAGCAAAATATATAATATTAATCAGGATTTGTAAACAGACTGATGTTTCAAACAAAAAGCTCAACGAATGGTTAAAGGGCCCTTGTCCAATAGAACTGATCGTCTCGGAGTCTGTGTTTCCATTTTTATGGCCAAAAAAACTGACCGTTTCAGATCTTACGGGTCTGTCCATGTTATAGCTCAGGTCTTTGGGAGTTCTATGTTTCCATTTTTATGACTGATAGAGCTGATCAGCTTGGACCTTTGGAGTCTATGTTTCCATTTTTATGTAACTGATAATCTTGGGTCTTTTGGGGGCCTATGTTTCCATTTTTATGACCAATAGAGCTGATTAGTTTAGATCCTAGAGGTCTGTTTCCATTTTTATTTCCAACAGGGCTGATTATCTCAGATCTTTCGGGGTCTATGTTTCCATTTTCATGGCCGATAGACTGCTAAGATCTGAGAATTGGAATAATAGATTCCTAAAATCTCAGATGATGAACTATATGTTTCTATTTTTATGTCCAATAGGGCTGATCATCTCAGATCTTTGAATATCTTTACATATTTATTCTTATTCCTGGTATACATGATAATTCAAGATCGTAAGGGTCCACTATTATTTATTTGTTTTTGTTTTTTTTATGACACACAACTTTCAACTGAGAGTTCCCTTTTTTTTCCTATGTAATGGGGTAAAAGTTGTGTGATTCTTGGATGGACGTATGGATAATAATAGACCTGTTACATTCTAAAGCTTTAGAAGCTCTGCCTGATTTATGAAAACAGGTGGAAACATCAAATAGTTTCTCATGACAACCAGATTCACAATCTGATGGGTAGAAACCACACTTCTGTATCCCTTTCCATAAATCAGCATGACTGTGTTGAGAAAATCACATACAATTTGTTATGTATAGTTTTTTTTTTATTTATTTAATATGTGCAATGTTTAGTAATCCAAGGCAACGGATTATAAATGATCTGTCATGATTGTACCTACTGGAAAGTGATGTTTGATCGATTGCTATGGGTAACTAATCATTGCACTTTTTGTTTAGATAATAAGTCTATGCATTGGGTTGGGAAGTGTGTTCCATCTAAGCTGCCATTCATCATGTGACAACATTTGCTACAATAGGTGTGTGTTTATTTTTTTTTTGTCTTATGATTTTAACCCGGAGAGAGAAATCTATCCAAAAATAGCAATCGCTGGAATTGGTAATATATGGTGGAGGTTTAAAGCTGAATTTTAGGAATAGGAAAATAAAACTTTCTGTGTAATGGAGTTCTCCCTGGCACTGCAAGGGTTAAATGCTAATGTAGGTCTCTCCCTGGGGCCACCATGCTCCTCTGTGATCCAAGGCTCTGAGTTGTGGCTGGGCCCTTGGCGTCCTCATTTACAAAGCAGATTTATTGGTTCTGTATTGTGCGTGATGACGCCAGAGCCTCCTGCGCCTGCCATAGAAATTGCGAGGGACCCATTGCACACAGGAGGACCTCGCAGTCGCCGCATGGAGCTTCAAGGGCCCAATTGCACAGAGGAACCCTCAGGAATGAGGTAAGTCTTTTTCACATAATTTAACATTGATGGTGAATCTCAAGTTAACACTTATTTTTTATATAGTTTTGGATACAATGTGGAGCAGATAAATCAATTTTTATCGGAGTCCTGATTGTAAAGTTTGTCCTGGTGGCCATTTCCACTACAGCAGAAAGTTGGGAGATATCCAACATCTGTTGTCCCTGGAACAAGTTGTAAGAAGACACAAAAAAAAAACTTACTTACCTTACACTTACCTTTATTTTCAAAAGCCATTGATCTCAAAAGCAGAATGTCCCACACTGTCCCAGCTTCCTTTTTCTTTATGGCGTAAATCAGGCAGTGGGCCCTGCCATCTTTTTCCTTCTTCTTACATCACCCGATCTTGCACTTTGCAGGTGCAAGATTGGGTGGCATTTCTTCCTGAAAATGTGAAACAAAATTGCTGATCTCACTGGGCATGAGTGAGATTGGCACTTTTTTTATTTCACATTGCAGGAAAGCCCTTTATAACTCATACCCATTATCGAGCATGTACATAAGGAGCAGTCCCTGGCCTGAGCAGGGTCCTCTCCTCCTCCTGTGTCACTCTCTGTATCTGTCTGTCATTTGCTACCCCTATTTAATGTACAGCGCTGCGTAATATGTTAGCGCCATATAAATACTATTTATTAATAATATTATTAATAATAATCATATTTAATAATATTATTAATATAAGTTTCCCATTCAGTCAAAAGACAAAAATGGAGGGATCCTCTTCAAAAATTGTAAAAAAAAATAATTTAAAATAAAAAACATTTTTACATTATCTAAAAAGGTTTAGCCACTCTTTAATATGATGCTAAAAATGTAGTGATAGGTTTGCTTTAATGGTGACACTTGTTCCAGAGACAGCTGTCAAAAAACAAAATTGCCCCTATTATGGGAGATTTTCACTAACTTCCTGGGACAGAAAGTGTGAGGAAATTTCTCCAATGGTATACACAACATAAAATAACTTTTAACCCTTCCTTACGCTTTCCAAAACTGAAATAAAAAGTTTAGGCTTGACATTCATTGTAACCCTTGCAGTGCTGGTGTAACCCCATTGCCCGGGTATTCTTTTATTGTTTAGCAGTGACAAGGCCTAGGTTGGAGCCCGTTGTAAAGTGTCTTCCTCTCCCTGTTTCTTCTGTATTTCAGGCTGACAACCTGCGTGATGTGAACCAAAAGGGAGATGCATTATGTTGTCGTCTTTCCCATGGAGACCTATTACCGTGCCCTGCTGTTATTAGTGACACGCCACCTGCACATGGAGGCCGGATACAAGTCACCATGAGGACTGCAATTTCCTCCACGGAGTAATGGCCTCCACCTCCTTCCCCCCGGCACCCCTGGCAGCTCCGACAAGGCCAAATCTCTTCATCACCATGATAATATTGACTGTCATTGGCGGACACAGGCATCCCCTTGCGCTTGTTTACCATCTCACGTGACTACAAGAAAACAAAAATCGAATAGGATAAAATCCAATATAAATATTTTTATTTTGTAAAAGTTCAATGGAGCCGACAAGCATTTCCACCCGGCTTTGATCTCCGAGGCCTGACGGTGGATTAGACGGGGGAGAGCCGCCTTGTTTCTCGTGCTGGAGTTTGGCAAGTGGTCCTTTCTTCTAGGACAAAATACCTCGAGTGAATCTTTTATTCTTGGCTGCGTTCCTTGCAAGTACTGTAGCAGCCTTGATTTTAAATTCACAACACAAGACGCGTCTGGATTTAAGTCATTGGATGGCAGCGATATTCTAAGTTTATTTTTTTATTGACCTGGACAAGCCTGGGTGTTTATTACAACGATGTGTTGGCCTAGGAAAAAAGAGGCTCTAACAACCTGTTGCAAACTTTGAATTGATGTGTTTGGTGCACTGAAGACAGACTACTTTGGGTGCTTTTTATTAGACTGGCATGGCTAGGTGGAATGTGAAGCAGATATTGGTCACACATTGTTGTTACTACTACTAGCAGAGGGCTGCTCAGCAGCTTTATACACAGGAGAGATGGAGGTTGCCATGGTGAGCGCGGAAAGTTCCGGCTGCAGCAGCCACCTGCCGTACGGATACGCGCAAGCTCGTGCCCGCGAGCGGGAACGCCTGGCACACTCGCGAGCGGCCGCGGCGGCTGTAGTCGCGCAACAGCAACAACAGCAGCAACAGCAGCAGCAAGCCGAAGGCGGGAACTCGGGGGGCGTGGCTTCTACTTGTCAAGGGAATAGCAACAGCGGGGGCGCGGGAAGCTCGAAGCGCGCGCCCCTGTCACCTCAGACCGAGCAGCCGGCGGCTCAGAGGAGGAAAGGCGGAGGAGGAGGCGGGCACCGGCGCAGCAAGTCTTACTGGCCCCTGAGCGGCTGCAACAGGTGGAGGAGCCGGCACCAAGCAGCGGGCAACGAATGCAGCGGAGGCGCCGGCGGAGGAGGAGGAGAAGAAGACGGAGGCACCTTCCCCTCGGAGCTGGCTCCCTGCGGCTCTGAGGAGATGATGCTGAGGGAAGAGGAGGAAGAAGAAGAGGAGGACGAGAAAAAGTTTTACCTGTGTGAGGAGGAGCGGGGCGGCCGCGGCAGGAGGAGCCCGGTGGACGGCGGCTATCACCCGGTTTACAGTGAGTTCGAGTGCTGCGAGCGGGTGGTGATCAACGTGTCCGGGCTGCGCTTCGAGACCCAGCTGAAGACCCTGTCACAGTTCCCGGAGACTTTGCTGGGGGACGCCGAGAAGAGGATGCGATACTTCGACCCGCTCCGCAACGAATACTTCTTCGATCGGAACCGACCCAGCTTCGACGCCATCCTCTATTACTACCAGTCCGGGGGGCGGCTGAAGAGGCCGGTCAATGTGCCCTTCGACATCTTCTCGGAGGAGGTGAAGTTCTACGAGCTGGGCGATGAGGCTCTGCTGAAGTACCGGGAGGATGAGGGCTTCGTCAAGGAAGAGGAGAAGCAGCTGCCGGACAATGAGTTCAAGCGTCAGGTGTGGCTGCTCTTCGAGTACCCGGAGAGTTCAGGTCCGGCCCGGGGCATTGCCATCGTGTCAGTGCTGGTCATCCTCATCTCCATCGTCATCTTCTGCCTGGAGACCCTGCCTGAGTTCAGGGATGACAAGGACAGCTTGCTGCCCCCGCTGGGCACGGGGGAGGATGGTTTTGGGGGTTACAATAGGACCCTAGGGGCCCCTGAGAACGCCCACACCGCCTTCAATGACCCCTTCTTCATAGTGGAGACTGTGTGCATTGTGTGGTTCTCTTTTGAGTTTGCCGTGAGGCTCTTCGCCTGCCCCAGCAAGCCTGGCTTCTTCAGGAACATCATGAACATCATTGACATTGTGTCCATCCTGCCTTACTTCATCACCTTGGGGACCGAGCTGGGCAACCAGCAGCCCCCTCCCCAGCAGCTTCAACAGCCCCCTCCGCAGGGCACGGGGCAACAACAACAGGCCATGTCCTTTGCCATCCTGAGAATCATCCGCCTGGTTCGGGTCTTCCGTATCTTCAAGCTTTCCAGGCATTCCAAAGGGTTGCAGATTTTGGGGCACACCTTGAGGGCCAGCATGAGGGAACTGGGGCTTCTAATATTCTTCCTTTTCATCGGGGTCATCCTCTTCTCCAGTGCTGTGTACTTCGCAGAGGCGGACGAGCCCACCACACACTTCCATAGCATCCCCGATGCCTTCTGGTGGGCGGTGGTGACTATGACCACAGTAGGCTATGGAGATATGAAACCTATCACTGTTGGGGGCAAGATAGTGGGTTCCCTGTGTGCCATAGCAGGGGTTTTGACTATTGCACTACCCGTGCCCGTTATAGTTTCCAACTTCAACTATTTCTACCACAGGGAAACTGAGAACGAAGAGCAGACGCAGCTGACCACCAACAGTTCTAGCTGCCCTTACTTACCCACCAACCTTCTCAAGAAATTAAAGAGTTCCACCTCTTCCTCTCTGCAGGACAAGTCAGAATATTTAGAGATGGAAGAAGGGCTCAAAGAGTCTCTATGTGTCAGAGACAAATCCAGCCAGAGCACGGGGAACGGGAATGAGACCATTAAGTATAACTGTGTGAATTTAAAGACTCTGGAAACTGATGTGTGAGACTTGTTTTTGGAACTTTCCTTAAAGTTTATGCATTGACGAGTGCAGTGATATAAAATCGAAATATGCAAATCTAATCAGAAAAAAAAGAATAGGTTTCTGATTAGATATGAAATATAGTGGCTTCCTCTTGTAAGAACATCCAACTTTGGGACCAGACGCAAACAGAATGATTCTAATACAGGAATTCTAGTGCCTGTTCTTTGGCTTTGTTTTTTAAAGCAACTCTCATAAGCCCAAATACCTGTGTTTACACGCGGTGTTATAAAGCCTTTTATTTCATACAATAGAGTGGATCTTGATGCCTTGTAACTGCCGGGCATTTTTATTCTTTTAAAAGAAAGAAAAAAAATATGCTCAATATGTTTATTTTTGTGTGTGACTGCAGTGGATTAAAGATGCCCAGTCAGCTAAAGTTTACTTTTTGTCTGTCCAGATATTATCATGTCATTTTTTTTAATGTTCCATTTTTACTCCCCAAATTCCACATGAGAGAGATTTTAGTATAACGTGTATTTTGGCATAGATTACGGTGATGTCAGTTGTGGTACAAGACTATCTCCTAGGTGGTCGTACCAGAACTCGACTGAATGTTCTTAGAAGAGGAATTTACCAACGGTGTAAACTAAATTTCTTATATGTGGAATCCACTGTTACTGTTCTTTTCATCATGCTTAACATATCATGGAAAACGGTAGACTAAAGGGTATTAAAGTTTAAATATTTATATATTTTTAATAGAATGCAATTGTTTTGCACAGATAAGAATTAAGGGGCTGTTTTTAACTTGATGTGATATATGCGCTCAAAGATAACAAAATAGCTTTCACAAAAAAGAAAAAATGTAATCTATATTTTTAGTAGCCATTACCGCATTTATGGTTAATACTGTTTTAAACGAGCCAGCAAAAATACAACATTGGAGTGCTTTTTGACAGCTCTGTATTTTTTTTTGTCTGGTTCAGTAAAACTAGTCTTAACAAAGTCGAATTCCCTATGTGACGTAAGAAAATTCCTACCTATTCATTCATTTGAGGACAGCTTCTTCAAAGAGTTCAATACAAATTGCAATCTGTAAGGGCTGCCAATTTACATTAACCACTGCTAACAGGTAATACTTAGAAGTGACTTCTACATCTGCATGTTGAACAGTGATAGGGAATGCTTTTTTTGCACTACAGTCTAACCTGGATAAATAACAGATAAAGAGACTTCCTACTGTGAACCATTGATGTATCTTTAAGGGACAATCATTACCATAAGATCTCCTTAGCAGCCTTTTTTAATTGATACATGTTGTAAACGATCAACACTGCTTATATGGAGTGTGTTTAACAGAAACCTACAATTCTTAGAACAGCTTTATGCACCAATATATGGCATGCTATATTTATTATTACAGAATGCTTCATGAATGATATACTTAAACAAGGTGACCATAATTCTGCTGATATCCTAATAAGTAGATCTCTCATTATATTACTTACATAGTTATTAATCTGCCAAAATATTGTTGCATTGTATATGGGCCTTAATATAAAACAGATACATACCAAAGCCCAAATAAGTTTTATTGCAGTTTATTAGTAAAGAAACAAAAGTTGCTTGAAAGCTTCTACCTCCAACTAAACAATTGTATTTTTACATATTTTGATGTAACGTGGATGGTTTCATATTCATATTGCTGACAGATCACGAAATTAAAATCCTGGCCTATCTTCCAGGTATATCTTATACTTTTGTTTGGGAAAGGATAAATGTGATCATGTGCCTAACATTCTGTTCTGGTTTACAGTTGGCGGAGTTTTATACGTATGTGGTTTTATATGAAAGCCACAACATTTATTTAAATAAAAATATATATCCAGTTTCATTGTTTAGAGTAAACGAAGCATTCCAAAATATGCAAAGTGCAATTTAGAAATATTTAAAGAGGTATGGGTCTTATATTACTATAGCACACTAGAGCCACTTTGTCCTGGAGCTATTTTGCTACTAGGTGGGGCTGTTGCAATTTGCAGATGTGTTGCATTGTAGTCCTCCCTGGCAGGTAAAAAAGGTTAATATAAAATGAGGTATTTGGATCCAGAGAAATATTTGTGGAAATTTAAAGAAAAGCTCATGCTGCCATGTTTGCAATATGAGTTTACAAACAAAATACATATCTGCATGTAATGAAAGTGGTACGTAATGTTCATCTCAATCCAACAAGCTCCTATTTTTCACAACTGTGTGGAAACCTTTCATATTTGTGAATGCTAGTTTCTGCAAACATGCTTTTTTGTGAAATGATTCTTAATAAATTTCCATTGATAAATAAAATTGGTGGCTATTGGGTAAGTACAGGGTTATTTTTGTTTTGTTAATTTACCAGCATATTTCCACCTCAGTATGTATTATTTTCATTTCAGCCTCATCTCAAAATACATTTGTATGTGAAACAGAACTGGAGATTAATCATGAATGAGATTATTCTCTTTTTTTTAAGTGTACACTGTCATGTTGCAATCATGCATTGCAGGCAAACTAGATTACAATGGAATTAAAGCAATGTCTCCAATGAAATGTATTTATTGTAGTTTTATTAATCTTCACAGTAGAGATATATCACATAAAACATGATTTATTGGGGTTGATGTACTAGGAGTAAGGCATGCTCAGGTTTAAAGTGAATTTTCACATAGATTAGTGAATGAGGTAAAGTTGTGCTGACTAATTTCCTAATTCATTCAGTCACAGGCCTGCAAAGACCCATGTATGCAATTCTTGCCTATGATTGGGAATTTGCATTGTCACCTTTTTACCTTGTTTCTTCTTATTCAGTAAGATGAGTTTAAATTCACTAAATTTATGAAATCATTGCCAATATTTATTTCTGATAAATGTCAAATATATATATATATATATATATATATATATTAAATATTAACCCCATTTAATTACAATTATGCAGTAAAATGTGTAAAACTTACTGGATCAAGACAACCTACCTCCAAAGTTTTCTTTTGTTAATGGTTTTCAGGGAAACTGTTGGCAGCAGGTTGCATGCATCCATTCAGTCATTTTTTTTTAAATAAACCTTGCTAAAAGTTTACAAGGCTGCATTGTGTGGCCAGAATTAGGCTTTATACACTACACAACCTGCAAAAATGTGTTTTTAATTGTTTTTTAGCATTACATAATTATGTGTGTGAAAATAAACAGAGGGGTCGAAAAATGTATATTTCTAAAATCAGATGTGGGTGCTACTTTGAGCAGCTAACGTATGATTACATAAGTCAAACATGATTTATAGCTACCATTTGATGTCTATATAAATCTAGTAATAAATCTTTCATGAGGATATTTTTTTAGTTAGAGTATGTATACATTTTTGGGCTGCTTTGTATGTGTGTGTTATATATATGTTTTGTTTCACTTTTGCATAGACTTGAAACTATTTATGATAACGTTTTTATTGCTATCTGGGGTCATGCTAAAGTGATTTTTTCTCACTTTCATAGCGGCTGACAGTCTTACCAGACAGAAAGTGTGGAAAAGTCTGCAACACAGAAACAGACAGTAATAAAAAGCTGACAGAAGTGCTAGCTTTCTTTCACACATTTTATTTCTGTGTTGCCGTTGGAGATTTTCACCATTTTGTCTGGTGAGACCATCAGTCACAATGAAAGTAGGTGAGAAGAAATTGCATTTATCAGTTCCAGATCCCAGTAGAAAACCTTATTATTGTCATCATGACAGGTATAGGCTCCTATGAATTCATGGCTAGTAGTAAAAACCTGACAAAAAACATATTCTAAGGAAAATGGGGGAGTTTCTAATAATTCTTGTTAACTAGCAGTCAAGTTGACTCTGTGACTTTAATACCTTCTGGATTATTGACTAGGTACAAGTATGTAGATCATATGTCATCTGCTTGTTTGATCTGTATTAGTTACACCATTTTTAAATTAGGAGGATCAGCACGACAGTCAGGCAAATAGAATTTGCAGAATTAGAAGTCAGCAATGACTGCCCAAAGCCTAACTCTGAAGAGCTGTTTTTGTTTTATAATATTTAAAAGGTTTTTAAATATTGTTTTATTTAAAATCTTTTTTCACAGTAAGGTTCAGTTATCTTTTACCTCCCAACTGTACTTAATAAGGGCAAATTCTTTCATGGATTTGCTATTAGGTAGAAAAAATAACTTCAGCCCAATATGTGTCCTTCTGTCCTCAAATGCAAAGCCCAAAATACTCACATTTTAAACAGACCTGACTCCTGTTCTCTGTGGCAGCTAGTTCTACTTTTAAGCTAGCACATCCACAGCAGTGTACCACTCAGTGACGCCGTGGAGTCATTGGGTCTAATTTATTAAGGCACTCCAAGACTGGAGAGAATAGACTGCAATAGGTGAACCTGGGTGATCCAGCAAATCTGGAAAGGATTTCTTTAGCATTGCTATAATATATTTTATTCTATTTGTTGTTAGCAAATGCTTTCAATCCTAAACCACATTCATTCCAGATTTGCTGGATCACCCAGTTTCCCTCATGAAAGTATCTTCTCCAGTCTTGATTAGCTTTATTAAATCAGGCTCATTGGGTCTGATTTAATAAAGCTCTCCAAGACTGGAGATGATACACTTTTCATAGTGAAGCTGGGGTATCCTGCAAACCTGGAATGGATTACTTAATAGTCATTTGCTATTTGTTAGCAAATGTTTTCAATCCTGGATTTGCTGGATCTACCTAATGGTATTTTACCAATAGATCCATTTGCATTTCCTAGATGCAGTTGGAGGGCAAAGAAACTACTTTACTGTGAAAGTGCAGTTACCCCTCAATTCTCACACAAGTGTCATCATTTTTATTTCATTATGAACTTTTCCTAAGCTTTATTGAGTACTTCTGATATAAAGTGCAAGCCCAACTTCTGTCTCCCCACTGCACTAGACAGCATTAATGAATAATGCCAGTTTTGACTTTGTGTCCTCAATCCCCTTCCTCACTCCACTGTTGCATTTACTAAGCACCGCAAAGTGGTGATATTTGTGACTAAACAGGAAATAATTGGAATGTCTCCAATCCTGACACAGCAGCAAAACCAGGTCACCCCTATTTACTAGTACTCACAATTGCTTTTCTCTCCTTGAAAAGATTCTGCTTAGTTTTTTTTCTTTTTAAAATAGACTAAATAAAAAATATACTGTTCTTATACTGATGTGAAAAATTAGTACTGACTTTTTGTGGTTTGAACAAATCTAGTATATCATTTTATCCAGAACAAATGAAATGATCACCAAGATTTTGATTTGTTGAAGTTGGCCATGAGAACGGTTGGAAGGTTTAGGTTTTTGATTTTGTGGGAAGAGTAAATGAAATGCAGATTGGTGAAATGTTTAAATCTCACACTTTGATTTTTTTTCTTACATAACATGACCTTGAGGGATTGAAGTTTCATTCTTTTATGCTTAGCACATCAGTCAATGTATGATCTGTTTTTATGTGTTTTATGAAGATACAGTGGAGATAAACTTTAGTGTTATTCCATGTATGTGTTTTTTATATCAGTATTCTCTGAATTGCGTGCAACAGTAGGACGGTTAATGATGCCTGGGGCACTCAAGTCCTAATGCTATTCTGTAAGATGTTAGTCAACAATGGTGTCATTTTTTTAAATGCTTTTGATTTGCTGCACACTAAAAATGCAATGTACAGTATGACACATAAACAAAATTTGTTACCTGTCCTACAACTGCTTTGCAAGGGAAGGTATGTCCTTACTATGGGAGGTATGTGACCTTTCCAATGGTATGTATCAAGAAAAAAAACAAAACTTTTTCATTTAAACTTAAACCTTTTTTTTTGGATAAAAAGTGATATTATGTTTTGTTAAAGTAAATCTGCCACAAGTTGAGGCTATTCTAATTGAGCACAAAAAGACATAGGCCAAGGTTAAGCATCTGTAATATCCACTTAAAAAGTAAATAGAGACAATCCAAGCTTTGTGTTTTGCCCTCATGGGCTTATTGAGAGTTGCATGTAGCTTCATTTGCCCATATGTGATAACTAGCTGATGGTTTTGACATGTTGATTCACACTAGATGAATTGGTATGCAATTTGCTATATATTTTCGAGGTAGGCAGAATGTATTCACAATGGGAAAATGTTGCTTTTTTTAACACTTTTCAGTTCATTGTCTTGCAGGACATTGGAACCGACTTTCATGCTGCATTTCTGTGTGTTGTATTTAGCTATGAAATGATACGCAACACATTACGGCTGTGTCCATGGGCCATTGTTTTCTTCAAAATAGGTATTGCATTCCCGTTCAAGTCTATAGGAATATATAACCTGTAAGAAGCAGGTCAAATTCATGTTAGAAAAAGGTCAGATGCAAATTCTAAATGATCCTAAATGCCTAAACCCAGCTTTCACAGACCCTTACACATACATTTTAGTGTGAATGACACTTGAAGGCGATTTATGCATTTTCAAATCATTTTTATTATTAACTTAGTTTATCTTATTCAGGCTTGTGACTGAACTGCTTGAAAGATCCATAAAGGCTTTTCACAGTACAACTATGTGTATAGCACTCCTGCACAGAGGAAAAGGATATCCGCTGTATTCCTTTTCCTGATAGGTGCCAATGTCAGTACTAAGTTATTTCTTTTATGTATGTAATGCCTGAGGTACGTTCAGAAAGAAGTGTCAGGATGATCTGTCTTCTCAGTGCAAGATATTATAGTGTTGCTATCTGTACAGACATTTAGTGAATTCACGCATAAAGTGAAAACTGTTTGAGCATTCCATGAGCTTTGTGTGGAAGGAGTCCATGTCATAGTACTGTATGTAGTGAACATGGATGAGGCTGAACATGTACCTTAACAATTTTGGGCAGTGGTTGTTCTAATATTCCATGCTTTAAAAATGATAATGACTGTATCTCTCTAACCTCTCTAACCTCTCTAGCCTTATCTAACTGAACGTATTGATCTGCACCATACATTGACATACATGATTTCAAATTCTGAAGAATGGACATTTTGATGTTTGCATTGCAGCGTCATCTGCCATTGCATTCATTGTTCGGTTTGGCCTTGATTAATACCACAATTTATTTGTAGCATGTGATCTGAAAGTCAGCTTAGTCAAAACTTGACCTGTCCAAATGAAGTTATTTGTTCTATTTAAGCCATTTTTCATTTTACTGTGTTGAGTGTTTTGACCACCCTGAGACAGGCCCCCCTGTACTATAAATAGATGGTAGACCATATTGTAGTTCAATTTTTCTTTGAATTTTCATGCACCATCATGTTGCTACAATATAACTGCTTGTCATTTTTGTGGGCCGACTTCCTGATAGTGATAATAGAAAACTTTTTCTAGTGCAATATGTGTTTGGCTGGCTGCTTGTAATCTCTATCAGGACACGTGTGACTGGGTGATTATATTTGACTGTTACTCTCCTCCAGCCAACCTCATTGCCCCCCATTCCCCAGTATCCACAAGTTTTATTTCTCTTTTCTGTTATATTTTTGCTTTAAAAACAATGGCAGTGATTTACTAAAGGAATAGTATATTTTTCATTTTGGTCCTAATAAACAAAGGAAAACATAGTACATTTATTTTGCAATAGGGGAAATAGTGGAAGTTGTGCTGAGTTTCATTCGGAAATTCATCACATGAAAGTATTTGTTTTTTAACAGGTTTCTTTGCATATGATTGGTATTTTTTGTGAAGTAACTTTTTGTCACTGGGTCCTTGTAGGTTTATGATTTTTTGCCATATTGATTGGCCTCACTTGGAGGCCTGAGAGTTCACTCATCTCATAATATCTCAGCCGAACTTATACACTTACCTGCATAATGCTCAGCTCAGTGTTCTTTGCAGAGGAGATTTGGAACAGGCTGGTAAAAATCCTTTATTGCACAAGAGACATCATAAATCTCTTCTACAATAAAATGTTCACATATTTGTTTTTTTTAAAGCAAAACTAAACCCGTTACTCACCTTTCATTGTTCTCCCTCAGGGTGCTGCCATCTTCTTCTCTTCCTATAGACCAGGGGTGTCAAACTCAATACACAGAGGGCTGAAATTAAAAACTTAGACCAAGTTGCGGACCAAACTTGAAATGTATTGAAAAAATTGAGAAAGTTCTTCCTTCTCATTAGATATAAAACATTTTCATATGGAAATAAAGAGTTTTGCCTAACATCCTGGAACAAGCCTGTAATAAAGAGGCCTAAAAATCTATAAAAATTTTTACTGCATGATAGAAAAATATAAAGACCACAATAAGCTATGCAGAACAGAAGTCTTTTGGATTTGGTTTATCCTGGAGTGTGACAAAACTTTCACTTTGGTGTAGTCTGCACGGTTGTCAGTAGTATAGTAGGGTAAGTAGTCTTGTTTCTTCTTATTGTTTTTACTAATTGTTTTACTTTGCCAGAGAATGCAATGTGAAACCAAAATATTTTGCTGTATTCGTTTGTTTTCACATTGCATTCTCTGGCACAATTCTCTGGCTTACCTGTCAGTATAAACTCTGCGGGGTCCACGCATAGGCTGCTGTTCAGTAGACCCGAGTGATTCCGCTACTACAATTCCCGGCATTACTTGCGTCTGTAAAATGTGGGGCCACGCATGGGCAGAGAGGCCGCTAGTCTATAGACGCGTGTAATGCCGGGAATTGTAGTGGCCGCATTGTACTCACGTTTATAGAACACCAGCTTAATATCAATTGCAGCTGGCCCGCCGTTACTATGGATTGGAGTAGCGGCGGGCGAGCAGCAATTCATATTAAGAATTGTTTTGGGGGCCAAAAAAAGACTAGATTTGGCCCACGGGCCAGAGTTTGATACCCCTGCTGTAGACAAGCTTCAGACATTTAGTTTGGCTGGGCCAGGATGATATAACAAAAAGTTTGTTCATTTTGACTGGGGGAACTGGGATTGCCAGTTTTCATGGCAACTAAAGCAGAAGTTGCATGCGTAGCTCAGCTGTTTGCCAGATACCCAAAGCGATCAAACAGGTAGGATGTATTATTGCAGAAAGGGCATCCCCTGTCCCAATTTTATTTTTTCCCAATTTTGGGATAATTGTATGCTCAAGTACTTCCTAGAGAAAAGGTTATAAAATTATTAGAATTTCAATCAAACCTGGAAAGATAGTGGCCTTGACGGGGGTAAATCCATTTTGTTTCCCTTTGTAGCAGGATCTTATCCCAATTTCCACCTCTAGGTTCGGGGGACACCTGTTCTAAAGTGGTAAAGTATAGACAATTTGCATTATAGTCATGTTTCAGACCCATATTTCTGCTTAGGGGAGTTGTAATTTTGCCATTTGTACTTAAGCAGACATGCTCATAAATTCTGCGCCTTTATTGTGAAACCCATCAAGAGTGTTAGAGCCCTCTCAAATAAATCATTGGATATGTGAGAGATTTATGAGTGTGAAATAAGCAATCGTGATAGTTGTGCTCTGCCTAGTATTGGAGAAAACATTTCTTGTGACCAATGATGTTGCTATATGTATATGTTTTTATGATATAACATGGGAGTAGTTTTCTTCCTTCTCTTTTTTAATAAATCACAATAAATGTGTTTTTAAATATTCGGTGTTCATGTATAGTACAATTTCTTGACCCCCCCTTTTGGACTAAGGTTGGTTTCCTATTATAGAATATCTAATTACGTTTTCTCAAAGCAGTATCATTGAAATCAAAAGTAAAGCTGTTTATTAGTAAATCCCTGTTGAAATTTTGAGTTAGCCAAATACATTCCTGATGTATCAAAAAAAGAAGGTGCGCAATGTGTTACAATTTTAACTAAGTAAGCAGGTATAGCCAAGTAGAAAAGCCTTTCCCCCACCCAGTATTCTACAGAGAAGGGCACTTTCAGTCTACAAGTTGTATTCTCAATTCAGAAATCCATTGCCTATTACTGTAAATCAATAAGCAAAACCCATTCTCCCTACAGAACTATGGGTGCTTTCATGGGATGTGTCAGACCTCTGCTTAAAGCCACTGCTTTCACTTAGAGAGTCATCTCCCTTTCTGTGCATTAGACCTGTTTGTTTTTAAGGTGAAAAAAAAATTGTGTTAGCAGCTTTTATTGGATTTTTTGGGCTGTTTGTATAGCATTCGATTCTAATTGCTGGATTGCGTTCTGATTACTTTGTTAAATACATTGCAAAATATTTGATCCAACTTGCATCTTTTAATCATTGCTGCCTTGTAAATGTATGTTGGCAAGTACCTTTCTGTTTAGTTGTACCTTTTTGTTTTCCTGTTTTCACCTGTTTAACGGATTTTTAGGTCAATTAGTATTTGTTTAAACGAATTGCCTTTTAAAATTAATGAGATGCTTTCCTTTGATTAAACACGCTCTGTAAAAAGAAAGCTTTGACAAAGCTGCGTTTAAAACGGTTTTGTTCTGTAAGCTTGTAAAAAGCGGGCTGTGATCTTTTAATTTATGAAAAGAAAAGGTTATCTTTGCAGGCATATTTTCTGGTTTATTGTTGTACATTGAGATTGTTTGAAGAGATAAAAAAACATGTACGTATGCTCTGCATATAAATGATGCCATAGTTATATACATTTATATGGCCGATTGAATGGCAACCCCAAGGTTCTGGAAGCCACAGGTAATAATTCCTAACATTCAGTTTTATTGTTTTCTATACGATCACCAACTAAAACCTCTTAATGTCACTGTGAGAACAGTACTAAGCAATTCAAAAGACAATACCATCATACAGTTGAATAGTCAATTTGTTTTGTGACTAGCTCTGGGAATCCTAAATTTGATGTGCCGTATGAGAGTTACTTGGGAGTGGGGATGATCTTACGAACTTACAAGTTCTTAGCGTATCCTAGACATTGACCAGAATTCAGATATTGTCAGGTTAGAGGCGATGCCTTGCAGCAAGTCTTTAAGGTCCCTTTCAGGTCTTGCAAACACTGAGGTTCGTGTCCTACCAGCGATTTTGCTGCTGGCAACACAGCAAGCTGTTGATAGCTGCAAGATCACTAAATGGCACCTGCATTTTACCTAATGGAGGATGCTCTCCTAACTGACAGCACCTTACGTTTTAACAAGGCAGCATTTCAGAGCACCTATATGAGTACCTATACATCGCAGCTTTCCAGTCTTTAGATATTGGGGCTGGATTTGTTTTTTTTTTTTCTATTATTTTCACCAGGTGACTCTAACAGTAATACATCTTGTTCTAGGCTGACAACACTTAGTTTATTATAGTTGTAGAAGAGCAAGTGTTGTCACCTAGGAACAAGAGGTGTTTTAGGACCTAAGGCTCTTTAACATGGGGGAATTGACTTAGGCTACAATTATGTAACAGTACATTAGGATGTTGGTCAGTGGGAGGAATACTAGCCTTACCGATAGACAAAAGGATCATTGGTGCCAGCTAAACTAACCTTAGAGGTCCCAATTGTTCATGGCTCAAGGAACCCTTAGCAGGGCTCAAGGAAACCTAGGGTTGCACAAAAGCGTGGTTAAGAAACACTAACCTATTGAATGCCGTCTTTTCATTCCCATCACATAAGATGAGGTATTCTGTAAGTCAGGCAGTGTTGAAAACAATGGTTAAAATTTCCGTACAGCTTTGTCAGTTCACTATAAGAAGCTTTGTGGATTTTTTCACACTTTCAATGGTTATTATAACAGACCACATGGGAGTAAATAGGAGTTCACTGTCAGGGTTTACATACACTTTAACAAGCAAAAAACCTTCGATTGGTTTCTAAGTGCCTCATTATTAGCAGATGCCTGGCATGACCAGTGGGCATTTAACTTGAAGCTCCTTTGATGTGGTTATCATAGCCTGCCCTATTGTGAATCTAGCACTGATCAGTCTGTGTATGCCCTATTGTGATATGTATTAGGTTTCCAGATTGTCTGCCAAAGCTGTCTGACTCAAGATTGATTTCAAACCCTCCTGTGTTTGAGGTTACCTGGAGCTGTTATTGAACATTCAGGTATTCTTAGTGATACATGAGATGCTCAGAATCTAATTAGGTGTTTAGTAGTCTGTTTTTTCCAGTGTCATGGCTGCCTTTTTGTATTCCCCCACACTGTAAGCACATTTGTAATAACTGTACTACCCTGCAGCAAATCTAACAATTTTTAGTTAATGCAATTTACATGGTAAAAAAAAACTGTATTGAGAGAGCTGTGACTACCAATATCTCCAGTGATGTTTAATGGGGTTTTTAGTGTGGGGCATGAGGAATAGGAAACTTTCTGATTCATGGTGCTTTTTTGCAGATACACTGCATCCTTTAAATATGATTCCATTCTATGAAACTGGTATATCTCTTGGGCGTTGTTGCCCTCTCATCCCCATCCTCTAATCTATGATTAAATGACCTCCCAGTTTTTGTACCTTTGCCATCTACTTCAGTGACTTTTGTATACATGCCATATACTAAGTATACTTTTGTATACTTTTTACCATCTACTTTAATTATATTTTTCATAATCTTTATTTAAATTTTGTATTTTTTTTTATTTTGTGACAGGTTTTTTTTTGTTGTAGGGACCCTTAAACCGGAACTTAATTTGTGAATAATCTATCCCAGTTCCATTGCAGGGCATTACCATCTTCCTTCTTTTTTACTTCCCAAAGGCACTCTTCAGTCATCTTGAATGACCACGCCAAGGTGATGATATGATTGAGTGCAAGCTCATAGAGTTTATTCATTCCCGGCACACGCTAGGGAAGTCGGGATTGATATGTTTACCTGGCAACCAATGCTGAGCTGCACCTGCACAGCTCAGCAAAAATTGACAGCTTGGTGTTTAGGCAGGTAAGAACAGTTATTGTAGAAGTCACGTATCTAAAAAGTGTGACTTTAGTTCCACTTTAGGAGATCAATTGTGCAATGAAAGTTGGCTTTATTTTACTCTTACACTAGTTAAACTCAAAACCCATTTTTTCAAACTTGCCTACCCGTCTTCTTTCGTCTTTTGAAACCCTCACTACTTCCCACCACTACATATCCCCTCGTATCGTGTGCTGCTTCTCCCACCTCTTAGATTGTAAGCTCTTCGGGGCAGGGTCCTCTCCTTCTCCTATGTCACTGTCTGTATCCGTCTGTCATTTGCAACCCGTATTTAATGTACAGCGCTGCATAATATGTTGGCGCTATATAAAATCTGTTTAATAATAGTATTTCAATAATAATAATAATAATATTTCAATAATAATAGTTCTTACAATATGAGGATATTAACAGTAAAATACTCAATAGTTTTAAGGTAAATACTACTTTTTATACAAGTACATACTTTTTAAGTAATTGTTATGCCATCAAATCCACCATTATTTTAAGTTGCTATCCATACCCCAGGGGTACTATAGTATGCCGAATTCCTTCTGTGGTTAAACCCCCCCCCCTTCCACACTTCACTAATAGTAAGGCCATCCATCACAATAATGACCCATGGCAAAGAAGGGGTTTATTTTAGTCTATTCAATTTTAGTGGAGTAGTCAATAGTGGAATTACTGAGTTTAATATCTGTTGATAAGGAAGGAAAGGCAGTCATTTAAAAGTGCATTAATTCCTCTCTGCTTTTCAAGGTTTAGTGAAGAAGTTTCATGTAGATGCCGGTTACATGTAGCAGTCCACTTGCTTTAGTGTGCCCGAATGGTGTTAAACCAAAAACCAAACAAAATTCATAAAAAAGGTGAGACTTTTAAGGCATCCAAATCCCATGTTTACAGCAGACAGTCCAAGAATGCTCTATCCAATATGGTTTGGACAATATTCAGAGCAGGGCAACACCATAAATAGGTGGCAATATCTTAAGTGATCACCCATAAACTGATCTGATATCTCTGCTTAATTCATGTAGACTCAGCCCTGCTCCAAGCAAATTATTCAAAGACTGAATGCACAGAGAAGGCTTATTTCATGTAACCAACCTACTCCTCCATTTCCTACCAGCACAGAATGCCCAGGACTTAAATCCTTGGGGATATTTAGTGGATATGTCTTGATTTGGATGCCTTAAAAGTCCCACCTTTTTTCTAACTTTTTCAGTTACTATCAAGCATGTGCAAGTATTTAAATATTCAGTTTGAAATGTGCAGAATAATGCAGATGGACATATGAAAGATGTTCCATTACCTAACTCTAATTTTGTCTATGGATAACACTGGAGCTGCAAGGCCCCCAGGGATCTAAACAGTGCTGCCCTGTCAAGCTATTGATATTTCCCAGCTACTAAGTATGCATAAAGCATCAAATATTAGCACCTCATAGTTTTTTTTATCCCTCCTACAATAGCACTCAGCTATTTGATAGTATTATGCCAAAAGTAGCCAAGACAGGTTACATTATCATGAGGTCAGCCAGCTGAGAGTATAGCAACCTCCAAACCTCAGCTGGCCTCACAGGTACATCCTTAGGCAAGTTATTGGATTCAAATATTCTAACACACAACCAATCATGTTCTGAGGTATAGAGAAACCTCTTCAAAGCCTGCTATACATCAACAGGCAAAAAAAATAAAGCAGGCCTTGTATGTGTTATATGATTGAGGTACTTAAAACATTCCATTTTATGTATGTAATCGTTTCTATAATTGTCAAGAAATTGAGATCAACTTAATGCTCTCTTCATCATTTGGATTGCTGCTTCAAAGGGAAAGGATGCTATGTATTGGAATATGTCCCTTCCCACTAGGCCACCTTGGTTTTATGTCTGTTCTTTCTGGATTACCTGTAATACACACACTATTTATAGAATTTTGGCCCTTTCTAGGGGAAAGTATACTATATTTTCTATGAGTGGAGTCTATAAAAACAGTGAGTCTGACATTCACCAAAACTTTCTCTGGTGGTAAAATCCATCACATCGATTGAAAACACATGACCTGGAAGATTCTCAGATTCGCTGCTTTAAAAGTCGACTTCCTTTGAGATATTTTTGCAGTGTTTATGTCAATACAATGTTTTATATATTTTCATTTTTACATTGTTTATTAAATATAGTGATTTATAGAGTAACCCAGTGTTTTTCAGCCAGGATTCTTAAAGCATTTTCTAGGGGTCTCTGGGGCCGTGAGCAATTTGTGACTCTTAGGTCAGTTATAGAGACTCCAATGATCTCTTTGGCTATCTGTAAGGGTGACATTCCTTCCACTGGCAAGTTGTGATTTTTGCATAGCATGGATGATGCCAAGGGAAGGCTGACTATTACTCATGGTATGTGAGCAGCAATATGACAATATCTCTATATGTCTTCTTTACTGTAGGTTTAGACTTTTACAGGGCTTTATACATGGTGAGAACCTCTAACATGATGTATATTTGTTATTTGAATCTCTTTCTAAAAAGATGATTATCTCTATAACTTTGCAGCAATCTTGTGTGACATGGGAGCGCAGGTTGCCTAGTAATATGAAATCATTAAAATGTCTTTCCGGTCAACATGAATCCAAAATGAGACAGTTGTGTTACCGACATGTACTTTGAAGGGATTTAAACTGTATCTGATCAATGAACAAGTGATTTTCATTTATCTGTGGTATTGCAATGACTAAATATTGTTGATATGACCATATAAACATAGTAGCAGCATTGTATTGACGCTGTCAGAGCTTTGGAGAAAATTTATGACCATATGGGGAATATGAATGCTATCCATTTTGGTCAACAGGTTTTCTATCAACAGTCCTCGGCTGTTTCCTGTACTGGGAAAATACCTTTATTTTGTATTGATGTTGTACCTATTGCATCTGGCTTATACATCTTGTAGATACCTTTGTTAAGGTAAAAGAAAGCAATCCTCTCTAACTCATCCCATCCTTTGGGGTTTAGCAAGCTTCATTTCAGATTCTTACTTGTTTCTGTACTGTAGTGAGATGCAGGCTGTTCTATTAGGTTCCCCCATCATGATATTGTTATCTTGGAGAGCTGGCAGCTATAACCACACGATCAGTCCCAGAGTTGTAATGAGCAACAAACCACTGAGAAGAGCAGTGGGACTATCACAAAAGCAGTGATTTTAGCTTTTTGTGCCACTGGTGTACAGAAATAGAGACAGAGCACAGTTCTGTATTTGATAAGGCCATATTTGTGTGTACATGTTTATAGCAAATTGTGATGTTAGAATTGGCTCATAGGCCACCATCAAGACTTAGTTGGTATTACTTGGTAACTCCTGAATGTTGAATCCCTATTTTGGTTTCCTTTAGCACTACCAAAACTGTATTGTAGAAGCCATACCTAATTAATCAATTCATTATGGATTGGGAATTGCTTACAAAATCTGCTTTGGCTACACATAAAAGGACAGATGTATATGATGGCTCTTGTAAGAGCAAACAGGGCCCTAGACCTTGTTTTTTTTTCTGCCCAGACGTATATAGAGCGATCTGCTCCATCACAGACAGCTTATCTTCATACCAGCTGCAGGAACCAATTGCAAATTAGCTAAAATACTCCAAACATCTTGGTAAAGATTCTGACATTTGAAAACATCTGCTGCAACATATGATGACCATACACAAGGGTTATCTGTGCGGCATCATGTGTTAGTGATCAATGTGTGGGCATCTCAGTAGCGGGCTCCAAACTGTGCAAAATTATCTTGTAGAAAAAATGTATATATGTATTTTTTTACATTCTTTATTTCTTCACATTCTTTCCATTATAATCTTCCCCAGTTTATAATGTCAGGCCTTTTAAATGTTGGAGCCTTAAAGATTTGAGCAAATTGCCAATGATTATATGCAAGTCCTCTAATTAGTGATGCAGAATTATTGGGGAGGAAGTAGTAAGTCAGCCGTAAAAAGTCAGTGGCCGGGAATCATTACACATTCCCACCATTTATCTCTTCAACTTAAAGACTGGTACTCTACATAGTTAGGATTAGACAGTATGTTCCCGGAAGTGGATAAGTTCCATTATTCATGCTTATTATTCTTTACAATAGATGCCAGATCACTTTTCAGTAGCTAAGTTACCACAGCAATAGCGCGTACATCATGCAGGAGAAATGGCTCGGGTCCTACAGACCAGATGGAATGCAGTCACTATTTGAGCAGTTAAAAATATTTGCTTTAGCTCATTTACAATGACTGCTTCTATCTTTGTACACTTTAGCCATTTTGAATAGAACGGATTTAATTGCAAAGCAAGTCAGCCTAAACTACAGGCTTATTTCATTTTGCATATATTTCCATGCAGAATGTAAACCTATATATGTACAGGCTTCCAACCCGAAACTGATTCCTTGTAAACGTGGGGCCGAGGACTACAAAAACATAGAAGGCTGGCAGCAAAGAAAGGCAGCTGGACCTTGTGTTAGGGGGCAACTTGTAAGGGGCACTATGGTGTTGCTGACCTTTTTGACCAGTGTATGTATGCAGTATAGGTATTACCATATAAAGGATTTAAAATAGAACTCCATTTTTTTTGTAGCCTACCTTTATCTTATTTAAAATACAACAGCAGGTTTTGTTACAATACCTGACTTATCCCTGGAGCCATCCCTTGCAGCCCGATCCTAGGACCAGCACCATTGCGATAGCACCAGTGCCATTCATGCCTTTTACAGTAGACCCAGGCTGTCGTTGACACACCCCAAGAGGGAGTGAAAACATTGCCTTTTTACACATCTAAAACCAAATCATGATGTTGTCATGATGTCACATGATGCTCCAGTTCCAAATGTTCTCTCTCCTTTTGTTTACTGGAGGAGGGATACTTCTTTGAGTGTCCACATCACTGCGTCCATGACCTGGACACTTTCTTTTGGCTTTCCAGTGTGAGGTCCTCTTAGAATCCACAAGAGGTGGCTTTAACAGTGGCATCAGCACAGGGATAATAGGGCCAAATATGCATCACTGGACTAACAGTCCATCGCACCCAAGAACTTTGCTGCTAGGTGACTGGGATGGCAGATTTAGATCAGCACAAAAACAGTGAATAATGGGTAAAAGGGGGGTGGGGTAAATATTTTACTCAGAGAGGGGCTTTACCACACCCCTATTATCTCTAAAATTAAAAAAGTTTTGATTTAGGATATCATTTATTACAAAACTAACATGATCTATTAAAGGTGTTATATGAAGTAAATAAAGCATAAAATTTACGATTCTCTTAAAAAATGTACATATTTTTTAAGAAACCGAAAAAAGCAATAGTCTGACTCCGTGGATTTCATCTCTCTCAGAATAGAAAAAAAATGGAATGGATATTACAAATGTGCACCATACATTTGGTAACATTTTTATATTCTGTTTCTAGAATATCATTTTTATCAGAAAATAAGCTACATAACGCCCTGACTCCTGAAGACATTTTTCTTCAAGGCAATAGGCACTGGGAATGTAATTTGCTATGCTGCCTAGGTAAGAAACAATTCTTATGCAGGGTATAGTGTACATTTTAATGTAAACTGCAATTTCCCTCCAGAAATCTATCACTCTAAACAAACCAGAAACATCTCTTTCAGAAAATCATGAAGTCAGTATTTCCTAAAAGTAACTGATGTTATAGCTAAAATGATAGTACACCATGAACCGATTGAAGAGCTCCTCCCACTTTCACAGTTTTATTGTGATCAAAGGGAGGAGAAGCAGCATCCAGCAAAGAATGGGTATACCTGGTAAATGTTTGATCAATATATCCATTAAACATTAATCAAGAATTCCCTAGTTTCTAATAGATATCTGATAAATGCGATGTTACATCAAATCTATTAGAAATGTCAACCAGCATATGACCACCTTTACAATGGTTCCATATAGGTTTCCAAATTAACTCCTTAACTCCATAATCTAGCCATTCTCAACCATGGAACTCCAGGGTAACTTGTGGGTTGTTGGTTGACTGATCCTCCACCTGATGATGTTTGCAAAGTTTCTGGTACGACGCCATTTGGCAGAGCCAGCAGGATAACACCAGTGATCTTTTTAACTGTCTAGAAGGGTAGAATTTTTACCAACACTGTAAAAATGGTTTTATTACTATAATAGAGGCATTCTTTCCACTGACTCTCAAATTTGTTTTACCAGGGGTTCCCTAAGCTTTGAAATTTATTTCAAGTGTTCCTCTGGGGTACAAAAACGTTGAGAAAGGCTGCTATAATAACTTCACTTCCAGCGACTTTTTCTTCCTTTAATTAAAGTTCAACTTTTCTGTGATCAGACAGGGCTTTATTGCAAAAAGGGACAGCGGATGTCCATTCTGCCATAAAACATACTCACCTGGCTCATTGCTCTCTTCAACCACGTGAAACCATTAGGACACCTGGCAGATCCTGGTTTGTCCTGTGGCTGCTGGAATTAAATGAACTCTCGCCAACCTGTGCGGAAGTTATGTCATCCCGACCAGCCAATCCAGATGGCTGAAGATCAAAACATGGAAGAGAAGAAGGAGCGAGATGGTGGTGTCCACTATGGAACGGGCACAGGTGAATGCAAACTGGGTTTAGTTCTGCTTCAACCATTTGAATCCTAAAGCCTATTTTTTATTTCATTTTGTCAGTGTCTCATTTTTACACATTATACATTTGTTGTCATTGCAGTCTACCCTTATGTATTTAAAAAAAAACAAAGTTAACTCTTCCTTTTATTAAAAACTCTGGGCTGGTAAATAGGCCTGAGCTGCTCATGATAGCTGGTGGTTGCAGTGCTGAACTTTACCAGAACCATTTGAAGCTGCTGAAACAAGCACAGCTCCATAATGACGCTGTCTTTAAAGGTCAGCTGGCTTCAGAGGTATTTTTCATGTTATGGGCGTGAAGATTGTATTAATGTAACACAGTTATGTATGACTTTACAATTTGTTATAACATTCTCCTAAAAAAGCCAGCACCATCTTTATTAGACATTACTCTAATATCTTCTCTCTAATATCTTCTCTCCAGACTAAATTGCTGACTCAGTGATTGGCATAGTGGTCTTTATGATGTTTGCTGTGTATACACAGTTAGCCTATCCCCCTGTATTGCTGCATCTGATATATCCAATATTAGAACAGACCAAGTAAGTGACCACTGATGGAGGGTAGCTTTAGGAAATGCTTTTTTTATTCCTCCAGCAGACTGATGAAATCCTTCTTCCAAGATATTGCTCTCAGACTTAGACACAAGCTAAAAAATTCCTTTTATTAATTAAATGGATTTTTTAAGTGATTCTGTCACTAAACTAAAATGGTACAATAAATGCATCCCTTAAAAGAAGACACTGAATGCTCACTTGTGCTTCTGCCCACGCTGCTCATCTCTACACTTGCAAGGAGAAAGTGTCAACTAAAGATCTGGCAGAATTCAAAAACTTTTGTAAGTTTTGGATTCCTTGCACCCCCATTGTGTGACACAGTAGTTAGGTAGGAGTTGGTGAAATGATTCACTGAGGCCAGCCGAGAGCCAGG
This sequence comes from Pyxicephalus adspersus, assembly GCF_032062135.1. Taxonomy (NCBI): domain Eukaryota; kingdom Metazoa; phylum Chordata; class Amphibia; order Anura; family Pyxicephalidae; genus Pyxicephalus; species Pyxicephalus adspersus. The sequence continues at coordinate 49,024,413 of NC_092866.1, read as the reverse complement.
ATCTTGGGCCAACAGATATTTTTCACTACAGCAGACATCAGTGGCACTTGCAGCTGGGGTGAGTATTTAATGTCTTCTTTGCAGGGAGCCCTTTTTTGTGAAGTTTAAAGTGAAACTCTTGTTGGTGGATACTGAGCTTCTGCCATAATCAGAAAATATGCACAGCATATCTATATAATCTGATTATAGCACATAGTTACCAGTATGCAGTCTCCAGGACCTGTCATTATTGTATTATTGAGTGATGCTATCTTTACCACTGGGTCAACGGCAGACGCCTGTGAAGATGAGTATCTACCCCTATTGGATGGCCACTGATGATGTAACTCCTGTATGTGAGCATGTTACATTGTCTCTGGTGGCAACAGTGCCACACGCAGAGGAGGGCAGGACACTACATGGCACATGCATGTCACTTGGTACTATATACTTATCACTTTTTGTTTTTTGAGTTGTGCTTTTAAAGCTTTGTTGCAAGACTTTGTTTTTCCTGGAATTTATTTGACCAGATCTATGCATTTACTAAAAGGTCTTTGAATAAGGCTGTTGCCAGACCCTGTTACCAGACATTTTATTTTAACATAATTCTTCCCATAGGATTTTATGTGCATTTAACATGTTATCTGGATATTGTTCACCTGTAAAAGCCTCCCTTGTGTTGAAATCCTAAGATGGCTTCTAGGCACTGCCATCCTGGATGTGATGTTGGGAACCCCAGCAAACTCAGATCTTAAGAGCTAAAAAAGCTGGGCAGGTCAGGGGCAGCAGCACATAAGGTGTCAGGACTGTTCAAATACTCCTGCGCAAACACAAGTGGTATATAAAAGTTAAATGTAGATTCCCTAATAGCAGTAAACGTTAGACCCAAAGTTTTATGGAAAGAGAAATGGATAGAGAAATAGCTAGGAAACCCTGGGCCCCAAAGCAAAATTTTGGATGCCTCCATTACTATATGTTAGTGACCTAATTTTCTTGCTTCTCCTTATAGTTTCATCATACTACATCCTCTTATTGTGTCCCCTAAAGATTCCTTGGTCCTCTACAATGCTAGCATTAGGGCATGGCGGTAAATATTTTATTTATTAATATTGTTATTCTTTTTGCAATAATAATATTCTTGCTTACTAATGCCACTATCTGAGTTCCTCATCTCCTCTGCACCCACCCCTATTATCACATTGTGTGGGGTGAGGAACAGAAGGAACTGGTTGGGAGGACCAGGTAGATGGTGGATTTAGTGCCAAGCTTTGTGCAGAAATAGGGTAGGTAAATATAATACAGAGTAATAAAATATAGTCACGCTCCACTGCATGCTTTGCAGGAAGAAAGATATTTAGCATCTGCCCCCTCCCTCCCTATCCATAGCAACCACCATGGTAATCCCTACACCACTGGAAAGAGTGACAACCACTTATCACTAAATTATAGTAGAGAAAGCAGGAGGTGTAGTATGGTTCTCTCATTGCAACAGGAGCATGCTAATAGGTATACAGAGCTCCTCAGGTTTAAAGGTTGCTGGGATGCTCTGGGGACACTTAGGGGAAAATAAAAAGGTATAACCAAGTGTCTGCTTTTCACATATTAAGATGGTTTGATAGGCTTTACTTCGAGACAGGCTTGCTTCAAAGAACCTAGCTGTTTAAAATCAGAAGGGTTTGCTTGGAGAACATGAAAGCACATTACGAGAGTATCGGCAATATGTTTTTGCACTTTGTGGGGTACTTGAGATAAATTGATATGCACAATTGTGTACTTGGTAGATATTTGCTGTATAAGAACATAATATATCCACATTTTTGTGCAGGATTATGGATCTGCAGAAATGCAAATGACTTAAAGGACTTGTTCGCACTAATGAACATATATCTACATTTCAGCACATCTGAAATGTAGACCAACCATAAAGCCCAGAGGATTTGAAGAGACCAGTGCACAATAAAGTGCTAGACTAATAAGGAAAACATAATACACATAGGATTTTTTTAGTCATTTAAACACCATTTTCTTATTGAAATCAATAGAATGGAGACCTCCAAATTGCATCAAAAATACAGATGCATTAACACATTGAAATGCATCCACTTTACAATATGTCTAGGGTAAGCAAAGGCTGATGGTTTTACACTCCCTAGAGCATTCATTTTTTTTGTCCAATTCTTTATTAAAGGAAACCTAAAGTCATAAATTTAGTATCAAGGTATGTTACACTTGCTGATTCTTTGCAAGCCACATCAGCTCCTGCACTGTACTATACAAATCAGCTTCCCGCACCTGAGGGTTACTTTCCAGCTGGAAGGATTTGCTGCTAAATAGAAATGAATTGTGTGTAATGTCTAATCTGGTGTCTGTAATCCTTTGAAGCAGTATGTTGTGGGAGACAGGATTTATTTTTTTTCTTACAACTCTTTAAGACAATACATTTAGTTATAGAAAACTGACACAAGTAAACCTTTATAAAAATAAAAACAGGAAACACAAAGTTATTTTCTATGTAATATGTGCATGAACATTATAAAGCTAAAGACTGATATGGGGCTAGGTTATAGATGGACTAAGCATACAAAGCTGCAGGTTATGCTGACTAGTGTTGGTCGAATAGCTCACTATTCGATTCGACAGCTATTCGGCCGAATATAGCAAAAAAATTCGGGTGGTCGAATTCGAATTCGAATCCCATTAAAGTCAATGGGAGAAAAATTCGGGTTTGTTTCAGCACTGTGTAGAGCTTCTACAGCCTCCAACAGATGTAAAAAGATACATTATAAAAGGATACATGAAAAGATACATTGTAAAGAGATACTTTGTAAAAGGATCCATAAAAAGATACATTATAAAAAGATACATAACACTATTACGTACCCCTGTGCTTTACATGAAGATTAAAGAGCACCTGTCAAATCAATATTAGGCTAAAGCTAGGTACACACTTCCAATAATTATTGTTAGAAAATGAACGATTACGACCGATCAACGATTATGCATGATTTGCCCTCCTATTGCTTGCGGTTACAGCTAATTGAAGGCACCTGCTTTCAATTAGCTGTGACCGCACAGTTCCCACGGTCCAGGAATCCCACGATGACATTATGATTCATAATGTCATTGTAGGATAACCTGTAAAAAATAAAAAAACAAGTTTAAAAAAAAGTTTAAAATAAAAAACAGAAACGAAATAAATAATTTAAAAAAAAAAAAATTTTTTTTTCCTCCCGAATTTTTGCAGTCGAATGCAGCAAAATTCGGTTCGGGTATACCCGAATTCGAACAGCCATATTCGGGTCGAATATAGGGACAACCCGAATTCGAACATCAACACTAATGCTGACAGCATGTTGTCAGTGGATTGCAGAGAATCAAGCAATAGCCAAGTTAAAGATTCTCCGGTAACAGCCCTGGCCTCCTTGGTGGCTAGGCTTTCTTCTGGCTAGTGAAGTTTGGGGTTCCACATTATTTAGATCCATGGCACCCCCAATTCTACCTACCAGCTTCCAATTCCTGAGGATCTAATGTTTTATAATATATCTCTACACTTACACACTTACTTATCTACTGCACTACATTGGTGCAGCTTCCTTATTTTTAGTGTGTTTGGAATCTTTGTTGTTTCTTAAATCAGAATAAATTTCTGGAAATGGGAAGATACTAAGAAGTAGAGGTTTTCTGAAACAAGACTTCTTGTGAACCTTGTTGAAGAAAGGAAAATATGTTCTGTAGTCTTATCCCTAAGTCATAATATTGCTTTCCTTAGATAATATATGATGATTAGGCTTTTTCACCCCAGGATAAGAAGTGTGTTAATGGCTTGATCACAGGTGAAAATACCAGAAAGAAAAGTCTAAATGCTGTCACTCCTTCCAGGGAATTGCAAGGCCCCTTTCACACTTGCAGTAGAAAACTATGCAGATAGCCACACCCAGGCAAATAGCAAACTGCTGCTATGTGCCCAGGAGTGGCGAACTACGCAACAGGTCAAGGTTGTGCATTGCTCTTGCTTTTGCAGTGGCGGTGTGGTTCAGTCTCCAGAGAAGGAAAAGTCAACATTTGACTCCTGGGACAACCACCACAACCAAGTGCAAATTTATATACAAAATGGCCAACAACTGCCTTGTTCCATTGAATTAGAGTGGTTGGGAGTGTGAATGCGCCTGAAGTACAATGCTGCAGTCATCTGCAAGTCTGAAATGGCCCTAGGGAGTCTATTTACAAAACAGTGAATTTGGCTTTCACCTAAAATTCTCTGGCAAAAAAGTACCCTAGGAACTGTGCTGCAACCCCACCATTCACAAACTGCAAATTTATATACAAAGTGGCCAATGACTACCCAGTTCCATTGAATGGGAGTGGTTGGGAGTGTGGTTAAGTCTGCAATACAGTACTGAAGTCAACCACAAGTCTGAAATGGTTTAAGGAGTCCATTTACAAATTTGGCATTTACCCAATATCCTCAGGCAAAAAAAAATCTTGGTCCATGTGTTTTCAATGGCAATGACTGATTTCGCCCCAGAGAATGTTTTGTGAATTTCAGATTCACTGCTTTATAAATTGACCCCTAAGCAGCAATATATTATGTTTGTTTTTGGGTTTGGATTCTCATTAATTATCAATGTGCTATAAAGTTGAACTGGTATGGTGTTAAGGTGTGGCCCTTTGGTAAGTGAATTCAGAGAACAATTTCAATTAAGCATGACATTCCTGGCTTAAAGTCACAATTGATTTCCTTGACGTAGGATCAGTTACATTTTCCAGGGTGTTGGAGAGTCTCTGGTTTGCCTGCTCGTCTGCAGATATTATTTATATATCCACAGGGTTATGAAACATTTTTCTATTTAAAAAAAATTACCTGTAATTTCAATTTACTGACTCTTTAACAAGCCGGCCACTGTATTCAGCTATTTGCTTTCACTGTTTAACATTTGAAAAGGCTCACCCTTGAGTGCCGCGTCTATATCCTGAAATTTCCTTACATAAACATTTCTTCTCTAATACTTTCACCATTCCAGCCAACTTGCAACCTAGCTATTGATGTTCTTTGGTGTTTTCTGAGGCTTCAGATGGGAATTAATTCATTCTTTTCATCTTGAGCCATCTGAAGGAGGATAAAATGTACTCAATCACTTGTGATATTTCAACATGTGCAATCCGTCTCTAAAAATCTACAGTTTGACACAGTTGTACTGATCGTTAAGTAAATCCGTAAGTAGAAATTCAGGAAAGTGTATTGACTTTAATTCATACCTACATGCTCATGGAATAAAAAAATCATACATTTAATATTAAATCCTAGGATTAATCTTCTTATATTTTGCCTTTTCTTGTACCTTTTTCCTCCTTATCAACATGCTTATGACATGTTTCTGATCCGTTTGATCTGATTTATTTGTTGGTACTTAAAAAGTCCCATAGAGTTCATGTTTTGTTTGCATCATAACTTGGGATGTGTTACCTGCATAATATTTATATCTTGTATTTATATAGCACCAACAAATTACACAGCTCTTTACCAAGTCCATAGTCATATCACTGACTGTCCCACAGAGGAGCTCACAATTTAATGTCACTACCATATGCATCTGTCTTATGACAGTTAAAGGCCAATTTGGGGGGCAGCCAACTGATTTAGGGATCTGTACTAAAAAGAATGGAATAATACTAACATGGTCACTGATTTGGGGTATTGGGGTTGACTCCTAAGAGTAGCCATTCTCAACCAGGGTTCCATGGAACCCAATGGTTTCTCCAGAGTTTGCTAGGAAATCCTCCAACTGTCACTTGACCTCCCATTGGATGATGTTTGCATAGTTCTGGGGCCAACACCACTTGGTAGAGCCAGCTGCATTCTTCTGATGATGTGTTAGGTTGTTAATATTGACCACTACAATAGGGATACATTCTTTCCACTGGCCACCAATTTCAAAAACTTTTTTTTTCCTATTGAAGCCCCGAAAATGTCCTAATTAGGGGTTCCCCAGGACCTGAAAATTATTTTCAGTAATCAAAACTTTGAGAAGACTACCTTAGAATATCCTAAGCAAATACCAAAAGTATTGCAGCTGAGCAGTCTTTAACTTGGGTGCTTGGGAATTGTTGACTGATCTGGATTATTTGAAAATGTCCTAAATGACTGACATTTGAAAATAACCTACATATTATTAGTAGTTGGTATTCATATTGTACCATCTATATAACACAGCTCTACAAAGTCCAAAGGTATGTCACTAACTATTCCCCCCGAGGAGATCACAATCCATAGTCATATGTCATTAATTCAGTTTAAGGCCAATTTTGGGGGAAGCTAAATAACTTACCTGTATGTTTTTGGGATGTGGGAGAAAACCCAAAGGAATTACCTATGCAAATTCGGAGAGAATATACAAACCCAATACAAAACAAAATTGTGTCAAGATTCAAACCTGGAACTCTATTGCCGCAAAGGCAAGAGTGTTAGCCACAGAGCATCATGTATATATATATATATATATATATATGTATTATATCTGGGTTAGAATTTACAGAATTCACTGATAATATTTTGTTATTCATTTCATTGCATACTTAATTTTGGAATAGTAATGGCCATTAGGTCTCTGTGCTTTTCTATGTAATTGTAAGGAACTTACCCGTCCTGCGAGCCTGCGGCGTCCCTGGGGATCCCAGCCGCAGAGGGAGATGCTGCTGCAGCAGGCAGCATGGCCGAGGCTGCTGCCCTGCTAGCAGCGTGTCTCTCTCTGCAGGCGGAGGGATCCGTCCTGGCCAAACTACTGTTCGGCCAGGCGGCATCCCTTGCATCTCTATGGACGTGTTTACAGAAAGTCCTGTTCTCAGCACTCCTTTGGATGTGCAAAGTAGTGCACGTCCCAGGGGTGCTGTGGGAAGAGGTGCGCGCGCTACCACTCATGCCTCTTGTGGCAATAGGCTGCCTCGCCACGGAGCGGGACATAGTTAGCTTGAATTCCCTGCGGCCAATCAGCTGCAGGGGATTCAATTACTCTCCAATCAAATGACGCCAGGTGGTGCGAGGTCATTGGTCACTCTGGCCATTTAAGGATACCTGTCCTGACCACCATTGCCCGCTATAAGCCTCTGTGAACACAGTGTGCTTGGGTGTGTTCTTGTGTTGGTTTATGCTAATCCCGTTTGTCATTTCCATAGCGACCTGGTCTGAAACCTGACTCTTGCCTGAACTCTGGCTGCCCTGACCTCGGATTGTTTGTGACCATTCTTGTCTGCCGCCTGCCCTGACCTCGGATTGTTCTTGACCTGCCTTTGCCTTACCCTTCTGTACTACGTTTATCGGACTTAACCCCGATACGTTTATCGGACTTGTTTTATGACAATAATAAAACTTGATAAAAGGATATTTGGAGTTGGCTGTGGTTTGTGTGCCCAGGCGCATTACAGTAATGCAGTCAGATCATTGCTGGTGGGATGGGCTGGTAGGGTGATGTATGTAGCTTTCGTGTAAACAGAAGTCTTTGGTAGCCCCACAAGAGATTCCAAGCTTCCATGAAATAAAGGACTGAAACCCAAGGAACAGGTAAGGAATGGCAAGGCTGGGGATGAAAGGGCTGGATGATGTTGTACATCCTCCAACCTGGAAAGGGTCAGGCTCTGTTTGACTTGTTGCAGCTTCCAACACATTCTGTTAGAAGCCATGCCACTTTAGTAAAATTCTAAAAGCTGTTTCTGTTAAAAAAAGGACGCTGAAATACAAAATAATGCTGTATTCATGCTAGTAACAGTCTACTTCCTATATGTCATGTTTGATTTTGCCCAAAGTTCCACTTTAAGTTCAAATAAACTACTAATTTCCTGACAAGGGTAGAAACTAACTCAACCTTTTTTTTCTACTTTAAAAAACCTCTCTAAATATGAAAGTAACGTAGATCAAAGAAGGATTTAAATGTTAGCATTAGCCATTTGGACCTTACCTAATGGTAAATTGTATTTCTATTTCATCTCATCAGTGAACAATCATATTTTAGGAGATATTACAGTACATGAAAATAACCAAGGAGGGTCATCAGGTTAGAGTAGGATTACTCGCGCATTAATGACGTTGGAGTACATCAAAGATTATAGGTATTGTTGAACTTCAAACAAACTAAGTACAGAGTGATGATATGATCTAATCTGGTCTGTCAGAGTGCTTATAAAGTGCTTAAGACTTGATGAGCCGGTTCCTTGTATCTTCCTGACAGGGTTACCTGGCAGAGTGGGATGCCAGGGTTAAGCTGGTAAAATCATTTTTTGTATAAGCTGCATGCTTATATGGAATAGCCTATATGAAATAGCCCTGACACAATATTACATATATATGTGCCTCCTTAGGGTTATGCACATATCTCTTTCTTGCTTTATTACATTGCAGACAATTGAGATTATTTCAACATATTGTTTTAAAGGCAACCATCAGGATGAATGGTACTTGGCACCGGTGAGGATCCTATCCAGCCTGGTGGCTGCCTGAGTCCTGAAAGCAGTGCTAGAAGCACATGAAGGTTATGGAGATTTAGGGATCTGTAATACAAGGACTGGGATAAAGATTAACATGGCCAATGATTGTGTTTATATTGTGTTTATATCCTTGGAGCCACCATTCTTAAGCCAAGGTTCCTCCAGAGTGTGCGATGGGTTACTTAAAGTGTGTGCGATGGGTTACTTAAAGTGTGGCTGATTGACCTCCTGTTTGATGATGCCTCCAAAGTTCAAAGGCAAACACCACTTAGTAGAGCCAGCTGCATGCCTTGGCGTGTTATTTTGGCCACTACTTTATGGATGCATTCTTTCCACTGGCCGCCAATTCATCAATTGTTTCCCATTGCCCTCCCAAAAAACTATTTAATATGGGTTCCCAATATCTAAAAATAATTCTAATAGATCCTCAATGTGTCAGAGAAATATCTCAAGATATCAGAGAAAAATTTAAAGACACCAAATTCCTGGCAGATTAACCAGGTATATTTTTGTACAAAAAAAAAAATGCAACCACCACATCTAGAGACTTGAAATACATGCATAAATGTTTTTTTGTTTTAAAGAGATACTAAGAGAGTTTGTATAGATAGAAAGAGCAAAATATAGAATGACTGGATAGACCAGTTGGTTGAGAAAAATGCTACTCTGTCAAAATCAAAACATAATTAACTTTGCTGATTGTTAAACTACATCTGGTTTTAAACTTTAAATACGGTGTCTTCAATTATAAATAAAGTACATTTTGCTGTTATTTTCCATTTTTAGTCTATTTTTCCACTTTTTTGTTTTTCACATTTTTTCACTTTTCAGTTTTTCCCCTTCTACTTATTTCTAAAAAGCTCAAAGTTGACGTCTTGTAAATTCCTCTGTCATTCCACTCTATAAGCCAGTCTAGGCCTGAGGGCAGAGTGAAATGCATACACATCACAAAGTTGTGATACGTGTTACTATTTTAGACTTCTTCTCCCAGTATGCCATGCACCATGCTACCCCTAGGTAGCGGTGTTTGTTAGCAGGTCAATATTGCTGGTTGGGTGGGGAGTTCAGTGCTAGTCACCACTGCTAGAAAAAACACCCATTATAGGCAAATTAGAGTAATTTAGTGAATGAAGTTGTGCCCATGACTGTGCAAAGAGGAAGTAAGTGGGGGATGCTGAGTGTCGTTTAGAGATGAGCGATGGCATTCTCGCGAAAATTTCCTTGAACTTCTAATGGTTCTGCGAAATTTCGGTGAACCCATTTTGCAAAACTATCGCAAGAGGAAATTAAAACAGGAGGATTCCCAGAGCTGCATTTAGCCCTGGGAATCTCCCTGTTTGGGATCCCTGAGGCACTAGAGGTTAATTAACTTCTAGTGCCCTGGGGATCGCCTGCAGTCACAGACTGCAAAGTTACCACGGTCATGTGACCGTGGGAACTGAACTGCAGATGAACTCTGCAGTTTCACTACGATCCTGGGGGCACAAGAGGTTAATTAACCTATAGTGCCCCAGGGATCGCACACTTTTCTCAATGAATGCAGCCACGAGTGCAATCATTGAGAAGATGCTTGGCAAAGGAGAACCTCCTGACATTGTAATATAAGTATCTCTTACAAATGGTACATTTGTTACAGATACAAATGTATCATTTGTAAGTGATTCTTACATTACAATGTCAGGAGGTTCTCCTGTGCTGAGCATCTTCTCAAGGATTGCAGCTGTTGGTGCATTCATTGAGAAGAGTGTGCGATCCCAGGGGCACTATAGGTTAAATAACCTCTAGTGCCCAGGGATCGCAGAGGACCTGGAAGTCCTTCTGTTTGGCAAGAGCTCGACCTCTCTGTGAATCAGAAGGCCGTTTTCGCTTACATTTTCGGTAAGCGAGAAAGGCCCGATTCGCCGCAAGATCAAACCTAATATTTTCGCTCGCTCATCCCTACTGTCGTTCAACCAGTAATGATGGAAATATAGGAAAAAACACTGTCACACTGCATGGAGTAGAGCAGGGGTGCCCAACAGGTGGATTGCGATCTACTGGTAGACTGCAAAGGCAACGCAAGTAGATCCCGGAGCCCTGCCTTTCAAAATAAACTCTACCGCGCACAGGCGTTATTAAGTCCATGTTTTTATTGTTGGTAGATAATTTTGACTTGGTCATTTTAAAAGTAGCTCGCAAGCCAGAAAAGTGTGGGTACTCCTGTAGTAGAGGGTCAGTGGTGTAGTGAAAGGTACTATTCTCACATCTGTATCAATAAAGGATTACAAAGCATAGGAAACTTGTGAAGTTGGGCTTCAAATGTTAAACTAGCCTATAACATGCCTCAGGTAACAATGCTGAAATCCAGGCACATTGGGTATCTCAAGTGCCTTTATTAGTCTTAGTTGCTCTATATTCCCACTGAGTTTATTAGATCCTGGACCTGGGGTGTATGCAGAACCTCAAAAGCATGCCAAGCTGATATCAACCTTCACTCAATATTAAGTCCTGTCCTTTGTCTTTTGAATGTCAAACCACAGAATGTTGAGTCCTCACTGAGTTTATGGCATGCTAGGCAGCAACACCAAGTGGGCAGAGGGGAAGCATAATTTCAACTATGAGTGAACCTGAAGTCCTATGAAGAACGTTGGTTTAGGTTTTAAAGAGAGTCCATAGGGACACCAAGAATGATTTGTATATTTATATATAGCTACATAAAGGTGCCAGAAGGGAGCTGTACTCCAGCACTGTTCCTACCTTGTTCACTATTTTGATGAGGTCAGGCTTATATTAGGTAGTAAAGTCAATTAAGATAATACCAGGCGGGAAACATTGCAACTTTGCAACTATACAAGATGTAGAACATATAGTGATGCCAAGATCTTGCCAACAGGTCCATTAAATCTTCTTCTCCTAAATGTTTTAAATGAAAGCAGTAATTTGTAAATATAATTTGTAATAGGAAGATCATGTTGTACAACACTGTACTGTATTCCCATTGGATGGGCTTTTGTTGTTTCTGGACTGTCTCTATATGACCCTATAGTTTCTTCTATTTACGCTGTAGTGAATTGCAAATGTCCCTAATGAAATGTGCTTAGATTAGTGCCACCCTTTTTACCAGCAATCTTTTCAAGAAAAACATTTTAATCCACTTTTCATCCTACAATGTGTGGATTGCATGGCTTCCTATGGCTTGTACATACTCATGGTGGCATCCAGCCAATCAGCAAAATACAGACCATAAGGAATGAATTGTGCCATAGTATGCAATCACAGTAGGCACAGGACCCATCTGGAACGTGTTTTTTTTTTTTTTTTACATAGGCTGTGATACACTGGGCATGGCTGTGCAGTGAAAAACTTAGGAACACAGATGGAGAAAAGTATTTACAGTGGAAGCTTCATGGGTCGCGGTGATAGTGTGGGGGTTTAAATGACAACTTTACCAAGAATGTAGTTGTTCTTTAGGACTGGGCATATATGTTACATATAATTATTGTTGTAAAGATAAATTGCATATCAACTACAACAATTGGACAGTCTGACCATTAAACAAGAATGTAAATCAAAAAAGATGGTCAGTCCAGTTGGACAATCCAAAGAGGTCTGACAGTCTTCGTATGTATACAAGTTATAAGCTCACGGTATATTGCTGCTCAGAATCTCATATTTCTTGGAGTGGTGCCATTTCCCATAGACATATTTTTTGGCACACCGCTATCATTTATTTTGCAAGTACATTTTGTGCCAGCTTAGCATTTGTTTATAATATCAAAATCAATCTAACGAAAATGGTAACAGATTTAGTGTGTGTGTGGTAATTAGAGACAAGATTAGAATTAGGTAGACAATTAAGTTCAAGATTCAACCCAGCTGAGATGATTTACCGCAAGAAAGCAAGCATTAGTTGGAGGGTAGCTCCATATGCTAGGTATGTATACCTATATATATATATTTATATATATATATATATATATATATGTATATGTATATATATATATATTTATATATATATTTATTTATGTATATTTATGTATTTATATATATATATATATATATATATATATATGATTATAAAAAAGATATAAAATAACATGATTCTTTTTTTAAAGACTTGTGGGCATATTTAGATAGCATTAAATGTGACTTTTACCCAACATTCACTGGTAGTGAAGCAATCACTGCTTTAAATGTCAGTAAAATATTACTATGTGTTTTAATGTGGAATGTACTCTAATCTCAGGTGTGGCTTTCGGCAATGTTCATCTTTCATGTCACCCATATGAAACACCATTCATTGCATTCATACCACACAAATTCCAGATACAGAAATGTAGCCCTGTTTAACACCTAAAATGAAGCCATAATGAACTATGAGTTTATGTGAATCCAAAACCTAAAAATATGAAAAATAAGTTGCTGTCTGGATCCCTGCTATGAAATTCTCTTTCAATGTTTTTTTTTTTTTATCCCCGTTATCTGCAGTACCACTCTTTTTGAGTTTCCCCAACTTTAAAGAGCTTCTTCCTGTTGTAGCCATGAGATAGGAATTGAAAGGAAAGTCTTTAACATTTCCTAAAATTAAAAAAACCTCCACCCCAATAAGCTATGTGCACACACCAGACTATTTTAAGATGGGATTAACAGTCATGCTTATCTCAGGCTAAATTTCTAGCACAAGTACAACAGTTCCCCAAAGGGACTGATGAACAACCAAGCAGGTTGACCACATTCTTTTTCCTATTGAAGAGAGCACAGTGGGGTGCTACTCATCTGCCCCGGCCCCATGTCTATTGTCCATCGAAGTCCACGGTGCAGGTTCCCATGATCCCTGGGCTATACTTATCAATGATAAGTACAGCCCAGTGTCCGTGGGAACTGAACTCAGATGAACTCTCAATGGAGAGTTTGTCTAAATTCGCCTGCAGTCACAGTTGATTGGAGGCACCCCCGTGTCACCAGGCTGTACTTATCAATGATAAGTATAGCCCAGGGATCATGGGAACCTGCACCGTGGACTTTAATGAAATTTGCAAAATCGGTTCGCCAAAATTTTGCAGACCCATCGGAAGTTCGGGGAAATTTTCGCGAGACCGTCAGAGGCCTTCTTACTCATCCCTACTTTGCACCTCAAAATTTAAAATGCTATGCCACTCTGCAGTATTTTACTAAGGGTTGGTGGGCAAAACAGGACTAAAATTGGATCAGGCAGGTCAATATTGCAGAAAGGGACAGGTGATTTATCTTCTAAATTTAGTCAACCTGCCAGCAGAGCTCACCGTTGGTTGCCAGAATACCCAGTAATCTTGGCTTTCCCTGCACTTTATGGTAGTAAATGAACTGCCACATGGCTGCACGGAGTTACATCACCACAGTGTCGCCAATCAAGGTGGCTGAAGGTTGTTTCAAGGAGGAGAAGAAAGAATAAGATGGCATTTCCTTCGATAGAACGGGCACAGGCAGTTATGGCAGGGTTTAGTTCCATGTTAACACTAAACCCACTAACCTACAGCCTCATAATAAGGTTGCTTCTTCTGCAACGGATTTACTTTATATTCTGTACCCAAATCAACATATCCAAAAAGATGAAAGTCTTGCACTATGATAAAAACTAACAGTGCCTGTCCTCTGGCAATGAATTAAAAACACTTTTTAAGGCAATGCATGCATAAGATAGATTTAGAAAATAAGATGGGAAGGCTGGCCGATGCCTTCCGCCTGGTTTTTCATTTATTCTTTATCACACCTATCAATTTAATGGTTGGACATTTGGCCAGTTCACCTGTTTGTAGCTTCATACTGGCCACTTAATCTGAAAATGATGTGACAGAAGTGGCACCTCTGATGTCAGATCTCTGCTACTGTTTTCCTGGCACACACATTTGGCTTGTAGTGATAATCTACTTTATGAGGGAAGCAGTGCTCAGCTCAGGATTGCTACAGAGGAATTTATTGTTGTGGTATTCTAAGAGATGCCTGTGGTCAGTTAATTGCTACAGTTAACTCTTTTTGTAGTCATACAAAATATATCATAGAAAACCATAACATGACCACAAATTGGCGTTAATACCGATTGCAAATTAAAAAGAATTTGTTGATTTAATATTATAATCTTTTATTATATTGGATTTGGACTCCAAGGGAGATATAGGGCGTATGTGGGGAAAAAAGGAATCCTTTTTTTTTTCATAAATCCTTATTGTTTTTATTTACTCTTTTATGACCTTTAGTTAATTCTTTCAGTTTTTATAATGCCAAATAAAAGATCTGTGTGCGGAAGTGATGGGGGACCCTTTGGTATTCTCATTTTGGCTGCCAGGGAACCTTTTTTTTATGGGAAGTAATATTTTGTAGTGCTTTTCCTTCCTCATACTAAAATTATAAAAATCATTAAGATACAAAGCATGTCTCACAAGCCTCTGATGAAAGTGTTCCCTAAATTATGCCTGCAAACTAGTTCTGGGGCAGTGATGCTGAAAGAGTCAGTAAACCCAACATTTATTTCTTCATCACAGACTCCCACATAAAATCATCTTTATGTATATGTTGGTTTTTTGCTTTATACTTGCTTAATTAAATAGTAAATACCTGGTGTCCCTGCCAGCAGCTCAGGCTGCTACATTACCAGTGGAAATGTTCTGCAGGCTTATATTAACTTTACAGCTTTGAGCACATTGTCCACTTATCCTGGTCCCCCTTACCATTACTATACCCACATACAGGTTTTTGGGTAGGGCAAACTGGGCAATTGCCAAGTGCCCCTCCAGGGTCCATAGAATTTCAGGGATGCAGGAATCATTGGGGCCATCTCTTGGCCAGGGACCTATTTTGTCTGAAACTGTCCCTGCCCATACGACAATATGTATTGTTCTGATCTACTCTGGGAATATGCAGCCAGGTCACCGGTAGCTCAATCACAGACCAGGGCCATTTAGTACAGAGTACAATCTGACCACAAAAAACTCAGTGTGAATCATTTTAATAATTTATACATGGATTGCAGTGCCTTAGTTTTCTATTCAAAGGTTCAATCAAGAAGTTAATGGCTTTACTGTATCTTCCCCTTTACAGTTCTTTACAGTAGTTGTGATCAGTGAAAGTATAAAATAGACTTCCAGAGAAAGTTAGTAAAAACGACCCTGTAGCTTATTTAAAATTTTAGGCTGGTTGTTTTCTAAATGGACACGTTTAACTAGTTATTAATATTTATAAACAGTAGTACCACAGATTTTTCAGAGACTCCAGTTTATTAGAGGGCCAGGAAGAATATTCTTTCTTTTCTTGGAGCAATGTGATCAATACTTTATTAGGATGTTTGCTTTCCTGTGGCTCAACTTCAGATTTATAGTTCTAAGAAAGTGGATTTTTATTTAATAAACTCTGTCTTTTGGTTAAATTGGAGGACAAGTGTGGACATTTTATCCTGGGTAATTATTTAACTAAAAAACCTCCATGGCTTAGGAGAGAAAGATAAATTGATATGCAGATTTTGATTTGAAAGTTACAACGTTCCAAGCTTCCATTGTACTGTACCTTAATCTGATGGATGTCCTCAATGACCAGTAGAAAGGCTCAGGAGATGAAAAAAGACCAAGATCAGTCTACTGAACAGTTGGTTCTAGTTTGTTTGACTTGCAAGCATTACTGACTTGGGTACTCTTTGCCTATTTATTAGTCAATCATATGTTTAAGTTGACTCAAGATTTCGGCAGGTTCAGTTTGAAGTACTGGTGGTAAACTTGAAATATATGGGTCAAGTGTGGCCCCCTGGCATTACCAAAGAACAGCACACATGATGTTCAGTGCATGTAATAATAATAAAATACCCAGAGAGTTACTATCTACTTTAGTATCTCCAGGGATTACGGAAATACTACCGGAGATGTCTAAAGGTGCGTACACACTTCCAATTTTTATCGTTCCAATCGAACGACGAACGATCGATTGGGCAAAAAATCGTTCGTAAAAAAGTAACCAACGACGCCGACGAACGAGGAAAGTTGTTGGAAACGAACGACCGGACCGGCGGATCGGATTGGGCGACGATCGTTGAACATCGTTCGTGTGTACGGTTGTTCGTTGATCGTCCATGGGCTGAGCATGCGTAATGAACGAACGCTCGTTCACTTTCCTGTCGTGCACATAGTTCCTCTATCGCTCAAACGATCGTATCTATTGTGTGTACAATATCTACGAACGATCGTGTCGTTATCTCTATGTGCAGGATCGGTGCTATACGATCGTTCGTANATATCGTGCANGANCGTTCGTCGTTCCTTTTCCAACGATAATAATTGGAAGTGTGTACGTAGCTTAAGGACTGCGCACAATGCTACGTGACTTGGTTGGTGACAAGGGACAAGCTTCAGCAGACTGTCAGATATTTGGGATATGTTACAATAGACTGGTAGACATCACTTCTATTAAAGTCCGTGCCATCTGCTGGGATATGTTACAATAGACTTCCATTAAATTCCGTGCGTGCCCCCTGCAACGCTCCTTAAAAAAGTGATTGGCACCACAAGAATACCGGCTGTTGAAGTCCAAAGGCTGTACACTAAAAACCGAAGGACCACATGGGGCTCTCAAGCGTCAGGTAGAAAACCAGGGCTTAAAAGTCTGTTAAGCTATTCTTTGTGTGCTTCTTGAAAATTTTAAAGCCATGATTCTAAAGAGCAATGGTAATGGTGATAGTAGAACATGGGTTTTTATTTGCTTTCCCATAAAAATCAATAGGACCCATTTGTAGCTAGCAAGAACGTGACAGATCCTAGCGTGCCAACACATATATTACAAATAGATAATATAAATGATGGGACACACGGAATGAGCAGCAGCTTTTTGCTGTTCCACAAATAGAATTTCTAGCAATCTCCCCCTTTCCTCTGTATTCTGTTCAGCTGAATTCCATCCCATTTGTGTAATGTCACAGCTTGGAATGGGATGGGTCGTAAGCTTCAAACATGGCTGCGGAGACATTGCCATTCAACAAGCCTCTTCAGCAAGCAGCTATGTTGTTATGATGTAGCAGCAGAAGAACAGTTGAGTTGAAATGAATGAACTTTATCCAGCAGTGTGAGGCTCAGATTTGCTGTTTTTATTAAGTTATCTTGTAAATGTATTTTTCTACAATGGAATAAATGAAATATTCCTTCACAGTCGCTAGAATCATACTGCACTGTGAAAGCAAGAAGGCAACAGCTTTTACTATCCACTGTGCTGTAAAACAGCCAATGATTTAGCGTAAGAAGC
Source organism: Pyxicephalus adspersus (assembly GCF_032062135.1). Classification (NCBI taxonomy): domain Eukaryota; kingdom Metazoa; phylum Chordata; class Amphibia; order Anura; family Pyxicephalidae; genus Pyxicephalus; species Pyxicephalus adspersus. The sequence continues at coordinate 49,006,725 of NC_092866.1, read as the reverse complement.
TTATTTCAAGAATTGTCTTTTTTTTCCCAAATGCCCAGCTTCAGAGATCTGGGCAGACCGCACAGACGTACTGGCATTACCACGCTACATTAGTGAGTGAATGCATCCTTGCTGACTACAATGCATTCAATCAAGCTCTGTTTCATTTTGCATATGCTGGCTAAAGGAAGACCATTGTTTTAGAGATTGCTTTTTCAACCTTTTTGAGTAGTCCTTGAAATAGTTTTTAGGTTTCCAGGAAACCCTGCTGCATATTTTATCCAGAGTGTATAATTTTTTTAACATGTTATTATCAGTAATAATCATAAACCATATAACAGTGGCCCGTCGACAACGGTATTGTCTGTGCTACATGACACTGTAATGTTAAATTATTATTATTATTTTATAATATTAGCCGGTATTTATATAGCACAGTACAAGCCTATAGTCCTATCACTAACTGTCCTTGTAGGGGGGCTCACAATCTCATGTCCCTACCATAGTCATATGTCATTAACATAGTCAAAGGACAATTTGTGAGAAAAAAACAATTTACCTGACTGCATATTTTTGGGATGTGGGAGGAAACCTACGAAGACTCAGGGAGAACATACAAACTCCTTGAAGATAGTGTCCTGGCCCGGGATTCGAACTGCTGACCTAGTGCTGCAAAATTACTACAGTTATTGAACCAGCCCCCACGTATTCAGTGAGTACTCATTAGTGGTAGCCAAGGCTGGTTCTTATGAAAATGTTCTTTGACACACACTTAATTATATACAATAGCATGCCATTTCTAGTGTTACATGGCACAAAATAGAAAGTGGAAGGAGCCAAATACTGCTGGGGGCCTTTAACAATTGGCTATTTTGCCCGAGTTCAATACTAACCCTTGTGGTGGCTACATCATGCACAGGGAAAAATGTTTACAAATTCACACACTCATCTATGTAATCACCCAAGAGCTCATGAGACATGTAGCTCTACTGGAAGTTGGGCAGAATTCTGCAAGAGAGGCGACAGTAAGAGGAACCATTATAAAAAGTACAATACATATATAAAAAATTTATAAAATAAGAAATTCTTTATTATCCTAAATGTTTTTGGAAATACATTTTTTAATCATATTTTAAACCTTTGGCACTAGTACTGCCTGGCAATCGTGCTAGCCACTGTGCCACCCATTCCAAAAAAAAAGAAAAAAGCCATGTGTACGGCAAATTTAAATAAAATCTTACATTCTTGATGGTGCTGATTGGTTCTTCCTTTACGTGACACAGATCACGGTAGGTTGAATCTCCTAAGTACAGATCACAAAGTGACATTGCTTGTTTTTCTTGGTTCTGCTTGGTGATTTCACTGGTTTTTCTGGGTTCCTAGGCATATTCCAGTGTGATCCATTTTCTTTGCACTTGAAATGAATTCCCATGAAATGTAAAGTGAGATGAAACAGAGAGAATGAGTAACAGGATTCCAATTATCCTAAACGAATCGGCAGACCTCTAAATTGGATAAAGTGAATTCTCATTTTCCTTCATAAACCCGAGACTTCCGATCCTAGTTTACGCTGACTCGATAGCGTTGAGCGTGTTATCTTATTTTAGTATTCTGTCCTTTGTCTCCAGAGAAACAAATCAGAATTGGCAGCGCAGGACAAAATGTGACGGTAATTCTAAAGGTTTCCTTAATAGTTTCTCCGGTGAATGACAGAGAAATGGAAATAATTTTCAGCGGACTTAATAGAAAACAGCATTTTTCAGCCATTTCACAGGATGAATATAATGAAGTAGGATATTTTTTTTTCTTTCACATATCTATATTTTGCACCACGTATTTGTTTACATGCTGCATAAATAATTCATGGATTGTGGATTTCATTTAGAAGTTATTTCTCAGCACACACAAATGTAAATCCACTCTATTCAGCATTAAACCTTTATTAACATAATTAGAATTAAAGTTGAACGCAGGTAGATATAAAAGACACAAATTAGTCAAGCTCTACATTCATTAAAGCATCAAGAAAGCTATTCTTAGATGAAGTACAGGCACCTGATTGTGGCCCAATAGAGCTTAGGCTGGAAGAGGAAGAAGCAGCACAATGAGTTGTATTGCAAGGCTCATGAAGGGCAGAGAAAAATGGTTGTCAGCCTTCTAATTCTTCTTTCACTGTTCAGTCAGAAGCAGGGACAAGACCTGTATTTGTTACCTGTCAGCAGAATTTTTACTTTACATAAAAGGGTAGACAACCCTTTTTATGTAAGATAAAAATTACCTTTTTTTCTTTGGGGGGGTTAAAACAGCGATAAAGACAGAATGGGAGTACAGAGCCCCTTAAGATACCTGCATCATGCGTCCCAGGAAGCTTCTGGCTGCTACTGGGCATGGGCCAAGGGCAACTTTTTCTTCAGGGGGGAAGGGATGCAGATCTCACGCCTTCACATTGCGTGATCGGGTGATGTAGTCAGAAGCCGAAACACGATGAAAATGCCGGTGCACAGTGTTTCCCCTGTGCAGGGACAAAGGCAGAGAACAGGATGGTGCGTGGAAACCCAATCTGGGTTTATTGTTTACTTAGGGTAATTGCAGACCCATGGTGAGATGTAGCCTTCTGCTGTGGGCTCAGCTGGAATCCCAACCACTCCTTTTCAAGTGTTGGGGATCTTTGTGCATGCAGCTGTGATGGCATGGTTCATAAAGTTGATGTCACTTTTAGCTGCATTGTTGTCTAATGATCCGCAGTCATGTACAAACCTTGTAGCTTCAGTATGGTTTGGATTAGTTTGCTCTGTCCCAGAAGCCACCAGCTCTTCAGTAAGATACCCTGAAGGGCCCTTAGTGTTCACTTAGATAATAACAATGCCATCAACTGAGGGTCAGGTACACTGCACAGAACTATGACCACCATCTAGTTGTGTCTTTCAGTCTAGTTACCTATGTATTATAGTATTGTCTAATATATGATGGGGAACATCCAATAGCAAGGGTCAGTCAAACAGAAACACATTATGAAGTACTCTTGTATGCGTCGCCATTCCACATGTAATATAGTTTCCCTAATGTCTTAGGCTACATTCATGTCTAATTTAGACACCTTTAACATGCTTATTACAATCCCTAGGGAAGGTGTTTTTAGCTAAATGCAGCAAAAAAAAAAAATGCTACATAGGACAAGGCTTCATAATTCCTCCTGCTCTCTTTTTTTCCATATCATATGGTGGGTAAGTTCTAAAGGTCTACAGAAGTGTGGGCAGGAAAAACAAGTATTATTTGCACGTACCAAACAAATATGCATCCCATATGGACCGTGGAGCTAATTGTGTTTCTGTTAATTTAGTTGGTGGTCTTCCAAGCACAGAATGTTAGTTATATGCAATGCATGTTCCAGGCCCAAACATACTTTTTGCTAAAGTTGAGTTATACTGGATGTTTTGCACATGGCAAAGGGACTTAGCTGGTCTACCTTCTTTTTGATGTTTGGTTGTTAGGGCCTGGGCACTCCTGACAATATATCACTGGGTGCATAAAAAACCTTACTCTGTACATCGGCACTAATTGGTCTGGAATTACATTGGAATCTGGAATTACATTGGGATTACATTGGAATTTTTCCAATGTACAGCCTTACGGTAAAACGAAAGGGACATGAGCACTCCATTTCATGCATATAGATGTTGGATGCTGTGACATCGTCTACTATTTTTACATGATGCAAACTTTAAACAGCACCCATAAGGCAGTGCCTTGTGGTTAAAAAAAGCTCTACCCAAACAAAACCATAACATTTCTTCAGATACTTTTAAATCCTTGCCTCATTTCCTCCAAATGCCAAAACATGATTCCAAAACAGCAAAGTTCTTCCACAACTTATCCAATGCATTTTACTATCAGAAAACAGAAATGTTAGGTGAGCACATAGCACATGATTAATGAAGCCACTTAGGACGATCATCTGATGTCTCCTACAGATAATCTTGGACGTGTCATCATCCGTCAGGTCTGATTGTAATAAATGATAAGGCTGTGAACACAAGGTTATTCTATCCTGGGTATCCATTATCCTGTTTATCTCATTAATGCAGCTTTTCCCTGGCATAATCAATCTGCCCTTTTGCTGACTTTGCATTTTAGTGAATAGGTTGGTCAAGCCAAAAAGAGTTTATTGTAGCAATTAGATGACTCCTGGAAAACTCCAAAAAAAAAAAATTGCTTTGCCACAGTATCCCAAAAGGCAATATCATTCTTCTACGGACTCCAGTGCCATGGAAATAGTGACTTGTCTGATGACCAGTGACCACCAATAAGATATATAGAGCATAGAGTTGTCTAAATGGAGTAAATCTTAATAACACAAATTTCATATAAATTTTTTACATGATAATCTAATTTTGAAGTTTTGTTTTTAATATGGAGCTATGATTAAAGAATTTGGAATTCTTCCACAAAGGTTTTGCCACTTCCTGTTCTGGGGTGACAAATGTCTTCCAATTTTGCTGCTGCATTGTCAACATGTCACAAACATCTTGGCTGGGACTAAATATTGCCATAATAACTGTCACGATCCACTAATATCAGAAAAACTGTGCAATCAGCACTAAATCAAGTGTATATAGATAAGTAATAGTCAACCAAAGCTGGAAGAGCACCAACACTGAAATGCTACAAAGGATTTAAAAAATGGTGAAAACAATTTTTTATGAAACAAAATGGCAAGCATTCACAATACTCAGTGGTTTAGAAAATGTTGACGGTGAAGACAGTTAAGGTTTACATTTATTAAAATGGCTCTGATTTTTTTTTTAACATTTTTAACAGTTTGTAGAGGTACTGTTTTTTTGTAAATGTAAAGATATAACCCACTCATAACTTTAATTTAAAGTTTAACATACCTACATGCATGGAGAACAACCTACTATCATGATCTAAGTATTGTGGTGCACCATTTGACTCCATTCTCCTTGTCAATGGGGATCTTGAAGAACACCTCTATATGCTGCTTCAATCCCTGTAACCTTTTTACTGCCTCTTACATACAGTATAAAAATGTAGTGCTAAGGCCTGGTACACTTGAGATGGTTTTTGCGTCAGATCCAAGCAAATATTAGATTTGAAATGAATCTGAAGGAAGAAAAAATCTGAAGTCAGTAGTTGTCAAATGGTTAGGTGTCCGAATAGACAGATACATAGATGGATCGGACACACTGGTAAATCAATGAAAAGTACACATATTGTCACATCATTAATATGTTTGTACAACTGATCAAAATTATCAAATGCTCAAAAAAGTATTTGTATAATTTGATAAAAAAAATCAAATAATGGAATTCCAATCACTTTTATCCCTAAAACATGACTAGACTGGCCAAGTACCATGTGTGTATTGGCCTTCCAAGCACATCCATCAAGTGCAAAATCAGCAGAACATCTGCCCATAGGTGCTAGGACCAAAAAAGAAATTCAACCTTTGGAAAATAAAAAACAGTTCAAACTTTCATTGTGTTGCGAACATGATAACATTTGAAATGTGTCTAAAAAATTTAGCAACCAAAGACAAAATATACCAAAGACAATATTTGGTGTTAAAACCCAACTTTCAATACCTTAACAAGAAGTAAAGCAAATTCACTTTGCAAAGTTAATCTTCACTAAGCTTCAACCACCCACTGTGTATTCTGTTTTTTAGATATCCTTGTAAAGGGTATTGGATATTGTTTGCAAAGGTAATTTTCACATAATGCACCATATGCAATTTCACAGTTCACAGTTCCTCCCCCTTGATCTCCTTTTCCTCCAGTATTGGTGATATCCTAGGTGCTCTTTGTAGCAGTTTGTAGCAGGAGTGAAGTCAAGCCCATGACAACTTGGGTTTACAGGAGGTGGGCTGATGATGCTGCATGTCATTCAACATGGCGGAGGACCAATAGTGGGTGAGTGAGTCTGTGGGGCAAAGTGTTGGTGAAAGCTGTATAACACCATATATAGCTAAATTTGTCTATTTCAAAATGTATTTTCTATACCTGTCTTTAAGCAGACCTATTCTTGTACACAACAAATAGTAACCTATATCTTCTCTAAGAATTATTTATCAGCCTCATAACCACTTTAAAACCTTGATATGATCCCATAATTGTTTACATGAAGGCTACACAAAGATAAATATCTTTTCATGTTATTCCATATAGATGTCCTAAACAGTTTTGAGTTTAATCTGAAGAATCTCATATAAGCCTCGATTTTCTTATTAAGAACATAGAGAGTCATTATACCCTGATCATTGCTTATGATAATTTTAGTTAAACAGCTTTCAGTAAGCTATAGCCTCAGAGTTTGCTTTGCAAAATTTATATTATTCCTCAGGATTTAAAGCAGAATATTACAGCAATATTATCTCTGCCTGTGTGAGGTCGTCCGTACTGTTTTTTTGTATGTACCAGGGAGCCATACTTTATGACATTTGAATCTCCTCTCTCCATCATATCTACATTAATAACTCTCAGAGGTGCATCTGCAGCTGATAACATTGTTAAATGGCTCTGACAAAAGTGCACCTTGTGTTACTTTATTTCTTAAATTATCCTGTCACATATCATATTAAATCCTTTTATCTTCACGCACGGGTACATGCTGCCATTCGCCTTAAAAATACTTTGCGATTACACAAACTTATGAAGCTAACATTGTAGATTTCTTGTTGTATGCGTTGTAGACATCAAAGGTTTACAGCACAAACAGTAACAGTACCAACCCTGGATTAAAAATCATATTATACAAAGATTTCTGAGCATGTTCAGATTAGTACTTTACCATGTATCAGTATTTTACCATGATGTTTACCACCCCTGGGCATACTAGGTGCCTGTGAGTGGTAACAGGCTGTCACTATTAGGCATTTTCAGGCATTTGCAAATGCCTGTGCAAGAGTTTGGAAGTGACTGCAAAAACTTAGTAAAGCAGTGCACTTTTTATTTTTTTTTTGGAATTTCTCTGTTTGAAAACGCTTACAATGATATCAAAATTATCATTGATTGCCAAAACATTTAGCAATAATGAAATATAAATAAAAAATTAAAATATAAAAAAAGTCCAATATCTTTTGAACCCTCAATGTTTTTTTCTACTAAAAATGCATTTACCAAAATTGTTGGACTGCCCCAGTAAAAACGGTCTATTTGCCAAGGAACACCCGTGGTGACTCCTGGTAAAATCTGCTTAGGTTTTGGATCCACAGCATCCACTCGACCTCGAACACTTGCAGGAACAAAATCACCTCCTCATGCCTTGTATTCACAAAAATAGCTTGTCCAATAATACTTATTTCTGAAAAGCACAAAAATGCTTACATTACCATTGATGAACTAAGTGGTTCCAAATTCAACTCCATGGGGGCTTTGGGGCTGCAAACCTTAAATAATTTGTGCTGTGTAATGTTACCTATTTTTTGCACTGCTTATAACCACTAACATAAACCATGTATCGTAAACCATCATGTATGTAGAAGGTTTTGTCATAAAAAGAAGGTGCACCATCCAGCCCGGGCAGTGTAAGAATTTTTTTTCTTTAGCCAAAAACATCACCTGCAATAACATACCATAATTATGTAATTTTCGGAAGCTATGCATCTAAAAATCTGATGCATGCAGATATAGTGATAATATAGTACTTTAGTGTTACTTTAGTACTTCAGGACTAACACTCATGCTAACCCTGTCTATAACCCTAACATTTAGGTTAGGCCTATGTTTGTCTACAGGCTTTTGTTTCTTTGAATAGGTTTTACATTCATAAGCCTATAGGAATGCAAAACTTGCTTAAAGCAGGTCCATTGTAGGTCAGAAAGTAGGTAATCCAACAGGTCAATAGCACTGGTTAACTTTAAATGATCCCAAACGGCCTAATGGCCTAATGATTAGGCCCAAATGGCCTAATGATGCCAAACCAATTCCATCAACAAAAGTTAAGGCTATAATCCTTTATGGAAACCCAACCTGTAGTCCTATGCCTTATATTAACATTTCTTGTAACCCTAGAACTAACCCTCCCTGTAACCCTAACACCAATGTTCCCCCTATTCCTAAACCGAGTTGACATCAAATTGTGGATGATGTTAAATTCAAGTGTCAAATCCAAATCTAAAATTCAGTAATATTTTTGGTGGTTTCGATTTTGACAGGGCTTCCAAAAAAAAGGGACCAAAAGCTGCTTCTTAGTTGATTTTAAAAGGAACCATGGCCAATTCCACTAAGCCTTGACACTCCATACTATTAGTTCCTGTAACCCCAAGGCTAGCTTTAGGTCAGTGTTTCCCAACCAGGGTTCCTCCAGAGGTTGCTGGGGGTTCCTTGAGAAATAAGCAATTTGTGCCTCTCAGGTCAGTTTAAGTGAGACCAACGATCTTCTGGCTATCTGTAAGAGTGACATTCCTCCCAATGGGCCGCATTGTAAGAGGGATTGTTCCAAATGACCACCACACCAATATACTGTGAGCTGTTGATATAGTATTTATAACATAGGTTCCTGAAAGTTTTTTCAAGGGTTCCCTCATGAAATTTCGAGAACCACTGCTCCAGGTTATTTTACATCAACTGTAAGTGAAATTAGAGTAACAGGTTTTAATACGGGAGAGGAGCCTGTATAGCTATGCAAGACTAAAGTAGGACTGTATCTTGTTATCATTGATTATTTATAGAAAACTACATCACTTCTTTTTTTAACTTGCATTGCATTGGGTTGTTAAACCAGGCCTTTCTTTGCTATCCTAAACTTATAGATGTATTTTTAATGTAGCTTAGATCTCAGATATGTGCTAGCCAATGCGCTAGTATATTATACATGAAATGTTCCCATATCAGAACAAAAAGGGCCTTGGACTCTTAGGAGTCTATTTATAATAAAGTGAATCTAACATTCAATAAAACATTCCCTGGTTGAGAATCAAAGTCTGCCACTTAAACACATGTACCTGAAAGATTCTCCACCAGGGAGATTTGCTGCTATATAAATAGATCCCTAGTGAGTACCAATCAAAGCTATATATATATAAATATTAATGAGTTAAAACCCTCCCAGGTCTTTGCCCGAAACTGTCACTTGGCTTCATTTTTAGGATCAGTTGGTTATTTCAGTCAAGAGAGAAAAGACACATAAAGAACCAAATGACCTTAGTCACCTTGCACACTTGTGCCCTCAGACTCATGTCTTATAGAAGAAGTGCTGAAAGGCACCTCCTATGTTACTTTTTAGGTCAATGACATGACATGTGCATGTCACTGACTTATAATCAGAACCCAGATAAGTCACAAACTTTGTTGTCCAACAAATAGCAACAAACATAAAAATGAACATATGGTTGCTGCCTGACAAGGGAAAATAAATATGTTACAAGTCCTAAAATACATTACTATGTTAAAACATGTTATTCTTGTTTGATGTACATGCAGTGTGTCTGTAAACTTGTGTGAATATTTTTGGACATCCTATCTGCGTAAATTTGAGAAGCGGGGTAGAAGGTAACTTAATGCAGTAGAGTACTGAAGTCTTGTAGAAAGTTGTGGTTCTTCAATTGGCTTAAGATGATTTAGCTTCATGGAGCCAAGTGGCTCTGAGCCACCAGTGTGCAATGGCCTTGCAACCTATCTCTTGTTTATCAGGGTGACTATGGTCAATACATTTTTGAAAATCCAACCCAATGTATAAGTTGACACCACAAAAATAGGGATGGTAAAATGTAATTAAACTTAATGCTCAATACATAACCTGTAAAGTTTGACCTGTCATGTAGTCTGAGAAAACCACTTTATAGTGCCATGATAACAAGGAGGTCCATGTAGTCATTAGGGAGGAAATACACTAATGGTTCATAAATTATAAAGTTCCTGGGGAGCCCTTCAGGTATTCCTGGTAAAAGTTGTATAATGGAATGGTGTATGATTATTTTGTAGGTCTGTTTTGGTAAAAGTGGCAATAGAAAATCACTAGCTTTTGAAGAACCTCTTGGTGTAATTAGCTTTCTTTATTTGTTCCTTCAACGTTTCTTTCCACATCAGAACTTCAAAAAAATAGAAATAATGTGATAATGTTGGGTAGGAGGATGGGAGCCAGCTCTGAATTATTTCTTCCCTGGCTAATAGTAGTCTTTCCCAACCATTTTAACATGGAGTAAATTTCAGGTCTTCAGGGAACCCCTGTTATAATTACTATCATTTTACTATAATATCATAATATATTACTATAATAGATATCCTGGGTGACCCAGCAAATCTGTAATGAGAATTTTGAAATAATCCCATTACAATCCTGCACCAGATCCTTTCCAGGTTTGCTGGATCACCCCAATTCGCCAAAGAAAGTCTATCTTTTCTAAGCTTGGAGAGCTTTGATAAATCAGGTCCAGTGAGTGAGCATTGGTGTCATTGGAGAAAGAAAACATGTTGCTAGTAGGATTACCAGATAAAAAAATGAATAAGAAAAAACGGCAGTCAACAAATATTACGACTGGTAAGCTACAATATATTAGCTACACTTTAATTCACTTTTTCCCAAGCCCATTAATGACTACAGAAACTCCAATGCTTTATGTTACAGTTCAGTAGAATCTTTATCTAAAAGGTTGTGCTAAACGTCTGGTTAATTATCCTAATATATTTATGCACATTTCAAAGCAGATTTTCAAGTCTCATTGCTTACTGCTTTAAATTGCTTGTAAATTATAATTTGCTACATTTTTTTTCTCCTTCACAAAGTATCTGCAAAGTTTGCTTACAGGCACCTTTATTCATGAGACTCTCTCATTGCACTCATTTCATATCATGTGTGATATCTTCTGAATGAAACGCAACCGTTTATTCTAATCTTTGCCATTCCCATTACACGATGGGTCTAGTGTGTGTGTAGGAAATGTTTTGCTGCATAGGAACCAAACAGATTCTTGGGTAGGTTCTTCCTCACTAAAACATAGTAAGTAGAATCTAAATTGCTTTCATTAAACCTCCCTTTTTCAATCATATTTTATACACAAGTTACATTAGGAAATATTGTCTGTGTTTTTACCATTGTAAAGACATTTAAACCCCTGGTGTCCAACCTTGGACCTAAGTGCAGCTCTTGGGACGGTCAAGTGGTTTGGTCTTTTCCTGTTACACAATTTTATTTTTTCTTTGCTCATTATCCCTTTTCAGTTTCTTTTTCCTTCTGATCTTTTAAAACAGATCTTAGTGAAATCTCCAATGTGGCACAAGTAGTTTTTAAGGGGGCTGTAGGGAGCAGAAATGTGAAAGCATTGATTTGTAAAGGGACTATAATAGCTGTAACATGTGGTAGTTTAATGTAACGTGTCTCCAGTCTATGAGCAACTCCTAAAATATGTCCCTAGTCTCCTACAATTTCCATACCATGTTCACGGCTTCTAACCATCCCCTCATTTCCTATATCATGCCTGCAGTCTATTGCCATCTTCTGTAGCTTACCCTTGGGTTTTGGCTTTCTCTTGTAGTCTCTGGCAATTTTTTGTAGCATTACAAATATCAAATATTACGTGCAGTCTTTTGGTGATGTCAGAAACCACACTTAAAGCTTATCTGTGGGCCAGTATTAAATTTCTCACTGCCTGAAACCCCTATCCCATACCCTGTGATCTTGTGCTAAAAGCTATACTCCTAGTGCCAGCTAGGGCACCTAATCCAGCACTGTAGATGGCCCATCCTCAACAGTCCACTTGCACTAATGTCCCAGCTGCAGACTCCTCTTCTTGTTCTTAATAAGAAACAGCCTGCTGATATGGACACCTAAAGAGGATCCCACGTCCTCCCAACAGAAGAAAAGACTTGGTGCTGGAGCACCACAAGATTGTAGATTTGTTTAATAATTAAATACATTTCTTGCAATAGCAAAAATCATTTGAGGGTAGGGGGATGTTAGGCTGAGCCCAGAGATCAGCTTTAATGTTTCCATATCAAAATTGACAATCGCTGCTATTAATGGTGTGGAACAACAGCAAAATCATTATTTGGCCTCCTGCCCAGTCCTCCCTTGGGTCAACTCCTGTAATATTATCCAAATCAGGCTGCCAAAGTGATAGCCGCAACTGCGGGAGACTTCACTAAACTCAATAAACCATTGCTATAAGTCCAAACTCAGAGGATAGACAGCTCATAACTCAGAGAGGTCTGTTGCTTGTTAAAGACAAAAGAACAAACAAAGTCCCTTGACCTCCTGAAATATCTATTTGTTGATATTAGGATATTTTAAAATGGTACTCACCAAAATAAAAAAGGCAAGATTCACAGTTTAATAAATATTGAAAGATTAAGAATCAAAATTCTTAATTTAGCAAAGCTGTATTGTGATGGAGTAAACTAATATTTTATTGATTGTTTTGGTTTGTTGCTTGAATTTGCTTTATGGTGAATTATTGAAATATTGGTATTTGATCTAATTTGTTTGGTTTAAATTCTTGCTGAGTTTAACCTCTAATTGAATATTATGCCAATAATTATGTGAAAACTATTTGATTTATGGGTTGACATTGGCAAGCCAAATGCCTAGATTTTCTGTTAGTGAACATTAGGGGGTTAATTTGCCGTGCATACATTTTTTGCTACATTAAACCCCTCTGGCTGTAGACATTCCTTTGCATCTTGAGAGCAAAGTGTTTTTTCTGCCAAATGGGCTTTAGTAAACCAGTTGTGTGTGTAAATGTGATGCTTTATTGTGGTGATCAAAGAAAAACTATTACTATAAAAATATCTGTCAATCATGATTTCTCTTGCATACTCAAGATTTTTCTTTTTGCTCATTTTGTGCTCACTTGGGAAGAAGGATAGAGTATACCAAACCACTGCTGAGAAGCCACATAAAGCTGTTTGAAAAGTTTTTTTCTGCATGTTTTTATTTCACTACTTTAGAATTTAATTGGCAAGATTCATGTGAAAAAATATGTACACCCAATGACAATCACTGACTTAAAAACCTATTTAACATTTGTAAACATTTGATCTTCATTTGAATAGTGAATAAAGGTGATATGATTGATTTAAAAATACAAAAGAAAATTTAACATATTGGGTTCTATTTATAAAATAGCAAATCTGACCTTCCCTCAAACATTCCCTGTTGGGAATCAATTACTACCATTTTAACACAAGGACCTGGATGATTCTCGCCAGGGAATGTCTGATTCCTGTGTATAAATATAGCCAATTGTTTTTTTATTTAACAAAAATATTAATAGATGTTATGATGTACTGTGTAAAAGTAAGATCACCTTTAGCTTGTATTACCCACTTTATCAGAACTTCTTTTTTTCTTAGACATTTTGCATCTCTTCCAAAACATTCTTTGGTGGATTTGCTGGTGTGTTTTAGATCAGCGGTCGCCAACTGTCCCCCATATGGACACAACTTTTGTTGTGTCCACATCCCTGTGCTACTGTCCCCCCAGGATGTTTATCAAGCAGGTCTAAACCTGCGATGGGAGAGTAGACGGGTTCTGGCATCATCACGTCTCTGGGGGCAGTTTCTTCCCCTTTGAGTGACACCCAGCTCCCCCCACATTCGAGGTCCGTATTCCAGAACTTGTGCACGCGCACTCGCATCTTCTACACACCACTCGATTTAAAATTATGAATTTAGTGCTCCGTGAGGTCTAAAAGGCGACCATTGTTTCTTTTTTGCTTCCATTTTAATTTTTAGACAGATGGCCTTACAATTGCAAGTATATCATGCAGAATTTATAGCTGACCTGTCAAGTGAAAGCTCCTCAAACCCTGGAGAAACCCTAAAGTATAACATTTCCATTACCAGGCTTTGAAGTTGGTATTGGGTTATTCTCCTGAATTCTGTTGGTTTATTCTGTGCTGTGAGGATAACAGCTCCATTTTTGATTTATAAATCCATTGCACAATGGTCCTGAGGGCCTGATCTTTGCCTATAAGTCCATGCCAAAGTGCAATCTTGCTCTAGTTTTTTATTTGGACAACAAAGGCTTTTTCCTGGTAGACCCTCAATGTAATTTTATTTGGTGCACTCTCTTTGTGACTGCAGATGCATGCACTTGCAAAAGTTGCCTGCAGAACCTTCAATTTAATTTGGAGACCTTAGGGGGCTTCTTGTAGCATCAGACAGTAAGCTCAGCTTGAATTTGCTGAGCTGGCCAGTCCTGGACAATTTATCATTCATTTTGAACGTACGCCACTTGTAAATTATTTTCCTTACAGGAAATTATTGAGTACAAATAATTTGGCAATCTTTGTAAATCTCTTGCCAAACTCTAATTTATCCACAACCTTCTTCCTGAAGGTGTTAGAAAGCTCTGTTGATCTTGGCACAGTGACACTACACACAACACCAAATACTAGACTCTCAATATTTGAGGTTTAAATAAGACAGGTAGCATCGGAACATTCCCTAACGGAATTCTTATTATTGCCATCTTATATGATTCTAATTTTATGAATGTGAAATGGCAGTAAATGTAGAGGTGTCCTTATTTTTTTCACATGACAAACTGCATTTTCATTTATTTGAATAATGAGAATACACCATATCAATTGTATGTGTTATCTCCATATCTCCTGTATCTGGAGGCAGTATTTAGAAAAAATATATTGGTTGCTTATTGAAATATGCTAAAAATCAACTATTTCCCTGAGGTGTACTTACATTTTCCTATGACTGTAAATGCAAGTAGCAAACCTCATATAAACCAATCGGAATACATTTTTTATTTTACTAAACATACGTTGCTGCAGTTAAAGTGACTCTTTTGTACACTGTGATTTCCCTGGCCCCTTTCCCTACAGGACATGCAAGCCATGGGGAAGAGGCACTGCTTACAGTGGGGTAAACAAATTTTGGACTTAAAGAGTAACTATCACTTACCTTTACAGGTGGAAAGTTGTGGATCCCTCTACGATCCAAGTCAACACCTTTCCTTCTCATCCCGTCTTCCTTCTTCGTCCCAAGACACTGGGTACGGGAATCTTCTTTACCTCTTCCAAGGTTCTCCTTCTTACGTCACCAGATCTGGCACTGAACAAGATTGGGTGACAAACTTTTGGAAAATGTAATCAAACAAAAAAAGTACCAATCTCACTGCATGTGTGTGAAATCTGCACTTTTTTATAGTAAAAGAAAGCCCCTTCTGTGCATGCCCGATCTCAGGCAACCACAGCCTACTGGGATATGTGACATAAAACTCTGGGTTCCAGCCTCACCCTTTCAGTAGCCAAGGAAGTAGTTTAAAGAGGCTGAACAAAGTAATTAACACTGACATTAAAAAAAAAAAATAAAAAAAAAAAAAACAATTACTATAACTAAATGTCTTTAGGGTTTACATCTTCTTTATCCTCATGTTTGCATACTCGCCTCTCCTGCAAACCAACTATTGTTGCCCGAGGAGAGAACAGCGATGGAACCCCCAGCACCAGAAAGTGCTAATTTATATAGTTTTTGTAATATATAAAGACTACATAACTAAGAATCTGAGGCTCTGTGATTTCTAATTATACAGCATTCTGCACATTCACCAACTGCCCATAACTTCACCAAAAACATATCTGCTGTATATTGGTCAGCATGGAAAACCTTAAAGCAGCCCTATGCATCTGTGTTGAGCTGGACTGAATATAATCTTCTTTGGTCTAATTTTCAAGTAGTATTTACCTTACACTAAATTATCCTTTCAATACAAATTCCCATTTGCATTCCAGTACATGGTAATATAATGCCACTCATTGTGATGGAAAGCACAATATATTTGACAGCGCTGGTGACATTTTGTGGGCTTGAGATAAAGTCAGTCAAAATTCCACGCTCCTGCTGAGATCTTGAATGGAGCGTAACATCATCAAATATTTTCTTAAAATGTAACCAAACCTGTCAAAGATAATAAAGCTGAAACTCTCTGCAGACTTTTACATCAGGACCATTGGCTATTAGGTCTTTCCTTAGCCATATATTCACTTTAGATGTTAACATATTTAAAAAAGTTATATTAATTAATTAGCAGGGTAGGGTGTCCAAGGTGAAAGTTGTTGCCTCAGGCTGATGAGATTTTAATGAATTAGGATGACTTGGAAAGAACCTTTACCTCCTGCCCATCTCTGAGAATACGCACACAAAATAAGCAGCCGCAGCAGAGCCTCTTGGGATGATGGAGTGTCACTTACCGCTGTGAGGGGTCAATGAGAACAAGTGGCTCCTCAGCACAATAAAAGTTGATGAAGTTGATTTTGTTATTTTTTTTAGGTTTATCAATATGTATCTGAATGGTAAGAATAACTCTACATTTAACCTAATTTCCCTGATCCTTCTTTTATAATTTATTGTTAGATTCTGGGTATTAGAAAGGATTTTCACCTTTTCGGCATCACAACCCATGCTGTCCTTGCCTTCTTGAAATCTAATAACAAACCAGCGAATCTGACATTCACCAAACAATCTCTAGTGGAGAATCAATCATTCCCATTAATAATACATGAACTGTGAAAATTCTTCACTGGAGTGTGTTCCTGAATATCAGATTCACTGCTGTATGAATAGACATCACTAAATCTTCTTATGAAGCTCAAAAAAATTATTTTCTAGTGTGCTGCCCTTTGCTTGTTTCACTGATATAGTAAATTAATTTTTTTTCCAGGCTATAGAAACTCCATAAAAATTTAGTGTAAATGGTCTTTTTAGGAGAGTAATACCTAGGGCCTATAGATAGCCTATAGATCAGCAGGGGTTCAGAGAGTGTTATGCCTAAATTAATGAAGTGACAAATGACTTTTTGAGTTATACAAGTGGAAAGCTGTCGATCACTCCCCGATCCTGGTACAATCAGTTCTGCGCTGCCCTATCTTCCTTTTTTTCCCATCCTATACTGTATACTGGGTGCCAACATCTTCTTTTTTCTTCTGGTGACATTAATAATACTAATATTATTAATAAAAATAAACAGGATTTATATACCACCAACATATTACGCAGCACTGTACATAAAATAAGGGTTGCAAATGACAGACGAATACAGACAGTGACACAGGAGGAGAGGACATGACCTGATCTCGCACTGCGCAGACCCAAGATCAGGTGATGGGACTTTCCATATATTTAAAAAAAAAGTGCTAATCGCAATGACTTGCACTTTTTTTAATGAGCATGAACAGAAGGGGCTTTTCTAAAATGCTGATATTATGCATGCACAGTGAGATTGGTACTTTTTTTAATAGTCTGTAGTCTCCTGCGATTTTCCAGGTTTGCCCCATGGTGGCAAAGAAGAGGCTTTTCTACCCAGACTTTGGCTGCCTTTAAAAAAAAAAAAAACTGCTAGACTTTGCACACCTTGTGTTTTCATGTGAACCTGGAATATATGTATCTATTTTAAACTGAAACTTCTTTTGATATTTGCATAATTATCATTATAATTGCTCCTCCTAATGTTCTTAAAAAAATTATGCCCACATAAGAAAATTCCTAGTTACAATAAAACAAAACATCAAGAAAACCCACAAAACCTTGACATTCAAAAGGATCACAGATACATTCATAGTTAAAAGACTTTTAGGAGGATATTGGGGTGGGAAACTGCTAATGCAGGCCGTTAGAAGTGCCCGTACCTAACTTGGGAAGCCTCACAAACCATCTTTTCATTGCATTTACTGTTAGTATTGGTTAGTGTTGGACAAGACCTGCTCACTCATAATATACGTTGTAGGCAAGCTGAGCTACTATTAAGATCTACATGTTAGAAGATTGGACTTTGACATGTTAGGCTTGATATAATAAAGCTCCTTAAGTCTGAAGAAGATAGACTATCATAGGGGAACCTGATGAGCCACCAAATCTGGAATAGATCTTGCGCAGGATTGATAACATTTGCCAAACAATAGTAAATTACATTAGTACCCCGGTTATCCAGGACTGAAATAACTGGAAAATTCAAATAACGGGCACCCAACTGCTCTGCTTTCTTGATTGCTCCTGCAGCCCTTGTGGCATGTGTTCTGCATCCAAGAACACATACCACAGCTCTGCTAGGGCTGCAGGAGCAATCGAGAGCGGAGCTAGTAGTAGAGCAGAGCTCGGCTCCACTCCATGATTGGCTGAGAAAAGTGAAACCCTGATGGTGGCTCCAGTGTCATCAGAGTTTTCCTATTCTCAGCCATTCAGCAATAGAGGTGAATAGGGACAAGTCTCCCCATTCAAGTCTAGTGCTGAATGTCTGAGAAACCTCAGTTAACCGGAAACTACACTCGTCCGGAATCGGCCATTGCCCGTGGGTGCTCGATAACCGAGGTTCTACTGTATTTCAATAATCCCATTCTAGATTTGATGGGTTACCCAGGATCTCCCATGATAGTCTTCTCCAGTCTCGCAGAGTATTAATGAATCAGTTTGGTATTGGAGGTACTGGAAGCTGATGCATGTATGTACAGGGACCACAGCCTGCAGCACTTCCCTGCATTAGCTTTTATTTTTCATCTCCTTGACAAAGCCTCTTTAAAGATAACAACCCCTTTTAAAGATTTTCTGAAGAACAAAAAAAAAAGATCTTTTCATCTATGATTACTAAAGCACAAGATCGTATCCAAACTAGACTTAAAAAATTGCAATTTCAAGTAAATGTATCTCAATAATTATGTGAAAGCTTGCAAAAGCACTATTGTATTTTACTTTGTAAGTGAGCATAAATGTGTTCATTGTACAAAATGTTAATGGTAAACGTGATCTTTCATTAATTCTAATGGAATGTGCAGTTTTAAGGGAGAAAAGGAAGCTTCAGATCTTAAGCGATTCGTAAACAAGTGCATCTATAAAATGTTGTGGGGATGACGTAGGACCTTTCACACAAAGAGAAAGGTGCACTGAACGGGGGTATAATTAGGAAGCACTGTAATAAAGTGACTATTTAATTATATCCCAGTGTTCTGAATATCTGTGCTTGATTTCTTGCTGTTGGATTTTTCGTTTTAGGCTTTTAAAAGAAACTTTTGGATGAATATAACTGGGAGATGTGACATCTGTAACTCCCTTGTCTCATTTAAAGCACAGCTAAACCCAGCATCTACAAAAGGCAAATTCTGGGTTAAGCATTTTAATATGTAGGTAAATACAAACAATATATAGAAGCAAAGTGAGGCTTAATATGTGCTTTACAGGTCATTTGTGGTTGCACACTGCATTACAGCTATTTTCCTCTCATTTCAGCTGGTGGAAAGGTCAACCACCTGTGACCATGTGACATCCAAAGTAGGAAGGGCACTAGAAATAGTACACATTTGGGCCTGATCCAGCTTTTATATTTTATATATATATATATATATTGCTATTCAGGTACATTTAGCCTACATATCGGATAATGATTTTTTAATTCGAGAAAAAGTACGCTTAGATCCTCTGTTGCATTGTGAATATGAACATGGAATATACAAGTGCTTCTGCTAATTATTAGCTTCTCGTAAGTGCCTCTGCTAATTATTTCTGAGTATTGACCTGCGCTGCTGGTGGATCTGGGAGCCTGCTTTCATTTTTCTGTTTTTATATCATCTCCAAGAAATCGTGAGGAGGCTGTCAAAAAAAGATACAGGTTGACAATTGAAAATCCAACCATCGATAATCTGGTTCCTTCAGTTTTCCGCCATGAATTTCATTTTCAATACATGTCCTGCATTACACTGCATTCCAGAAACAGCTGTTAGGTCTACACTAAATATACGTTGAAACGTCCCTGCTGTCTGCTCTCTAGAATTGTGCCAGATCTCTGCGGGTGCTGCGAGAGGAAGGCTGGCCTATGTGTGGAAGTAGGTATAACCTTAAAAAATCTGGAATTTTCAAAAATCTGGCACTCTACCGGTCCGGTCTACCTGTATAACATTTATTTGTAACATATCTCAATCAATCTCATGAGGAAGCAGCTTTTTCTGTGAAACTTGTAGAAAAGGAATTTTTTATTAGATTACTTAGGAGCTTTTGAACTGATTATTTATAATCAGTTATATTTAAAATTATAGAATCATTATAATAAATTATATCATTAAATATATTTGTGATGATTTTATCTGCCCTAAAAGTCTCTATTGGATGCTGCTTGGTTTAAAAATGTATGAAGGTTCAACAGTCATCCATGTTGACATTGCTGCACATTCTGGATAGGCTTAGCACTGTGCACTAGGCAGATTCATGCACCCAACAACCAGTAGTTTATTATTTGTAATTTTCAGTATCTATAAAATGGAATAAGTCTTTCGATTTTCATTATATCTTACAGCTGTTTTATTGGATACTTTTTGCATGAAATGACAGGTTTATTTTGACAAATAAAAGACATGACAACTCAATTTCTGATGTTGGTTTCCATAGAAATCTATTGGAGTCCTTCATTAGAATTTTACGTAACAGCTTAGAAATAAGTATTTTTCTTGGACAAGATTTAAGAAATAGAAAATCTGTTGTCAACACTGGGATTCGATCCAGAGCTAGATTCCATTTAATAATTTAGATAATAGCCAAGGCAGATGACATTAAGTGTTTTCCATTAGGCTTAAAGGGTATGTGAACCCTCACAATGAATATCTCTTATATAGTCCCTGTGTAATAGACAGTCAAAGTGTTTTGTTATTTCTGTTTGATAAGTACAAAAAAATACCTGTTGATCTTACCAGAAATTTTGTTGTAACTTCTTATGATCTTTCTGTGCTGACTGTTCATAATATTCCAAGTTACTGTATCTATGGGAACTAAAGAACCCCCAAATTTTATGGTTCGGAGAAGAGAAGGAGAAGGAGTCTGTCTTTCTTTTTCTGCTACTCTATACAAAGCAGTAGGAGAGGACTGTCGACCTATGACTGGAATAATGTTATTGAAAGAATTGCCAGGTGAAAATAAAGAACGAGGATACACTTTAATCAGTTGAGCTGGGTGATCCAGCTAACCTGGAATGGATTTCATAAAAGTTATTTGCTATTTGCTAGCAAATGTTTTCAATCCTGGACCAGATTCATTCCAGGTTTGCTGGATCACCCAACTTCACTGATGAAAGTATATCCTTTCCGCCCTTGGAGAGCTTTAATAAATTAAGCCCTTTATGCTGCTAAGTCTTTACTTATAGGGGGATTCGTATTCCTCTTTTGAATTTGGTGTCCTCTTTTGTATTTGGTATGTTTTTGTCTTTGGGTAGACAGTGTAACAGCCTGAGGTTTTTTCCCCTAATCCCAATTGTATAAAAAAGCACCTGTATCATTCATTTTTGCCCCTCCAAGTCACAGGTCTTGATCATGTGCCATGGAGTTTTGATAGAATTTTGCACTGGTTACTAACACAAGTTCTATATGCTTAGATATATTGACTACCTGGACAGGTATGTACCGTAGGGGCTCCAGCAGTTGAAACTGCTAATCCAAGCTGAGCAATTTAACTTCTTATAGCATCTTTTTATTGTAAGCCTTTGGCAACAGGTGCCTTCTGTAGCTTTTACAAAGTAAAATCAATAAACTTAATATAAATTCAGCAAAAAAGTTTCAGTTTGAATAATTAAACCTATAATTATGTTAACCCACCTGGCAGCAATCCCAAGTGTGAATCGGGGTTAAATTTAATTAGAAATGGCGGTAAACCTGAGGGATGGAATTGAGGGCTTACTTGGTCCCCAAGAGCCCTCGGTGTCCTCTGGCGATGCCAGACAGGCACCTGTGTCCTGTTGGCGATGCCGGCCAACATTGGCGTTCCCATGGCGATGCCCGGAATCTGTGTCCCCTTGCCTTGCATCCCCCGCGTGTGATTGTTGGGGATGTGAGGCCATGGGAGGCAGATGCTTGGCTGGCATGCAACGTGAATATGTGCGAGTAGCGTGTGCTGCTGGGGGCGGGACAGGCGGGATATTTAAAATGTACCAATTTGACATTAAAGAATACTAAAATATTAATACCCCAGGGAGGGTAAGAGGTTTGGAATCACTAAAGGGGACTTTGTACCAGGTCCACTAATAACAGAGCTCATGGATTATGATTAAACATTACCTATATACTATGGGACTGATTTATTAAAGCTCTCAAAGACTATCATGGAGAACCTGGAATGAATTTGGTACAGGATTGAAAACATTTGCCAATTAATAGCAAGTGATTTTAAGAAATCTAGTTCAAGTTTGCAGCATCTCCCAGGTCCATCTATGATCGTCTATTTTCTCCAGTCTTGGAGAACTTTGATAAACCAGGCCCACAATAAATTAGACACCATGTTTGAAAAATAAAGCTTATTTTGTGTTTTAACAAAATAACAACTTGAATGGACGACTTGAATCTCACAGTTTCTTTGGGTCCAAAAAAAAAAAGAAAAGAATATGTTGTTGTCATTTGTGTCCCTGGTAGCAACCTCAGGTGGAATCCTTTTTAAGGGAGCCTGATATAGACTGTATGTAAAATGATGTAAAATGTGCATTTAACCACAAGATCTGATCAACTTCAGCCGATACTGATATATATATATATATATATATATATTTTATGTGTGGCTTGTTTATGTTTCTTTAGAGAATCCATTATAGACCCAGTGGAGAACCAAATGAACTGTCAGCAACCACTGGTGGATTCCTAATAGACAGTATATTTATTAATCTTTTAACTGCCACCCCCCGCTTCCCCCCCCCCTTCCTTCTTTCGGCAGCATTACCTTAACATCTCATATTCACCTATCCATGCTCCTACCGGATCATTCCTGTAGGGCCAATGAGGAGCCAAAAAGCCACCGTTTCTGAGTCTCTTAGCCAGGTGTGTTTGGAAATTCTCAACTACTATAAAGAGTACTACAATGCTTTTCAATGTTACCTGGCCATTACACTGAATTAAAAGCTGCTTGGTTTGGAGCATCTGCAGCAGAATCCATACAACTCCCAGTGGTCTTTATAGGTCAGATATGGCAAAAGCACTCACAGGTTTGTATGAGAATTGAGAGGGACCAGGGTCATTAAAAGGATAATTGAACAAAAAGTGATAGGAAACAAACATATTCAGTAGGCTTCAGTACATACACAGTGTTTAAAATGCTATACATATAGGTAAATACATGTTATGGTAATAGAAGCCCATTTCACTTAATTCTGTTGACAACACCATAAATCTGCAGAACTGAAATCCCAAGCAGTATTGTAAGTCCTTCTTGAGATTGGTCAGCTCTGCTTGCCAAAACTCTCATATCTCACACCGCTCTTTGCAATATTCCCCATACATTTGTTGATTTATTTTACCAAAAGAATGGTTTGTTGTCTCCAAATAGTCCTCATGATGGTGAGTGCCCTCATGAAATGTAGTTCTGGGGGGGTTTCCTACATCAGTAGAAATTTACCTACCATCATCTGCCTTTCCAAAACGTTTACAGGTGATGGCACAGGCAATACCAGAAGAAGTTTCTTGTTACAGAAATAAGGTAGAAAAATGAATGCTGGGGCATGCTCGAGACGACATGGACATCTAGTTTTGAGGTCCTTGTTCATCATCAAATCTTGCGATAAGGATGTCCGCTAAAGTAAAAAATTATACCAAAAGAACAAGTAGATTGTTATATATATTTTTACAACTAACATCCTGGATTTGAGAGGAAGCATTTTCAAACTGGTACATGTTTCAATTCAGCTAAGCAGCAGAGCTATCCCTTTGAAGACCTTACAGCGTGTTAGTTTATGTTGTGAAAAGCCTTCTCTCCCATCAAGCAATGCAAGGCCATGACAAGATAAAATAACACAAGTCTGCTTCCAAAATGTACAAAGATATAACTGTGAAAAGCTACAGTTTGAAAGAGAGCAGAGTAAATGTCATACTTTTTTTTTCAAAAACTTTTTTTTTATTTTTATAGATCTGGAGAAACAGATATTGTGTATAATTATGTTTCTTTTCTGCTCTTGATATTTTTCTGCAAAACAAATTTTAAATTACGGAAAAGTAAAAGAACATTTGTCATAAAATGTAAAACAGGTACAATAGGTAAAGTATAATATACATTTTATTTTCTAATTTACAGCTGGAAAACTAATTAATATATTTAGCAAGACATCACAAAGATCAATAATCATACTCAATGGAATGATCAATAATTATACGCTTTGGACCATATGAAGTTTTAGGTGGATTATAGAATAGGTTGTCTACCAAAAAAAGAAACAGTGAGGGGTGCAAGCGTGGATATGCCATTTGTGAAGCACAAGGGCCCTCTGAGATTTATGAGCCCTTTTATAGTAGATTTGGCTCAGATAGGTGCTGGCAATTAGACGTAGACTGGGCTCAATTCTTATAGCTGTCAAATGATACACAGTGAGTACATGAATTTGTACATGGCCAGTAGAGCAATAGCAGAAACCAACATTGGTCTTGTAAGTAGGCCCCTTAGTGACTATGTGCATCACAGGCATTCAAATGGACTCACAGTTTCCCCTTAATTTTCAGTAAATGAAAAAACCTCTCTAAATATTCTCAGTTGGTAAATAGAGGTCTTGGTGTTTCTTCTGGATTGTTTTATAGTGTGTAGACCAGCCTACAACTTTAGGTTTGCCAAGCAAGACACACTACCTACTAACTTAAATCCCTGAAAGTTTATGGACACCTGACTGACAAGCCCAGATAAGTTTTTGGACATACCATTCCAAAACCATAACCATTATTATGTAGTTGGCTCCTTTTTGTAGCTATAACAGCCTTCACCCTATTGTCACCCATGAAGTCGGGCAAGAAGACCTGACCCACAATCACTACTTCAAGTTATCCTAAAACTTTTCAGTACTGTTAGGTTCCTCTTCACCAAATGTGTCATTATGTCTTCATGCAGCTGGCTTTGTGGACAGGCGTAGAGTAATGACGGAACCCTACCCCTGAACTATCTCCATATGGTTGAGAACACAACTTTGGCTTTTAGCCATCATTTACTCAATATGTAATAGGCAAAGGTTGGAAAATGGGGAATAGGGTTTGCACCATATAAATAAAATAATAATAAAATATGGCAATGGTTCTATGGTTTATCCAACTTTTGTAACTGTTGCCGTTTTTAACAGCTTAGCATACATGTAAAGGTGAAAAAAAGTCAAGTTTGAAATAAAAAAAAGCAAATTCATAAAGGAAATAATATTCTTACAGGTATTCACTCCCTATCATTACTAGAATTTATTATTTTTTAATATAGTGGTCATTTAAATGTTTTGTTCAGGATACACGGGTCTTTGAACGAAACTATCCGTCATTTTGTGATTTATTCCCTTGACATACATCTTTAGACCCAGTTCTGCAATTAGTTCAGAGTGACGAACAATAGGAATCTTATTCTTCTGTTTTTATGATGATCCAAATGCAATGTCTATCTTTTTTCTTTGTAAAACCTTCTAACACTGTCACATGAATAATATAAATGACAAGAAACACAGAGAAGCTACATGTTTCACTGGAAATACAGCTTAGTGAAATATGATTAGATTTTTTTTATGAAGTCATGAGTCGGAACAAGCAGCAAAGCCAGGCTTTCTGAGCTACTAGAAAAAGGCGTTCGGCAGTACAGATAAAGTGCCTGGGAGAAAGTCAGCACTGTCCTGAGAATGGCTCATGAACCAGGAATAACACGCTGCCCTCAGACGGAAAGGTTAATAGGGGAAACCAGTTCGGCCTGTTGGTTTTCATTTGCTGTCAAAATGTCTGTATTTCTAAACCTAAACAATAGATAAGCAAAGAAAATGGTTGTAAAAATTTGCTCAAAGTGCCTCAAAAATACCTTGGGGATTTTACTAAATGAAGAGAAAAAATGTGCAGAATGTGAGCTACCATTTCATAATGTGTAGTCTGGAAAAACAATGGTGCCCCAAAAATGGTGTAACAGTTTAGAATGATGCCTACATCACCGGCACCTGGGACCAATATTGCCCTGCATGTGTGGGGATTTGCTGTGCTCCTGTCCATATACCAGGGATTATTAAAACAAAGATAACCCATATAAAAACGTGATCAAATTGTGCTCTCCTGGTGGATACATTTGTCTAATTTTCTGATATTCATATATGACTAATGAATCCTTGCATTCCTAAATTCTGTGGATTGCTAAAAATATATCTACATTTAAATATTTATGGTTACAACAGCAAAATAAACTGGCAAACTTTTGATTTGGTTATTTAGACTACATATAAACTCAACACATCATACTGCATCACATAAAGTAAGAATATATACCATTGCTTTCTATGCAATGACTGATGTTCCTGGGTATTAGACACTATGGACCTGACTTAATAAAGTTCCCCAGGACTGGAGAAGATACCAGAAAACCTGGATTAGATCTGGTACAGAATTAAAAACATTTGCCAACTGATAATAAATGGTTTGCTGGATCACCCATAGTCATGATAGTCTATCTTTTCCAGGGGAGCGTTAATAAATCAGGTACCGCCCTGCAACATACTTACCACAAATAAGCCCTTACTGTGTATGCACAACTTACATGATGCTTCTTCTTAAACATCACCCCATTCTGTTACTTGAACACCCCCTTTTCTATAACATTAATCATTCCTTTAACTCTCCCATCCACCTACCATCTTTTCTTTTTTTTGCATAACTTCCCCTCTGCACAAACCTCACTGCACTGAAGCATACCCGCATTGGGACCCTGGTGGCAGAACCTACCTTGGGAATATATAAATATGGACTTGTTATACATATCTAAGCCTACACAGATTCACATGGGGCATTTACAGCAGCTCTTTTAGGACCTAAACGTTGGCAATATTCTAGATTATAACTCATTTCAAACACTATAAAGCTGGGGAATGTAAACATGTGCATTAACTGCTCTCCACAATGTATGTTGTTGTATGAGAAATGATGTGATTAGCCTTGCAAATGGTACTACAGTTTACTTGCGGTTATTGTTATAGATTGCGGTGTTCTATGGAAGATAATCAATTCTCGGATGGTTTCACCAGCAGCACTGAATATATTATAGCCGAGGCTGGAGGGGTGGGGGAAGCATTTATCAGCAACAGATGAAGTGGATCTCAGCTGAGAGGTTCGAGGATCTCTTGTAAATAAATTATTTGGAAAGATTTCTAGTGCTATCGCCAATAGAATTTTAATCATATATATGTATTACACAACATTGACTAAATATTCTTTTTATCATTATAATTGGTGTGTGCTGATGGCTTCGAGAACAAAATAAATTTAGCAAAAAAGGTAATTTGCCCAGATCTACATTTTTCTTAATGTTTTGATTCAGCAGGAAAAGTCATATATTTGGCTGACGAAAATACCAAAATGTGATCATGCAAGTACAAAATTACAGCAGATGCCATTCCTGATTATTACAGGTATTGGGATTCTCATCTTGGCTTTACCATTTAGTAAGTCACTAGCCAAAACCAGAATCCAGGATTAAGTTTTATAATTTTTTGTCTGTATGCTTAAGATGTTCTCATAGCTCATTGTAAATAAAATTACCGGTATGTGTAAAGCCTTGTTGTGTGTTTAGGAGCAAGGAGGCAGATATTAGGGTAGGACGGGGTTGGTTGGGCATTTTTTCCTAGGCCAGCACTAATAAGTTATGTTGGGCTTGTGGCCCTCAATGGAGACCCTTCAGATGAACATCAAAATTCCAGAAACAAAGAAGTCCTCCATTATTCACCCCCTTACAACACTTGAATGTTGTATGAGTTCCAAGAGTTTTGAAAGATGCCAAAAGTGGTCAAATAAACCATTGTATGTAACATCAGCCTTTTACCAAGCCTACCAATCCATAAGACACCCTGGCACACTTTTCTTTCCTCTACAGGAATCTGGCTCTATAATGAAAGGGCTAGGTGGCTGTATATGCCTTCCAGGCCAAAGGTTTCCAGTCTGCCCCTGGCCACAATGTTTCATCATATCATATGCAGGGTATCTTTCCTGTTGAGAAGAACTAATCAACGACTGTACGCTGCTTCTGTCTCTCAATGCAAATCCGTAGATTTGGTCATTCCTCAAGAGAACAACAGCTGTTCTACAAATGTAATAAAGCTTAATATTAGGATTAGTTTAATAAGAAAATTCAAATTTTGCTTTAAAAAAAAAAAAATTGCAAATCTCCAGTCTCTAAGAAGACAGCCTCGGTATTTGTATTATTTGTATAGTAATATGGAAACTGCTTTTTTTTCTATACACAGTTTGCAGAACCCACCCAATCTTTTATTTCATGCTTGGCTTGCTAAAATGTCCACACAGAGATGGAGTTGAAATTAGAGGCATCTGCTGCAACAGTAATTTTTTATTGAGTATTTTTACTGAGATACTTTCTAAAACAGACCATACACACAGAAATCCATTGTAATTAGGTTCACTCTTTAGATTTAGGAACCCTGACATTGTAAAAAATGGATAAAGATTGATCTACCATACAACAAAATACCAAAACTAGGCTACTATTTTTAGACTAATCCAATGGCAGGATGTATGTATAGAAAAAACTTATCCATGAGTTTAATTTATTTTAAAGCTGATCCTTATGTCCCTCAAATTTAGATGTTTAATTAAAAAGCCCTAAGAAAAATCCATCATATTGTTGAAAAATAAATGTAGTTCAAAATGAGGTTTCCTTTTAATCAAGAGGGACATAGAAGGGGGAACATTTTCTTTTACTTTTCTTGATCACTGGACCCCCAACACAACATAATTGAATGAACTGCAGTCAGTACAAGACACAATCCCTAAGTGCTTATTCCTTTTACATGTTTAGTTTGTTAACTCTGCCTTCTGAGATTTATGTCAAATTGAAGACCTGGAAACTGTTGTTTCTACAATATTATGTCTCTCTGTTTGCTCTATAGTGTATTTGATTTGGTATATGTCATTCTCTTTAATAAAGTAATAAAGAAAATACAAAAAAATGAAAATATTGAGTCTTGATGAACAGAAAAATGTATGTATTTTATTTGATTTGACATCAATACATTGGTTCTTGGTTGGTCTTCTACGCGAAGAAAAGACAAAATTAACTTCAAAAGAAAAATACCAGATGGAAAAGTATCAAACAACAAATTCTATATATTTGATGTCCCTGTGTGATCAATATAGACAAAGGAAAATACTTTGCTGTCTCTACCTCCATTAGTTTTGTAATGTTCAATTTCATTTATTCAACTGATAGATAAAACAATCAAGGTAGAGCCTTCCACATGTACCACAGGACTGGGTTGGGGGAATTGTTTTTACTCTGGACTAGTGTAAAAAATGATGTTGGCTTGTTGTCTATCTGTAATATGAAACATATTATGGAGAGTCTTGATGATCAGAATTATTTATAGATATAATACATTAGTACATCAAATCCATAATACACAGTAAACTTTTTCTTTGTGGTTAATCTTCTAAGGAAAAATTTAAACTTCAAATGAAAAATAACAGATGGGAAAAGCATCTAGATTAATGGAGGTAGTGTTACAACTCGGCCTCTGTGGTGGACTTAACTTCAAGGTTATTTAAAGTACATAAATCAATACATTTTCCAAAATATTGCCAAGAACATATTAAAATTTCCATTTTTAGTCCCAACCATGTATAAACCTACTATACATTCCTCTAAAGTATATGTTAACCTAGAGCAGGGTTTCTCAACCAGAGCTCCTCCAGAGGCTGCTTTGGGTTCCTTGAGCAATTAGCATAAACATAACTACCTATTGGAAATCTTTTTTCTGTATGTACATGCATCGTTCAATCGTGCATATTATTTGCTCAATCAGCATAGCTGCCTGCCAGGAATGAATGAATCAACCAAGGTTGCCAAAGATCCTGAACCTGAAAGAGGACTTGGTGAAGTTGCAGGTGTCCATGAAGGAGCGAAAATAAATTGAGAGCAGACAGGTAAGTTTGTTTTATAGGAGGGTACAAAGAAACTAATCTACTCGCAATTTTTTAATTTGTTTAGTTACACTTTAAGTTCTTCTGGACATTACAATTATAATTGGCAGTGTACACTGTCACTATACTTTTTACAGTTAAACTGCACTGAACAAACACCATAGTTCATCCCATTAATAAAATTTGGCCCATCGTGTCTATAAAATACAGTACCATAGAATTCTCACAGCTCAATAGAACCAGACTGGAGATGTGCAGTTTGCAAAACCCTCTTTGGGTTTTTACCAATTTTGCTGTGCTCCAGTCCCAAAACTTAAAGGGTAGGACAACAAACAGTGCATTTGTAAAGCAGATTGCTGCTTTTAAAATGAGCCTCCAAGTGTATGTAACACAAAAATATAAAAACAAATTACCAGCATTTCTGGTCCTTCTTTAAAAAAAGAAAATATAGGTCACGTAAGATTCCACTACAGTGGATTTTTGTTTAATTGATGTGCAATATAGTGGCACCGGAAACCTTGCACATAATGCACTGTGCAATGCCACTGTCTTGATTGCAATCAATGTTACAGTTTTAAACAACTTACGAGGGCTTATTAGTGTGATATCCCCATTGAGCCATTACAGCGCTTTCAATATTTATATGATATAATTAGCCATTTCTTTTATTTCTTGCTTTCTATTAACATTACAACATCAGTGCCTGGGGGCAGATGGGAGGCAAAACAGCTTCAGTAAAATTAATGTAGGATGACAGTGCTCTAAGAAGTGACAGCTCCAAATATAACTGATGAGCAACATTATTCAACCCCAGGCTTGTGCAAATCACACTTCAATGGCCTTTTTCTTCTAAGTTCCTCTCTGTAATTGCACAGATCATCTTACGGAGCCTGCGCTGGCATGTATAGCGGTGCTGTGGCTTCAGTGCTAAATTTTGAGAGCTTGGCGAAGTCAGACACTTGTCAGAGACAGTTAAAAAAAAAAGACTAGAGGAGCAG
Organism: Pyxicephalus adspersus; assembly: GCF_032062135.1. Lineage (NCBI taxonomy): Eukaryota > Metazoa > Chordata > Amphibia > Anura > Pyxicephalidae > Pyxicephalus > Pyxicephalus adspersus. The sequence goes on along the minus strand of NC_092866.1, from coordinate 48,975,909 downwards.
CGGGAACTGCATGTTGAATCAACTAAAAAAAGATTGTTAAAGGAACCCAAGTTGCTTAACATTAAAGGGCACCTGTCACAGACACTGATCAGTTTGTATACTGAATAAATGTCTGTGAGTCCAGAGTCAATTCACTTAAAAGGTTGCATGATACACAAAAGAACAGATAGAAGGGTTTCTGTCTTGTTTTGGTTGTCCTAATACAGAATAGTAAGTGATTGTTGTTACCCCAAGAGAGTTTTATTGGCAAATAATAGAAGAAACCAAATACAGCCAACATGTCTAGGGACTTCTATGAAGGAATACATTACATCTTTTTTTTTTATTTATGATGTTTTAATTGTATGAACGTTCGTCTTAAGAGGAACCATCTAGGGGTAGTTTGATCTAGATTTCTGACCTCGAATTCCCTACTGCTGCTATGAACCTAGAAAGGCATATTGAGGAAAACGTGTATCAATATCCATCGCAATTTGCTTCCATTGGTTCCAACCATTCCATGGTGTTACAACTGATCACATGCTGAATTAAAATGTAGACTTCATATGCAGCCTCAGGATCAACAGGTGAGAAACTTCTGTTCAAACTCTTGTACTCCCAGAGAACAGCTCAACAAAATATAATTCTTTGTATTTGCAATGCAAAACTTATTGGAATACAATTCCTCAAAATACAGTTTGATATAGTATAAAGCCTTTTATTAAAAAGATCTCAAATAAAAAAGGATATCCAACAACAACAAAAACTATAAACAACTATACAAAAGTATACCAACTATATAAATATACAGGAATTATATTTTGTTTATATAGTGTTTATATAGTGCAATGTTTTTTTGTTAAAGGGAGGGATCACTCCTTTTTTGATGTGCTACTACATGAACACAGGTTTTCGAACCATATTTTGAAGAGTTTGTATGAAATGTGAGACAAAGTGTCATAGGGGGCCTTCATGGGAAATCAGTCATGAAAATGGAGGTCAATAACTCAACATTTACAGTGAATGTAGCATTGGCCATATTTTACATAAGATGTCACTGAGACATGGATGATTTGGTAATAGAGTAAACAGCAGAACCCATACTTTAAAAGATTAGAATCTGGACCAACACCTTGAGGTCTACTAGGGCCAGTATGAGTTCAATATTGAGGAGGTGGAATAGGAAAAACTCTTGATTATTTTTCTTATTGTCTTTATAATTTATTGTCTATAGTACACTTTGTTTCTATTTCACACACATAAATAACATCTAATAAATATTCCTTGCTAAGTTATGTACAATATAACCCAGCAGAGAAAATACTGAACAAGTGAATGCACGTGAGTTCTATTGATCTAAGAACTAATGACTGGATTGGAGAGGTTTATTTTTCCCTAGTGAGATGAAATTGTCATCCTTTGTTATCTTAGCTCTTTAAATCAATTGAAATACAATCCCAATATTTGACCGGTGTTTATATGCAGAGAAATTCTTAAGTGTTACATTACAGTAAATGCGAGAGCCGTTCATACACATGAGTTGTTGTGCCACGTGGAAAAATGGAACAATATTGCTAAAGACTAAGGGAGGGACTACAGATCCACAGCCATGCAGCTTAGGAGAGCATTGAAAGACTACAGATCCACAGCCACTTAGAAGAGAGGTGCAGAATGGACCCTCTGTGCCAATTGCATGTTTGGAGGAATACTGGACAAGTCTGGACCAGAGAGATAGTAAACAGGAATGCTACAGGTCCACAGACACACAGAAATGGGGATCAGTGAGAGGATGCAGAGACACAACCACACAGCAGCGAAGATTGGTTAGAGGCTGCAGAGGGAGAAATTAAAGATCGACATGTTCCACAAGGTGTAGGTTGTCCACAAAAGTCCATCCGTTACAAGAAGAGAAATGCAATCATACAATAAAGTGAAGCACTAGAAAGATTCAAAAAAAGAAATGAAGGTTCTTTGTTTGGTACTTCAAATATATTATAAATATAACTAAAAGGATTTCCACCATGTATTATAAAGATCAGTTAGTATTAGCTCCACCACCCATTAGTTAATCTTGGGTTATAGTAGGGGGTGCTGAGAAGTTATTGGCTTTGCCCCCTTCCAGATGAAATAGAAAAATGAGTGTGGGGGCATATGACAGCCTAATATCGTAGTATGTAACTGTGCATACAGTATCATGGCATACAATATCAGGTCTTTACAATGCTTAAAATTGTTTTTTCCTTTAGTTGCTGTGATGGTGTCAATGAGCTGATTATTGAGGACAGGCAAATATCCGCAAGCCGGTCCGCTGCATAGGACTTTTTGGCTAGGTTAGTGACTGAGGATGAAACTTGGCTCCACATCTATGATCCGGGACAGCCCTGAGACTGAGGATGTGAATGGCCGTATAAGAAATACCCTTATAAGAAACAATAATAATCTCTTAATTGTCTAGTCCAGTGGTCACCAACCTTTTTGGACCCATGGACCACTAAATGCAAACCCAAAAAATGGCAAAAAAAGTAATGGCCTCTGTTTTCGGTATTCTGTTGGAGGACTACCTCAGGGCTCTAGTATCACCAGACAGTAGTATGCTAACCTCCTGGACCAGTTGAAGGAGGCAATTAGGAAGAAACGCCGTGGAAAGTTGACCAAAGGGATCCTTTTTTTGAAGGACAATGCACCTGCACACACGTTCAAAGTTGTGGCTGCCAAATTGAACACCCTGCCCCCTGTATTGAAAACAGGGTCAGGAAAGTGGGTGAGTTGTCTCTGGATACAACCTGCCCACTCTCCCATCGCAGGTCTGAGCCTGCGGCTGGGTCCTGGCATCATGACATCACTATGGGGGAAGTTTCTTCCTCTTTGAGTGACACCCAGCTCCCCGTCCATGCGGGGTCCGAAGTCTGGGCATTTAGTGGTCCGTGGGTCCAAAAAAGGTTGGTGACCACTGGACTAGACAGTTAAGAAATTATTATTGTTTCTTATAAGGCATTTTCTTATAAGGCCATTCACTTTAAACTATTTGAAGCACTAAAGGTTACAAATCGACAGCCAAACAGAAGAGGAGAGCAGTGTATGACTACAAAGATGCAACTACACAGGAAAGGCTATGGGACTACAAGAACACATTAAAATTGGAGAGGAAACAAATTCAGGCACAAACCAAGACAATGATGTGCCATAAAGTTTAGACTGCTCACATGCACACAATAGGCCTCATTTATTGAAAGTATTCAAGGCTGGAGAAGATCTTCAGTATCTTGGCTGATCCCGTAAACTAGAAATGGATCTGGTCCAGGATTAAAACATTTGCAAACTAATTTGGGAATCTCATCCAATTTTTCTGGATTAACCAGGTTCTCAGATGATAGTCTATCTTCTCCAGTTTTCCAGAAAGGTGTCAGAACACACAGTACATATTCAGCTGGCACTGTATGGGGCTGTGTAGCTACAGACCAGTCAGAGTGCCCATGCTGGATATCCACCATCCAAAGCACCTAGGATGGGCACACAATCCTAACTAGATCATAAAGAACTTGAAGAAGGTGGCAGGTATCTTTAATGTTTTTGCCAATCAGTGTTTATTTTCTTTGTACTCTTCTCTGCTGCTAAATATGTTTACTGAAAGCAAAACGATCTAATTAGTTCTGCATCTATGTGAAAAAATGTGAGTGAGATTCTGTAAACATACAGCTATTTTTTGAACACAGAGAATTTTCTTCCAGCAACATACACGCTTAAAGCTAACCTCCCATGAGAAAGAAAGACTATTCTGACCACCTCTAACAAATAACTGATTTTGTTACTGAAGTAGTGATCATTTAATTTTTAAATGACTTACCTGGAATGAGTATGCAGGTTAGGTGATCTTAGGAGCTGGTCGTTATCTTCTTCAAAAGGCCTACAAAAGAATGTAGACATTGTATTCAGCACACCAATATAGGACAGTGACAGCAATAGTAACAGAGAAGTATTTGCACAAATGTGGTATTTGTGTTAACATATTCTTTTTAAACTGAGGTTTATGTTTCATTTTTTTAATCCTCCGTGATGCCAATGCAAGGTATGCGTCCCTTTTTAGGAGATTTTTCTTCCTCATTTTCTCCTTGGAAAGCACTTTTATTAAACAAGTATTTGTTCATTTAGGTATCTATAAGCATTGGGGATTACGTCATTAAGTTCTTTTGTTCAGATTCCAAGTTCTAATCTAAGGTCAGAAAAGCTCAGATTGGAATAGGAATCAGAAATTCTGATCGGAGCTTTTCTGATCTCAGATTGGAGTTTTGAATCTGAACAAATTGAGTTCCGATGCAACATTACATTAGACTTGACATTGACAAAATTCTGATCGGAGCTTTTCTGATCTCAGATTGGAGTTTTGAATCTGAACAAATTGAGTTCCGATGCAACATTACATTAGACTTGACATTGACAAATATAGTAGACAGCCAGACTATGACTGCTGTCAATGACCGTCAGCCCAAATGGTTGAGCCCCACTATACCTATCATTGATAGCTACAGTGCGGTTTAACAAAAAGCAATTACATTTTTGAATCTGGTCAACTTTCTCAACTAACACAACTGAATTTGTTCTGTGTCAAAATTTTACTGTTCCAAGCATTCTCTATTTACAACCAGCTTAATTTATATAGGAGCAGTCTGCCAACCTCTAATGTTGTGTTGGTGAATTTTTATTAGTTTGGTTCGGATCTGTTGCGACAAACTAAAAAAACAATTTAGATTCAAAATATTTGAATCTGTACTAAAATGTATCTTAATAACCAATATCAGTGGGTGTCTTCAAAGGCTAGTGATCATTAGATCCTTTGCTGCTTTTTATCTTGATAACGTGCTTACTGCCCAATTTGTACCTTATCAGCAGCCTGAATCTAAACAGCAACACCATTCTGATATAAACAACCAGCAGGTGTTTCTAAGCTGTTAAAACCTCACCCAAACAAACTCTAGAATAGTTGTTGTGATCTTTGAGGATTTATGAGAAGAAATATCCTTATATTAAACGAGCTATGCAGATCAGGGAAAAATCTACCATTCTGCATATTAGGAATATATGAATAGTTTGATGCTCATAGTGTGGAAACAGGTGCGCTTAAATCTATTTTTACAAAAAGGAAAAAAGTAAGTACACTTTATATATTTACCAATACTTCAAATAAATGAAATTGAAAAAATAAGCAAATGATTGCTTCTAAATAAATCTCCAAAAACCCCAATATGTTATGTGGATCTGCAAGTAAATTATTTAACAGCACAATTTCCAACTGCACCTACAATCAGAAGATTTTGACAATTTACCCTTTATGTGAGGTGTGCGAGGTAAAAAAACAAAAAACCTAAGCTATTGTAAAGAAATATTAGAGCTAGACTAAAACTTGTATTTGAACATATAGGCACATATTTGGGTATTTTGGGACAATGTGTCTATTTATTAAAGCTCTCCAAGACTGGAGAAGATAGACTATCATAGGTGACCCTTGTGATCCAGACATTCTTGAATGGATCTAGTCTAATATTGAAAACATTTGCCAAATAAAGCTAACAATTTGTAACAAATCTATACAAGGTTTGCTGGATCACTCTCCCATGTTAGTCTATCTTCTCCAGTCTTAGAAAGCTAGATAAATCAGGCCCAATATTTTATAGAAATATTTGTTTTGTCACAGTAACAGTAGGCATGTTAGGAGCAGTTGAAAAAGAGCATTTGATAAGTAGATACCAACTGTGAAGCATGGATATGGAACTGTATGGGTTGTTTGCTGCTTCAGGGTCTGGGTAGCCTGCAAATATTTAATTAACTATGAATTCTGCATCACATCCAACCGCTGGCTTATACCATCTAGAAGGTGGAAGAGATGTGAGAAATGCATTGCTATTCTCTAGATCCCAGTAGCCCAAGTGAATAAATATATATCCAGGCTACTCTGCACTCTCTAGGGTTAGTGGTGTATTTGGGAATTTAAACAATGTCTGCCCTCCTTTGCACTGAGAACTAAACAACCTAGTCAGACAGTCTCTGTAATCTTGCCAAACAATTGTCTGCCCAAAGCATAGATGGCCAATTCCTGGGTTGCAGCTTTATTTCAATGCCCTTCTGTATGAATCTGCCCACATGTCCTATATGCCCTTCCCTAGTGCCCTGCTGCCTGCTGGATGCAGAGGGTTCCTCCATCTGACTCCAAAACCAAGAACAGCTCCCTGACCCAAGGTGCCTCTGTCTCCTAAATGGCCAAATAAAAGCTTTTCTGTTGCCAGCTCTCTTCATCTGTTATTCTGTTTTGTTTCTACCTACTGCTAAAGGTGATAGTAGTGTTCTTTGCCTGGTACCTTAACTTGCCTGTTGCCTGGACCAACTTCTGCCTAACGTACGTCTTGATTACAAATGTTTCCTACCCTGCATTATCCACCTCGCTGAATGAACCCTGTGTACCACTATTGATGGACCAACTCAAAAAAGTTCTGTTGATGGGATTGTTCAACTTCAACATTTTGCATTGTTCAACTGAAAAGGGTCTAAAGGTAAAGATTATGGTATTATATTGGGCAGGGGGAGATATGGGTAGGTGCAAAGCATGCTGCTGCAGGCTCCCACACTCTTATCAGCCAACAAGGTCCCCCGCAGGAGCCTCAAGTCATTTTAGCAGGGTTACACAAGTCAGTTCTGCACATGGATCCACCGTTGGCTGTGTCTGCCACTGATATCAAGGCATTGGCAACTTGCCAAGCATTGGTATTTGGCCATGGCACTAAAGTATCCATTTGCAGCTAACTTGAATTCCAGTCACTTTCAAATACTAAAAAATACTATAGAATTAATAAAAAATACCCTTTGGTCCTGCTATGAGAGTTCTTGCTTAGACATTTCCTGTTAGAGGTGACAAATGTTCACATATGGCCATTCCATCACACAGGTCTAGTCCACTCATAATCATTATCAGTAAACTTGTCCTGAAAGTGGCAGCTTATTTGGTAACTGTAATTATTTATGATATACCATGCTTTGGCATCTAATTGAATTAGATTTACAGCTACTTTCTCTTTTTATACAGCTTTCCTGTCATTGATCTGAACACAAAACAACAATTATTGGTCACTACAACAAGCTGTTACTAGCTGCAGTTATCACTGTTGTGACTGGCTACAAATCAGGACTTCTGCTGTTGTGATTGGCTACAAATCAGAACTTTTGCTGCCAAAAAATATTTGTGGGGGAAGGGGAATTTTATAAACATCCATTAAGTTTAACTACAGTCCTCCAAGATGTTTTGAGAATATAGCTCCAGGCAAAAAAATCCAACATTGCAGAGACAATTTTAATAGGGTTATTACTATCGAGTTTCATTTAGAATTTTTCTTTAATAGATAATTCAAAAATAACATCTTGTTGTTAATTGGATAATTACATACCTCCAAAATACCCTGTCAACATTGAATGACGTCTCAAAGTGCACAGCTTCTACGAGATTATTTTCCATTGAATTATCTTTTTTTACTGTGAATATTTAAAATCAGATTAAGGATGAGACTTACTCGAGCATTTGATTAATGCATAACTACGTTGACAGCAGTTTATGTCATTTTAGTTCCTGCAAGAACTTGTTATTAATTGCTGTTTCTGTAGATTGTTTTTTACACTTCAGTCCCAGGTTTAAGATATTTGTCCCTGGAAATAATGTCCTGGCATTCTGAATATAGACAAACTATATCAGCCTTCCTCAAACTTTTTAACATGGGGAACCTTTGAAATAACTTTTTAGGTATCAGGGAACTCCTGTTATAAATACTATATCCACAGCTCACAGCTCATTAGTGTGGTGGTCAGTGTAAAGAATGTCTCTTACATTGTTGGCCAATGGGAAGAATGTCACCCTTACACATAGCATAAAGGCACATTGGAGTCAGTTAAACTGATATGGGAGTCACAAATTGCTCATTGCTCAAAGAACCTCTATTAACCTTTAGGGGAACCCTAGGGTTAGCGTTGGCCGAATATCTCATCATTTGATTCGACATCTATTCGATCGAATAGGAAGATATTGTTCAGTTGATCAAATGCCGAATTCAAACACTATTAAAGTCAATGGTGGGAGAATTCGGGTTATTTAGGGACTGTGAAGAACTGCTGACAGCTCCTCTCCCCTGATTGCTCTTGCAGCCCTTTACTAGTTGTTTGTGTTCTTGGATAGAGTTTCTCTATCGAGGAACACAGGGAGTCCTGTGTTCCTGGATAGAGTAACTCTATCCAGGAATAGAGATAGTGCTCTTTGATTGGCTCAGGAAAGCTTTTTTCAGCCAATCAGAGAGCAGTTGAGGTTTTGAATAGGGAGACTTGTCCCCATTTAACCTCTAGTGCCGGGGATCAGATTCATTGAAAGATCCCCGGCACTAGAGGTTAATTAACCTCTAGTGCCATGGTTCACACACTGGTCTCAATGTATGCTGGCTGCGGCCACATTCATTGAGAAGATCCCTGAGGCACTAGAGGCTAAATGGTGACAAGTTTCCCCATTCATTCACCACTAGTGCCCTGTGATTGGCTGGGGAAAGGAAAATCCTAAAGACACCTCAAGCGTTTACCTTTCCTAAGCCAATCACAGAGCACTAGAAGTGATGAATAGGGAAACTTGTCCCCATTTACCTTCTAGTGCCCAAAGATCCCACACTGACAGGAGGATTCCCATGGCTGATGATCCTGTCATTGTGGGATAACCTGTAAAAAAAAGTTAGAAAAAAATCACACACATTCAATAAATTACTTTAACATTCATTTTTTTTTAACACATTTTTTTACATTAGAATTTGCCGTCAAATTCTCGTGTTTTTTGGGTCGAGTCTATCTGAATTCGAACAGCCATATTCGGGTCGAATATATAGACAACCTGAATTCGAGCACCAACACTACCTAGGGTTCCATGGAACCCTGGTTGAGAAGCATTAAATTATGTCATAACATTTCTCTTGTGGGGATGTAGAAGGGATGATGAAGCCGCCATTGCTGAAATTATTCAAAAGAATACCAATACCAATCCAGTGATTCAGAAAAGATTAAAGGCGGAGGATCAGAACATCAACCAGGCAAGCTGTATAGGTCAGCAATGGCACCATACATAATCGCTCATTGAAAGGTCCACTTTAAGTGCCTTGATCCTTGTCTGACAGTAACCATGGCATATTCTCTGTACCTTGATCATCATTTGTAATTATCAGGCTGCCCATGGAATTCCTTATTATGCTTTTTAGAAAACATAAATATGCATTAATATTATGCTGAGATAATGGAACTATGCTGGCGATTACCAACATTATATATTGGCCGCATGCAATTTCAAATTCTTTAAATAAATTAGCATGTGGAATGAAATGTGGAGCAGTGAGGCTGATTTACTAAAGGCATTTAGGGTGTTTACTTATCAAAGATAATTAACATTTGAGATGAAAATTCACTTTGCAGAGGAAAATCTACAAGCACAGGTGCATATTTTTGACCAGACAGGAGAACAGGCAGACTGGCACTGTCGGAGGAGATAAGGACACAGGGAGGTGGGGTGTATATAGGTATTATTTTTAAAGGGTATAAATCAAAATCTAACCCACAGCTGCCTACTATACTGTCTGTACTTTGAAAAGCTATCACTAAGACCTAATGCAGTAGTACAGTCAGACTTATAGTCTGCATAGTTGAAACTGAACTGGTTTTTCATATTTCTAGAATGCTGATTCAAAGGTGTGTACACACGTCAGATCAGTGATGCCCAAGCAATTATGCTCTTCTTTGGAGAGAGAGTCTGATATGTGTACAGCAGTCCCCCAACCTGGTTCAACATTCCTGGTGGATCGCTAGACAACCAATCAGGAACAATCACTGTGCTTTCCTAAAGAGAAGAGCACAGTTAGGTGCTGCTTTTCCCCCCAATATAAAATAGCACTTTGCATACATAGCTCATTTGTTCATCCTTTATTGGAAATGATCATGAAATATAATTTTCAGCTACAGTGATCTGATGTCTATCTGATGTGTGTACAGGGCTTTAGCAGTCTAACCATCTCCTGCAGCATATCTGCACATTGTACATTGTGTTCCCCAAACGTTGTCTGATGTAGTGTGCTGGTTTGCTTTGGCAGCCCATTCAAAATTAATAGGCTGCAACACACTGGGTATGCAATGCAATGCACCATGTTTGCCTGAAAAATACTAAAGTAATGGATAGCTATTCGGTAGCCTCAGTATTTGAAGCATAATAGGATTATGGATGATCAGTAAATACTCCATGCTACTTCTTCATAGGACATATGGGGCCATTTCTTCCATTGATCAAGTAGCAATCAGTCATTACTCTAATCAATGAATCATTATCGCTTTATGTAGGGAGATTGACTAAGAAATGTCAGTGAGCCTCTGTCTAAACTCTACTGGTTTCATGAAAAATATAGAATATGAATCTCATAATTGTGTCCTTAAATTATTAATGTTGCCATTTACCTCCACATTTCAAAAAGTATAAGCAAAAACGAGAATTTCTATATCACAGAAACTGCAGGAAAAAATGGGTAATTTTATTGAAATGTTGCCATTTCGGCAAAATGAATTGTAGTCATAGGAAAGTTAATGAATACTGTGCTCTGTAGAGGTTCAAAGGGATTTAAATCTGAGGGTTTCTTGCACCAAAAAATGATCTTTTTATCAACCTCCCCATTGTACGTCTTTTCCAGAAAAAAAAACAAGTAAAAAACTGCTATAAAAACACTACAAAAAAAACTTCTCATATACAGTAGTAAAAACCCATACACTCTAAAAGAAAAAAAAAGAATAGATTTTTTTTTAGCTAACTTTATCTAAGCATCTCAGTCAGTAAATTTGTAAGTTTTTGCTACACACAAATTTTGCGGACAGTGAAAATTGTACTTTCGGGGGAAAATCAATTTTTGCTAAAATATTTCCACTTATCTCTAGATTCCTGCTGCTTCTTCGACAAGTTTTTAGATGACTGGATTTTATTTTTATTTTGCACTTTAACTTTGGCATTTTCTATATCCAACTTGTACGAAACAGTTAAAGACATATTTTTTTTTTTTTTTTTAGTGGAATAGTACAAGCATGCCAAAACACTATGTTAAATCCTATACAGAAATAGTCCCATTTATGTGCTTTTTATTTTGCTAGTTATACAAATAAATCAAGTGGAATTAAACTTAAATTATTTTATTTGTTCTGTAATTCTTTCCATTCATTGATCTTTCCTTCTATAAATAATAACCCATTTAAAGTTGATCTATTCGTGAACACAAAACACTGCTAAATTTCCCAAGATTAGCGGAAGCGCTAATACGGTGTCCCAATTAATCCCCTCACTGCTGGGGAGGCAGCCACGAATGGTCTAGGGATTAAACTTTTCAACATGTTGTAATCTTTGATATTTGATCTTCTGCTAGAATTACAGCTCTCGTGTTAAAGAGCCATGCCCGGTAAACTGTACAGTTTACAATACTAAAATCCTAGCCGATTAGAACCCCTACTGTGTAATGAGTACCATTATTATATATTAATAATATATGATTTATTTTATATTAAAAATAGTCAGATTTTGATTTTTTTTAATATGTGGGAAAAATGATATTTCTCCTATAAAATAATAACATTTGTGCAAATAAGTTCCTAGCTTCTCCTACCTTCAACAGCCATTAAAAAAGCCGCTGATGCTCTGTACTTTTTATATTTCCCTCGTTTTTTGTATATTGTTATTTTAAAGGTTTTAATGTATTTTACTGCCATTACAACCCCTTTACAACTTAATTTTACATTTGTGCTCGTTGTATACCCCCCTCAAAAAAAAATAAAAAAAAAGTACATCAAAACCTATTAAGAAGATCAGAGAAAAGAATAAAAAAGAATGATGGAATGAATAATCCAATTGTTTAATTACTGAAATTCAACCTGAAGAATAGTAAGCACCTAGGTAAGGGAAACATACCACTACCTGTACCCTGCTCTCAGGGCTGACAAAAAGTGCCAACAAAAACCACATTCCAAGGATTCCAATCCAAACATAGTACCAATCAACTACATTTACAGCATATATATTTTATATATATTATCAATATTTATGATAAGGTTAGGTAAATGTCTGTGCACAAAATGCATAATATTGGTTTTCCTTCTTGAATTAACTTTGGATAAAGTTGAATGGTATCATAGGTAGTGGTGATTGCTCCTGCCATGAAGCTGAACTCAATAGCAGACCTATCAGTTTTTTGCCAGCATTAAAAGGCATATGATCCCCACCACTGCTGCTGTCTTCAATGATGCTTCTTCTGCAACCAAAATCTTTTTCTTTTGGCCATTGTGCAGCCACGGGTGGTGTTACTGGACCTGGACGGCAGCAATATTTTATCAAAGGACTTCACTCCAATCTTGCTCTCTGCAAAATAGTGAAAGAGACTAAGGCTGCATACACATGTTCAATAATTGCTGTTGAAAACGATCTTTCACGATCCTTTCCAACGATAAAAGACTAAATGATGCATGAATAAACGTACATACTGCACCGTTCTGCTCAATGGAGAGGGGAAAAGGGAGAACGACGAAGCATCCCCCCTCTGCACTCTCTCCCCTTCACTTCCATTATGATCATTTGTAGTTTGTTGATCAGCCTGGACGGACCCATGAACGACAAACAACAAACCCTGTACACATGCCTGATCTTGTCCGATTTCAGCCCTGAGATGGATGAGAATCATCCGACTTATGTGCATAGCCTAAGAGAGTAGTAGGAGAAAAAAGTAAAGAAGGAGAACCAAGGAGATGCAGAAAAGGGTGAATGTGAGGGGGTCTGCAAGTACATCTTCAGCAGTTTGACTCCATTTCAAGAAATTTGCTTGGGTAAACGAAGCAGACTGCACCTGTAAATGGTTGCAGCAGATAATATTTCTCTTGTTTTTATATTGTATGATAGTTAGGCCCAAAGTCCCCGGTCATGTTTATATACAGGATTATAATAAGCACATTTTATGTATTTTTTTTACTTGTAGTTAAAAATTCCATGACCCGGACAGCACTGTTCTACTAAACCAGTCATTGTAGTTGTCTTTCTTTGTATCAAATCTCTCTGGTTTAATAAATAAGCAGGGTTTGGAAACAAATGATTATGTAAGTAATTTCAATGCTTTTCTGCTGTGTAATACTGTTGTTGAAAATTAGAGTGGAATATGTTTGGGGATATTTATTCACACAGTCAGCTTTCATGTATCTACTCCTAATACTGTAAGTTATAAATACTTTAGCACTGGAACATTTTGCCAGACCCATGTGTACCTCTTTGATATGTAGATTCCAACCAGAGTTTACATACCTGTGTTCTGACCCATCCAAATCCTACTGGCTAATGAGGAAGGTGGGAGTTGAGCTAAAGTCAAGCCATGCAAGATTTTATGATAATTTACATATTAGGGTGCCTCAGGATTTAGAGATCCTGTGATGATCTGGAAATAAGGAATACATGTGTAGTTGTGCCTGATATTCAGCCCCATGGACAGTTTAAGATTTGCAGTTGACTGAGTTACACCCAATCAGGATGCCTAAACTCTCTTCTTCAACATCACTGCCCTAATATGAAAGTTCTAACCTTCTTTATTAGAATAACATAGTTCTTAGATAATGTAATATTGTCCCTTTGTGCAAATGATTTCACATTGTTTGGAGATGGTCATCTCATGGTCAACACCCTTTAACAATCTTCATAGGATTCAGCCAAGTCAATTCAAAAGTTGAAGCAACCAGTTCTTTCTTCTTCCTTGGGTAGGGGTTGCTGCATATTTTTCATTCAATGAACTTGTGACCTATTAGTAAGTTATCCTTTTCACTGTTATCCAGTTCACTAATATGTCAGACCAAAATTTTTTTGGGTTAATTGGATTTTCCATTGCTCGTTCATCTCTATTTATAAAGGCAGCAAGTACAAATAATGAGCAACAGATGCCTAAGATAGCAAGGACTAATGAAGTCTAAACTACTTCTAGGATCCTTAAGAAATTTTGGTTTGACTGTGTTATTGGTGGAAGTTCAAATTTAGGCTGCGCTGTGAAACAGCACAATGTTCAGCCTATATTTTGATGCAGAACATGGATTATTTGGTAAAGGGCATTAGAGCTCGTTAGCATAGGAGGTGTGTTAGGACCAAAAGGCATCTTTGTCTCTCCTCCGTAATATGGGAGAGGTATTACATAATCCTACTAATAATATTATTTCAGAAATCATTGCAGAGTGGACAGGACAGCAGAGGCTTTTTGGCAGGGTCAGTTGGTATTTCTGGTAATATATATATATATATATATTAAAATATATTAATAATATATTATATACATCATATATTATACAATATATTACCACAATAATAACATAACTGCTACGTCTGACAACCTGTACATTCAATTCTAACTTACACCCTTAGGACAGCACTTAGAATGCAGATAATTCAATTTGAGAGGAAATATAATTCAAGTTTGTGCTTGTGTTAGGCAGACTGTAAATAGTCATCTTGTACATTTAATATTCTAGCCACTTGTAGCTGTTACTGACTCTCCGGGAAAGGGGAATATAGAATAGACTGAATGGGCCAGATTTATTAAAGCACTCCAAGACTGAAGAAGATGAACTATCAATGGAGAACCTGGGTTCCAGCAAACTGGGGATAGATTTCTTCAAAATCATTTGCTGTTAGTTGCTAAATGTGTTCAGTTCTGGACCAATAGTCATTCCAAGTTTGCTGGATCATCCAGGATCTCCAATGACAGTCTATCAAGTCTTGGAGGGCATTAAAAAATCAGGCCTAATGGAATGCTGATACAGATACGTTATATAGCTTTCATATTTATTTTGATTGCTGGTTTGGTACATGCTGGTCTTTTTTATATGATTGTTACTATTTGTCTGAGCTTTTGCCATACCTCATTCTCTCTGGACACACCAACCTCAACCTCAAAATCTCTTTAACAACTTCCAGGTAAATTTGCCCAAACTAAAGATTTTTTTTTGTTTGCTGGTCTTAAAGGACATTGCTGACATCAACAGAATTTACGTGTGGTTTGAATGTATAATATTTCATGCTTATTTAGGCCTAATGATATATCTGCCAGCTCAGTCGTATTTTCAATGTATGAGCTCATGCATGTGTTTACATAAACTTTATATATAGCAGTGTTACCGGCACAGTAAGTTATTAATACAGTGCTTGTTCAATTTGTACCCGATGAATGGGTTAAAGGGTTAGGCAGCATATTACAACAGCGGGGACTACTGTAATATTAGACTCAGCTGTTACCGCTAGTAATTAGCTTTTGACTTAAGAGTCTTCCTAAGCAGCTGAAGAGAATTCTGGAAACTAAACAAGACAACTGACCCATCTTGAGGCACTAAAACTATTACAGAGGACGTATACTTAATTTGCTTTGTGAATGTAAAGGACTTTGGGCTTCATATACAAACCCATGGAGGCATGAGGTGGAAGAAGAGGTGGAATGGGGCAAATACCACCCTGGAGAAAACTGGAAATGCTGAAACTTAGATACAGCGAAAACTTTTCTCATTTACTATGGTTTAGTGGATAACATATATACTTTATATATATATATCTTTAATTGCAGAGAAGAAAGTCATCCTGATTTGAACACTGAATAAGTCTTTATAAATCCTTTGGACCACTCAAATCCCAGGCTTGATATAGCAACAGACCTGCAACATCATACTCATAATACTATTGGTCAAATAATATCTGGAAATTATACATATATATGTATATATATATATATATATATATATATATATATCACAAGATATCTTTATACACAATCTATAATCCAAAAATGCTCTGTTCAGGCAATCAGTTTGATTCCTCCTAAGTATTGAGTTTATAACGTTTAATGGATTGTCCAATGTTTTTTTTTATTTTATTGGTTTGCAGAATATGTTTTCTGAAACATAAAAAGTGAATAGGATATATGTATTAACATTTTCCAAAACCCTTACATTCGAAAACTGTGACCAGGCAGGTTGTTCTATTATAGAAGGGACAGATGGGTCTGATGGGTTATTTTGCTGCATGGTTTTTAAGACTCTACATGCAGCGTCTCAGGGCAGTTAGCTACTCGCTTTTGTGGCTGACGTGATTCCATATTATAAGTTAATAAAAATGTGCTGCTTCCAGACACATAACAACATTTGCCTGAAAAAAGTCTGTGGTTGTCACTTTTAACTGATCCAAGGTCCTATAGGTACCTTGATAAAGTAAATGGAGATTTTTATAACCACTAGTGTAAACATAGAACAAAGGTCAGTTCAGGCCCTCCATGTCAAACTGCAGTTTTCCATTTCCAGTCCTATAGCAAATTCCTGCTGTGCAGTCGGAAGAGTCAAATTGCATTGCGGCAACCATATTTCTATGTAGGTGTTAGGGATGAGCGAGTAAGATTGTTAAACTCAATCTCACTGCGAATTTGGCCGTTCTCGCTTACTGAAATTGTAAGCAAGAACGACCGGTGTAAATGCATCATGCAGCCCTGGAAATCCTCTGCGATCCCTGGCCAGTAGAGGTTAATTAACCTCTAGTGCCCTGGGGATCGCAAACAGGAGGATTCCCAGGGCTGAATGCAGGTCTGGGAACCCTCCTGTTTTAATTTCCTCTTCCCATGGTTGTGCGAAATCGGTTCGCCGAAATTTCACAGAACCATTGAAAGTCGAGGAAATTTTCATGAGAATGCTAGAGGAAATTTTCATGAGAATGCCAGAGGCATTCTCACTCATCCCTAGTAGCTGTAGCACAAATTTGCAAGACACAACTGTACAGCCAACAGCGGCAAGTTGCTTTCACAAACCCTGCAGTGATCTGCCGCAGCCAGAGCTGCATGCAAAAAAATGGTTTCTAATTGGAAAGGTTGGAACCGCATTGGGGGGAAGACCAATGCCAGAATGGCGCTAAAGACATTTTTCTCCAGGGTTAGGCAAGTAAAATTCTCTAGCAGCTATAATGAGTAAAAAGATAACACGTTTACTTTTTGGCTTTTGTACACCTTCACCCCAGTCATGAGTATATTTCCTATTTTACAGAAAAAGTGCTGTTTATCTAATCACCCTGAATTTTTTTTAGGTTATAACTGGCTCAGGTGGTCAATCGGAATAGCAGTTTTCCCACAGCATCTGCTGCATGCTAATTTGAGTAATAAACAGGCCAGCTCTGTGTATCGCTTTCATTCCCACAGATATTTATTTTGGGGGACTTCTGAAGGTCTCTTCTGCAAAACTTCTACAACAAAGTCAAGATTCAGTTGAATGTCACTCTGAGTCAGATACAGAAACAAATAACTCATCTGCATTTTGTCAATTTAAAGGAATGTTAATCACAAACCTTGTCTTTCAGCAATATATATACAGAATTAATATTACTGATTTGTGCTGTCTGTGCACCAACTCTAATCTAGTTATAGGCTCTCTCCACCCAGACCATTTCATCAATGAGATCACTGTACCCTAAAGTTTTATCATACATATATTTGCTACTAAACCATAAATGATTTATATTGTATTGTGAGGATTAAATTACCCCAGGTAAAAAGACAATGAAAGACTAAAAGCGAATATAAAAATAACTTATTGCTCCTGTTGGTTTTCACTGCTATCTGGGTCTCCATCGGAGAGATTTTATCTCACTTTATGTTCTTGTGAAACCCTTTTACTAAACAAGGTAACAATAAAAGAGCAGCTATAGGCTCTAAACTCACCCCAGTCTATCCAACAAAACAAAAAGTTTGGGGTATAGATACACTTTAATTGTTTGGTATTTATCAGCGTACAAATCCTCTTCCAAATGGATTGCAAGAATTTTTTGATCCCAAGCTGGGTCCTGATGAATTTTTATAGAACTCCACATGTTTACTACTTGTAACCTACATGTTACACAGTTAG
Source organism: Pyxicephalus adspersus (assembly GCF_032062135.1). Taxonomy (NCBI): domain Eukaryota; kingdom Metazoa; phylum Chordata; class Amphibia; order Anura; family Pyxicephalidae; genus Pyxicephalus; species Pyxicephalus adspersus. Next base: position 48,957,957 of record NC_092866.1, on the reverse strand, counting down.
AAACAATACAAGTTGGGGTTCTCTGGGCTTGACCTTTACACACATCAAGGATTGGAATTGGTGGTATATTTTAAGGTACACATATGTTTGTATTTGATTTGTGCTTAAATAGGCCTATTAACCTTTTATTTCAAACATGGGAGAATTTTGTATGAACCAGTTTCTGCAAAACCTGGACAGGCACTCCATATAAATTTTTCCATTTGGTATTTATGAATTACTCGGTTGATGAATACCCTTATCAGACACATCCAAAAGGTTCTAGGGTAGCAAGGGCACTGGCATCAGAGTATAGGTACACTGAGTTGATTAAAGACTGAAAACAGATGTAAACACCAACCTAATGATCCCAAAACACAAATTAGGTCTGCTGCCACTAGAGACATCCAGCCTCAGTTCCTATTTAAAGTGCAATATGTCCAGACTATGAACATTAAACATTTTAACAACCCCACATTCACCACTCAAGCTGCTTTTAAAATGAAGGTATCCATTCTCAAAGGTCAACAGAGTTTATAAAATTTAAATGGGTTTTGGAAATGTCAACTGATTTGCAGTACAGCTAAAAAACTGAAGGCAGTCACGGCTGCAGGCTTGACGCTTTTAGCACCATCTAGCCTATGAAGGGATTCACTGGGATGACTGGAGCTGGTGGACTAATACCTGCCAACCACTTATCAAAACCACATCGGAATAGTCATTACTTTTAAATAGGGATTGCATAGTGGCTTATTGGAGCCAGGCAGTATGTCAATCACCCAAAAGCCTCTAAGAAAATGTCAATGTGAACAAGTCCTAAAGCAGAAGTAAATTCTGTCCTCCTTGCTCCGTCCAAGGGGCCAACATCTTCACCAGGTCATTTCCTGGGTTTGGGATCTTGATTATACTCTGCCCATGCACAAGAGATACATCATTCATTTTGGCACTACAATATGATAATAATGTTGCACATATGCAGCTAAGTTTATATTCTATAGAAGATTGTGAACGGGGGGGGGGGGGGGGGGGGGTTGCAGCTTTGAGAAAGTGTTTCAAATCTGTGGACCCTAACATCTGTATATGTGTGTTACCAGAATAGGGGGGGGGGAGTTTGTTTTGTTTAGGAAGAAACATAACATGTCTGTTAATCTTTAAGCTTATCTGTTCTCATTTTTTGTTTCTTCCATCTGTCTAATGATCACCTTTAACTGATATACAGCCTGATTTGCATCTACGTTTATCTCTAATTTGTCTTTAATTAACGTCTTTTGTGGATCTATTTAGCTTAGTTTCTATAACTGCTAAGAACAACATACTAAAAATACAGAAATCAGGAAATTCAATGGTGATTACACAATCCTCAGACACAGCCTCTTGTTACCTATATTATTTGTTCGGCAGAAACAGAACACAGGGAATATGCTGGTGGATTTACTTGAGAGTTAAATCAAACTTTATAGACTTCGGAGGATTTCATGCTTTACATTTCGTTTGCAGATTGAAATGTATGCTAAAGGTTTATGTATGTATACTATACTGCATGCTAATAGCCTTTAAATGTTTGATTCATTGTTTCTTGCTTGTACTCATTTTAGATTTAAGAAATGCTGCCTAGCTGTTGTCATTGTATTAAAGTTTAAATCTATTCACCAGTAGAGTCTCTTTCTAATCTTACGTGATATATTGAGCCTGATTTATTATCTCCAAGGCTGGAAAAGATACGCTTTTATCCGTGAAGCTGGGTGTTCCAGAAATCATGGAATGCTTACAGTAATTTGCTGTTTGTTAGCAAATGTTTTTAATCCTGGACCAGATCCATTCAAGGTTTTCTGGATCACCCAGCATAACTGATGAAAGCGTATCTTCTCCAGCCTTGGAGATCTTTAATAAATCAGGTACTTTGTGGTGACACTTTAAGTTAGTAATAATGCTGACAATATGCTATGCAATATTTTCAATCAATTAGAAGAAAATGTTGTTAAATTTCTCCCATCAGGAATAGGCATGCCGGAATGCCCCATACGCTGAGCTACCCACGTACTCAGGCAGGTACATTTCTTTTATTGCATAAGGGACATTACCTGTCCTTTCTGCAAAAATAAAACATTTTGATCACATTTTTTCCTATATTTAGTTCCACTTTGACTTGAATATTAGACAATTGAGATGAAAAGGCAAACCTGATACAAGAAAGTGTAAAAAAAATAAGTGATATTCCTATTTAACCTCTTATTAAACCAAATCCACCTTAATTATTTTTTTTTTCCTTTCTGCCTTTAGCTATTTGTTTTTGCTCATACATATATATATCAACTTAATCCTCCAGACCACCTACAACTAAAGGATCACTTTTAGCTAAACTAATCTTAACATTACAGAAATGAGTGGAGAAAATGTTGTAGGCTTTTAATTTGTGAACATTAATATACAAGAACTGAAATCAATACACAGGAAAAATAAAAGAATGAGACAATTTGTGCCATAATTGTGGATTTTAAATCTCTTTTAATATTTTATGTGCCCATTTTAACTAAGTATGCATAGTAATGTGATTTACCATTTTATTCCGGAACTATTTCAAACAATTAAGTGTTTTAAGGTTCTGTTTCTTCTAAGACCAAGCAAGTACAGAGAAAAACATTTTGATTTGCAAGCAATGTCTTCAGCTTCTAAGGCTCCCTTCAGACTTGCAGTAAGCCATTCCCAGGCATATAGAATATTGTTGCTATGTCTCTAGGAGCCGCACCGCAAGTCAAAGTGTTTGCATTGTCTTTGCATTTGCAATGGTTTTCCAGAGGAGGATATCTTTCTGCGTGGACAGTAGCAACATGTCACTTCCAGAAACCAGACTGGAACCTCACTACACCCGCAATGCAACCATATGCACATGCTTGCACAAAGGGATTCCCAACTGCTCCCATATAGTTCAATAGGAATGGTTGGAAGAGTAGTTGAGCATGCGGTACAACGTTGCGGTTCACTGAAAAGGCTCAAGTCCTGCTGTGGTTTGACAACATCTTTTTGTGTACCAAGTGGAAAGAAAGAAGAAAAGACAGCTTTTTTTGTGCCAACAATAAAATTATTTACTTGTGTTAACGGGTTATACCATTCTAAGCTATAAATATATATAACATATACATATGTATATATATATATATTATATATATGTATATATGCATAGGCACTACCATCTCATCAATTACCAATGACCTACCACCAAGTAAGTAAATAGATGGTAATTATTCCATAGTCCAAAATAAGAACAAGGGTTATTTTTTTTTTAGACTAATATTCTTTCAATACTATTTTAACATGTATTTCTTCGTAAATATGTTTTAGACCGTTTGGTAAGTTTTCTATTGTTGCTTGTCAGTGCCCTCATTAGGATTATTTAGGATCTTTTTGTACTGGCAATCATTGCCAACCATTGCCAACCTACTCAGGAGAAATCCAGTATCTTTGAGATGTGCCCAGAACCAGTTCCAGTTACACCTATCAGAGATTTCTCATAATTTACTGTAAAGTCTCTGGAATAGAAAGTGAAGGATATTTTCAGTAATAATAAACAGACAGCAAAAAATAAACTGACAGGTGGTTTTATCCCTTCCTTACTCTATCCAAATCTAAAAAAAAAGAAGTTCTGGCTATGCATACAATGTACAATTCTATAGGTTTCACAGCGTTAGTCTTTGTACTGCATTATAGATTTGAAGAGATGATGGGCTTCTATTACAACCTCCCGGCCTGCTGCTTTGAATTTTTTAAAACCGTGTCTGTAATTCAGGAGCAGATTAGGCAGGAGTACAGGTAGGAAGCCAAGGAACACACACTGCGCCATCCTCCTGTGTCTCTGGTATGTTTACTCTGGCAAGCTTGTTCCTGCGTGATGATCTTCTGCCAGGAATAGCGGTTTCTGCCAAAGGATTTGCTAGCGATTGAGGTTATTGGACTTGGCCTCGCATTTCATATGTGAACAGTAAATGCTGCTCTTTGACTTTTGAGGTCTAAATTTATAATGTGAGTCTTGCAATATTTACAGTTTATTTCTGGGAAACATTGATGGTGATATTATTAATGCCGTGGAGTTGTGAGCAGTGATTTGTGACTCTTTATAAAATCCTATCACAAGTTGGCTGGATCTGCTTTGCATTCTGCTTTGCAGGGATTGAATATTGGCTGGTAGGCCTGTTGGGCACGGGACAATTCTATACTAATACAACAGCTAAAAGCTGAATGATGTGCTGAATGAGCTAAAGTGAATGATTTTTAGGTTTTTGATAGGACAGTTGGGTTGTGTGTAAGAATAATGAAGTAAGTCCGATTTGGAGTTTCCAATATTACAATGGTTTTTTCCATCTCTAGCACATGATCAGAAGGCAGAATGTCATTTGTGTCACATTTTCATACTTCTCATTAGAAACTGGCACCCAGATCTTATGCTCAAATATGTTTTTTTCTACTTTTTTTTATAGTTCTTTAACTTCCCCAGCAGTAACCCCGAGTGTGACTGGGGGTAGAAAAAAGTTGCTAAAAGCGGTAACCCCAAGTCACACTAGGGGTTGGAACACCTATGGAAGGTTAGTAAATAGAACCTTACCTAATCTGCCGGCGTCCCGCGTCGTCCATCACCGCAATCTCTGTCTTCTCTCTTCCTCCGGCCGGCTTCTGCACCCGATGAGTCACCGGATGTGTACGTTCACAGCGGGGCGGGGCGGGAAATTCAAAATCCATTTGTATTGCATTCAATATAAAATAACTGTATTCAATGCAATACATTGGATTTATATGTGTAAAAGCAGTACATTGTTTTCAAGAACATTTATTTTACCGTATTAATATTAGTATGAGTATAATATGTATTTATTATACTCATACTATTATAATATACTGTAAAATAAATTTTCATGAAAAACAATGTACCGCTTTTAGAGATATAAAACCGAAAAGAAATGAACCGCTAGGGAGGTTTATATGAATTTAAAAGCTGGGCACCATGGCTGTCTCTTTACCACTCTAAAGCTCAACTCCAAACTCCATTGTCCTCACTTTTTATTGTATGTATTAAAGAAATTACAAACATTTAGAAACCTTACAGCTTAAACAAAAGGAAAACTTTAAAAAATAAAAACATGAAAGTTATATTTATTATTTTTATAAAAAAAATAGAAAGTATATAAAGTAACCATATATAAAAGAAAGAAACAACAGAAGAACATCAGGAACATCTTTACGAGTTCAAAAATCTGAAGTACAACCTTTGATATTACTAAAAAGAAATCAAAGCTAAAACTAGAGAAACTGAAAAACAAAATGAAAACACTTTTTGTAATGTAAAATCTGTGGTAAAATTATGTATGAACATCAGACTGCAAAATAGTTCAGCTGGACTTCACACTAGGGAAACAACTACCTAGTGGGCTTTTATCTTATATCAGAGGAACACATTTATTTATCTATGAAATTTTATTATATTGTATTATTTTATTACAAATAAATTCATTAAAAGCTGTACGTTTTTGACGTCTTTATAGCCCTTAATGGCCACTGGGAACCAAAGTCCAATGTAATCATGACAACCACCAACACAAGAGAACCTCATACCATCAGATGCACTTGTAAAAAAAAAAATCAGAACTTTGCTATTTTTGTAAACATTTCTTTTGTACAACGTTCACAAAAAAAATCCACATCTTGGTGGGCCAGACTGTTTTTATCACCAAAGACACCTCCACTTTGGCTGTAGAAGTACTGTTCCTGAAGCCCATGATGTTCCTCCAAACTCTGATCTCTTTCTCCCTGTAGAGTAAAATCTCCCACATGCCCTTTAACCCGTTCTATAGCTCCAAATTCCTTTCTCCTTTGCAAAATTTTTCTTTCTCAGACTAACCTACTATGGGTATTGAAAAGGTAAATTTTTATGTTTGATTGAAGTGTACCTTAAAACAAGATTGATGCAAATAAAATTTGTGAAAACTATCAGTTAAGTAAATAGTGCTGAAATACGGGGTAAATCATGAACATATCCACAATGCCTGTCTTTTATCAGTTCTGTAACAGTAGTGTGTGGTGCACAGAATTAGCAGGGTTGCTTTTTAGGACTTTTGTCTCGATGAATAGGTATCATTTCTCATTATCGTAACCCAAGACCAAGAAGGGTCAACAAAAGCTCAACTCTCGTTTCACTCCGGGCTTTAAACATTTGTAAAATTTCCCTGCACCAAGACCCCTCGGTCATTTAAATATTGTTTCACCGAAGCACTCCATGCCAGGGATAGGCAACTTGGTTGGCAGAAAATTTGGGGATAAGAAGGTTAACCTGTCTAGAATGGATTTTTTAGATGTTCTTCTTCCATACTGATGATGTTTATGATGTCCTCCCCAGCCTTACTATTCCAAACCCATTTATACTTTTCAAACATGGAGGCTGAGCATCAAATGTGGGCATTGCCACAGCTTCCTGCTTTCAGGATGATATGTACAGCACCCTGCTGTCACCACCCCACAATCCTTACCTGTTGCATACTGAATAACAAAGAACAAAGAAATAATGTCAATAGTTTAAATTAGGCAAAAAAGGCTCAAATATTAATTTGATTAGGAAAAAACAGAGAAGGTGAAATGGAAACAACAACCTCAGCTATAATGTGTTCAATACTCAGATGGACAGCTAATAGGGAATGGGCCACAACCTGTTTCCAAATAATTGAAACTTCTTTGCAGCACCTGAATAGTTTGGGAAAAGTTTTTGGTCTTTTTCACTGTTACTGAAAATGTAGGAAGCATTGTTTAGCAGGTGCAAATCTCATTTTGCTTTTTGTGTATTCTAGAGAAAGTTTCCCTTTGTTTCTTGTTCCAGATTCCTAAACGGAGGTAAAAGAAAATCTTTACAAAGTGAAGAGAGTTCAGGCAGAATGGGACTGTACAGCATCTACCCAATGGGGCACAGGGCTTTCAATCCTTTCCTACTCTGTCCTAAAGGAAATATGTTTTGGCTATGCATACACTTGCAGGGTGGCATGTTGAAAAGCTGTGTTGCATTTTCATTTAACAATTCTATTACATGCTGTCAACACAATGGTCCTGATTTATTTAAACACTCCAAGTCTATAGAAGATAGACTATCATGGGGGTACATGGATTTCCTAAAAATCATTTGGAATTAGTTGGCAAATATTTTAAATCCTGGTCTAGATCTTTTCCAGGTTTGCTGGATCACCCGGGTTCTCCTATGATTGACTATCTAATCCAGTTTTGGGGAGCTTTATTAATTCAGACCCAATGGGTTAACCAATCCTGGAAAAATTATCAGTAAAACATTGCGGCATATGTATTACTATACTACCGAATCATAATAAAAGGTTCAATTGGGCATTAAAATTGGACACTTCCCTTTTGTGTCATTTCTTAGGCACTTAGATATCTAACAATCTTTCTGATAAAATATGTTCTTTTGGATAACAGGCCTGTGTATAAATATCCCTGGTCATTAGGAGATTGCAAATAACTATTATATGTAAGTACTTACATATTTTAGTTCATTGCAGGTTTTATTTTCTGGTTTCTATATATTATTGCACTTTGCACACCTTTATTTGTTTGCACTGATCTGAACAATTTGAATTACGTGTAAAGAAAAGGAATTTATACATGTAATGGAAAGCCAATATATTGAAACTGTCTTTGTGTGAGAATGGAGAATAGGCTAATTTAAAACGTGTATGAAAACTGAAAATGATATGCACATTGGGATCTGTGAAAACAAATGCAAAAATAACTCATGTGCAAGAACCAGTGAGCTTGCTCAGCTCTGCATTTACATGTGTGGATTATGAACAGGACGGTAAGAAAAGTTGCAAGTGGAAAAGCATATCGAAGGCAAAGTATAGCCATATCCGTTTTTTATATAAATGTGAAAATGATCAGCCTAAATCAGTATTATATGTGAATTATTTCCAAATGTTGTTTCTATATCTGTAATTGTATATGCATGCCAACTACATACTTGGCACACTTCATCATGCTTTATAGTGGTACACAATAGGCAATGGGCTTCACAACCGGCCCAATAGGTGCACTTTACTACTTTTTCTAACAATGAAAATATAAGAATCTAAAACAATGTTATTAATAATGTGGCTGATGGCTTCCTCAGCAGTTGTTAGAGCTGCTGTAATTTTAAAACTATGTTTTGCTAATTCCACAACCAAAGCTAATTTTTACTATACACTTTACCCATTACACCACCCACAAATTCCCTAGCAACTACCTACTTACATGTGTTCTTACACCACAGTCTCCACCATTTGTTACATCCCATGCAATCTATTCTTTATTGGGTATGGCTATGCAATGCTTTCCTACAGGCCTGAACAGAATCATATAACCAACATATATTCCATTGAAGCCTGGGGTACAGAGCGTGCAGATGCAGATAGCTCTGTACAGATTTCCACATGGTGGGGTCTAATTGCCCCTTTTGAGATCAAGCAGAGCCCCAGGGAAGTGTTTGTTTGTATGCATGCAGTTCTCTGGCTGGAGGGAGAGCAGAAGAAAAGCTATCCAAAGCCTATTCAAACATTTACAAGTTGAAAGTTGCCAACATATGTTGTAGGTGACAACACAAAGTGGTGCCAACACAATAATAATAAAATGTGTTTATTGGGCCATTGACTTTCCAAATGATTTTCCAACAGGTTTTAAGAAAAACAAGGTTTGGGTTTACAAACGTTTTTGGAAAACATAATAAACCTTCCTAGCGGTTCACTTCTTTCTGGTTTTATATGTCTAAAAGCGGTACATTGATTTTCATGAAAATTTATTTTACAGTATAATATAATAGTATGAGTATAATAAAGTTTGAAACACAAAATCATGTAAAAACCATAAATTGAATAAATTAAGAAATCTATATATTAAAAAAAATGTTTTAAATTTTTTTAAATTTAAAAAAAAAATACACATTTTACTCATACTATTATATATACTGTAAAATAAATGTTCTTGAAAACAATGTACTGCTTTTACACATAAAAATCCAATGTATTGCATTCAATACAGTTATTTTGTATTGAATGCATTACAAATTGATTTTGAATTTCCCACCCTGCCGGCAACGTACACATGCACCGACGTCACTGGGAGCTCCCCGGTGACTCATCCGATGCAGAAGCAGGAAGAAGGAAGACAGAGATCGTGGCGCTGGACGTCGGCGGATCAGGTAAGACTCTATTTACTATTACCTTCCCATAGGATTACATACCCCGAGTGTGACTCGGGGTTACCACTTTTAGCAACTTTTTTCTACCCTGAGTCACACATTTGGGGTTACCTCTAGGGAGGTTAAGGGACAACAAATAATTATTGTTTACATTATTGCCTCAAGGTTGTTCTGCTTTTTTCTTACCATACCTGCAATAATAAGACATGTCACGGTGAATTGCAAGGGTGAATAAGTTGTTTTCCTTGATCCAGAATACAAACTAAACTAACAGTTCAGTTTTCAGAACACTACAATGAGCAGGAGAGCCTTTCACAACTGTTTCCCCCGATGACATATTATTATTATTATTACACAGTATTTGTCACACTCACTCTCCAGCGCATGCGGGCAGTTCGGACGCTAGGCGTTTAAAAGCATTATCAATTCCATCCAATCTGCTAGCCAATCAGAAAATAGCTTCTTGACCAGTTCTGGCTACTTAGCTAGCTCACAGACTGCAATCTGTGTTCGTGCAACATGTCTCCATTGTGCCGAGCCACTAGTTCTGTTGAGCCAGTTCCTGTACACCTGTTGGCTAATTCAGTGTTTCCTCTGTCCAGCTCCTGAGTTAACCCCTCGTTGTCCAGTCTGTTTGTTCCCAGCCAACTTCCCTGTGCTGTTCCAGTGTTCCTGTCTGTCTGTGGATATCCCTGAGCCACCTGTGCCTTCTTTTGCTTCCTGTGTTGCCTGTGACCACAGTGGCCCCTGTGTCACTAGTGTTTGTCTCCTGGATGCCTGACAATAGACCCCTGGCGTGTGACCTGACCTTTCTTGCTTGCTGCCTGCCTCGAACCTGGCCTTCCTTGACTATCGTTTTGCTTTGTGATTTGGTACCATGTTTTGCCCTCCTTGGTGTGCCCAAGGACCGCAACCTGGCAGTAACCAGCGGCGCAACATCCTCACCATCAAAGGCTCTGGCTCTGGAAAAGACCTGGTTACTGCTTAGACTCTGCGCCTTGACCCTTCCCAGGGTTCACACCACCTCCATGCAAACCAGAGCACCCCCTAGTGGTCCTGTTGTTCCATGCATGACAGTATTTATTTAGCACCATCATATTACGCAGATAGTACAAAGTCCACAGTCATGTCACTAGCTGTTCCTCAAAGGGGCTCACAATCTTATGTCCCTACCTCAGTCATATGTCTTTAATACAGTCTAAGGTCTATTCTGGGGGGGTAGCCAATTAAACTAACTGCATCTTTTTTTAGGGATGTCGGGGGAAACCAGAGTACCTGAAAAGAAACCCATGCAGATGCTGGGAGAACCTGCAAACTCCATGCAGATAGTGTCCTGGCCCAGATTCCAACCTGGGACCCAGCGCTGCAAAGGCGAGAGCACTAACTTCTAATACACTGTGCTACCCAACATAATGAGACAGAAGAATTTTTGTTTCTGCTATGGCCCTGCTCGAACAACATGTCTGATGCTTTGTGCATATCTTTGAAAGGCCTGACAATCAAAGAGGAGAAATGGATAGTGGAAACGGTGGTGGGAGGACCTTGGGATCCAAGTACACAAACCGTGTAGAGAGCCTAAAGTATGAATTTGGGCTGACTATTGAGTAATTACAACAGCCATGTTTATAATTGTTTTATGCTGTGTCTTTTTTATATTTATTCAAGATATGTGGAGGAAACAACTGTTTGTTCCTCTCTGCTCTTTTATAAAATAAAATAACAGTAAAACACATTGAAACAACCTTTTCTTTAATACCATATAAACATAACCAAAACAAACACCATTTATTAATCTTATACCAAATTTAAACTCTCTGGCTACTGGTCCTCGAAGGCCCCACAAATTTTACCCCTTTTTTTTTGGGTTTGCACCACCATGATATGTATGCTCCCAGCCGCAACCACGCAGCTTGGTAACGATACCATCGGCACTCGCAGCCCTTCCAACTAAAAAGTTTTCAAACCTTCCAAATACCAACCGAATACCAGAGACCCCCCACCATAGGTGGGTCTCACACCCCCACTGAAAAACATCCACCATCCAACTTCCCTCAAGGACCACATCGCCGAAAACACCTCACAAAAAAGTTCATTAGGGCGAGGGGGTGGCAAACTTTTCTCTTTCTCTGTCTAGCTGCCAATTGCTCCACCTCTTCCGACTTCTCCCCCTTTTCACTATACCTGCCCTCCCCCCACTACATTACACTTCACTGACAAACTCCCCAACCTTCCTTTCCATTAACCCTTCCACTGCTTGCTCCCTATCCCCTCACAGTCATGAAAGGCTTCCACTAATCCTCACTGCTTTCCCCCACTCCAGGCCTTTCTGGATCTTCTGTACATATAATTAACTTTATGTTGCATCTATGTAAAAGATCCAATAAAGTTCCATCTCTGTTAAATGATATGCTTTTTATTTCACCACCATCATATTCAATATTTTATGGTTTACAAAATTGTTAAGATTTGTTGGGGAAGATTTAAGAAGACAATTATTGCTAGGTAGGTTGGTAAAAGTTTCATGTGCAGTTTAATGACACTTCTTAGTGCTTCCTCTTTTTTCAATTAGCTCTTGCAGTAGTGATAAGACCAAACATCCTTGTTCTCATGGAAAATTCATAAGCTCAAGCGCTACTGAATAGCCTTTCTGAATAAGCTTATTCATGGAGTGTAAACCACACCTCTTCTTCATGGTAAAACATTATCTGACCTCTTCTAATATCTTTTAGGGCATGACCTTTATGAGAACCAAAGAAATTTTGCAACAAACATTTAATAAACTTCTTATTTTTGTTCTAAAATAAAAAAATATACCAAAAAATAAAAAGTATACCAATGGTCTACAGAGTTCTGAGACACCATGTCTGACCCTGTAGGGAAGCATTTCTCAATCTTTTTTATGCCAGAGGAACCCTTAAAATAGTTTAAAGGTTTTGGGGAACACTTTCTGAAACCAATAAATTAGGGTAATGTGGAAGAAAGCCTCTTAAACTGGTGACCACTGGAAATAATTCCTCCCCTTACTGTGGTGATGAGAAGGCCACCTTTATAGACAAATAAAATCATCATTAGAGTTATGCAGCTAGCTCCACCGGTTGCTGTTGGCTCCAGAAGTATGCAGGCTTTATTATTTGGGAGGACAATCAGCCACAGTTTGAAGAACCCCAAAGCAACCTCTGGAAGAAGCCTGGGGTTCTACAGGACACTGGCTAAGAATAACTGTTACAGGAGTTAGGCAAGGCACAGAGACTACTACTTCCATACAATGAGTATAGGTCCATCTTTGCAGCATTCTGGTAGGGAACAAGCTTTTCTACTATGGGCAGGTTGCACATGGAAAGACAAGCTTTTCTACTTCCTGTTTGTATTGCACATGGAAAGACAGGCCTGAAATGGGCAAACAAGGAAGTTTAGTGGAAGAAGCGCATGACTGAGCAGACAGGGAATAGGGGTGATTAGGAGATTACTTTGGGGGTTGGTAAGAAGGAGAGGGAGAGGTTAGGGTGATAAAAGGTTAGAAGAGGTGAGGTCATATGTTTTTACAGAGTGCAGGAGAAAGCTTCCCACCCCATTTTGTGGTGGTTAAATAGGAAAGGGGATTATTGGAATGGGAGTAAGGTTTGGGTGGTTTAGGTCTTTGATGGGGTGTGTGTTTATTGGCAGAAGTTTCAGTGGGGTTGGTGACCCATCTTTGCTGTGGACTCCCAAACTGCTAAAGTTGTGGATTAAGTAAACACATATGGTGGTAATCTGTGTTTAAAGGGGATAGCGTTCCTGAGGTGGTTGAATTGGCGGCTGGGAGCACTACTATCAGGTTGGAGCAGATTGTCAATGGTAATGGAGCCCTTGAAGACCAGCAACCTAAATTGAGTAGTAAACTGGGATTGGTAATTCATTGTTACTTTGTTAATATTTGTTTAATATTTCTGTTGTTAAATTTGATATTGATATTTAAGACTTCTATTTAATATTTAATGTGTAATAAAAGGCCTGTGGGCTATTTATCCAAAGATTATGGTGTGTTTGTTGAATAAGGGGAGGTTGGTAAAGGAGCAGTAGAAGAACTCTGTTTTCCCCTAGTCATGTGTTAATCTGATTTTAAACTGAAAGTCTAAAGTCTTCCAAACTACTTCTCCATTTTTCATAAAGTAACCCACAGAGACAACCATTAGGGATAAGCGAGCGAGAATATTAGGCTCGATCTCGCAGCGAATCGGGCCTTTCTCGCTTACCGAAAATGTAAGCGAGAACGGCCTACTGATTCACCGACAGGTCGAGCTCTCACAGAACAGGAGGATTTCCAAGGCTGCATCATGCAGAGATCACAAACAGGAGAATTCTCATGCAAAGCTGAATTCAGCCCTGGGAATCCTTCTGTTTTAATTCCCTCTTCTGATGGTTTTGCGAAATCGGTTCGCCGAAATTCCATGGAACCATTGGAAGTTCAAGAAAATTTTTGCGAGAATGCCAGAGGCTCATCCCTAACACCCATGTCATGTTAAATATCTCTATAGCAAAACTGTGTCTTGTGCACTTTTTGTTCAGCTTTTGGCGCTGGCCATGCCTGTGTTGGCCACCTCGTTAACTTGCAGATGTCCCAAATACTAGAGTTGCATGGTGGAATGGTCACATAAAAGTCCATGATATCTCCATGTGCAAGTATGGACTATGTCACAGAGGGTTCCTGCCAAAAAGGATTTTCTTTTGATTGATGTATCTCTTTAAAAGGAAATCAGTGAAAGAATAAATTACCTTTGTCAAAAGCCACAAATAAAATATTCTTCTTGGTTACATAGTTGTTCCTGAGTGTGAGGGACTGTTCGGCCTCACAGACCTAGAATTACCATTCATTCCAGGAGTCAGCTTTGATCTAAGGAATCTCACAGAGGTATTGTTTGGCATTATTCTATTTCTTTTCCTATTAATGAATGTTTATTAAAACCCCATATCCATTACTACAATTCTGCTATTCCCCCCTCCCATTATATTCATACGGAGCCTTCTTTTATTGCAGCTTTTCTCTCAGTGTACCTAACAGAACATTGGCTGGTTTTCCAAATGATTTCATTACCTTGTTTAATCATCTCTAAAGGGTCAGCCTGACATAACAAGCCGGAGAAAATGTAAACACTTTGCAATGTAATTGTTCTTCTGACAGTGATTAAATCGTTGTGAAAAACCCTCTTCATTCCCGTAACAAATTGCCCTATCTTTTTCTGTTCCACCTAAAGCCTGAATTCAAAATGCCACGAGATACCAGCGTGTAATTACAGGGAAGATGACAATAGGTTTGAAAATGGCAAGAATTAAAGCTAGGTCAAAACAAAAGGATCTTTAATCGTTTTTGCTGCAACCCTGGAACCCTTCAGGGCGGTTCATAGCATGACCATAAAGCAGATTCCCCCAATGCCTCCAGAGGTTCAGCGAGGATCAGGTCTTGAACAGGTTAACAAGCTAGCCATCATGCATGCCTCTGAAGCTTGCAAAGCTGCTTTAATAAAATGCCCTGACAGTCATTGATACCAAGTTTAAAGTTTCCAGAGCGGCATTTGTTGCCTAGTAACTACACTGCTCGCCTGCTCAGCAGCTCATTTTACATTATAGCGATCATATGCTTCATCTAATATCAATAACTTGCTGATGGGTCTTAATATCAGGCACCGTCTTATATTACTTTTTCTGGCTTTTTAAAGTGACCCTGAATTTATAACAAACTGTAGCCAAAAGTCTTCTGCAAGACAAAGAATATTACACTCATCACTCTGGCAGCTCATGTCTTCTACCTTCATTCCATTCTACTGCTCCCACCTTTTTGGTATTCAATGCTTCCCAGAGGATGAGATCCCTATGTTTCCCACCACAGACCAGAGCTCTTTCCTCCAGACACCTACACACAGGACTGGACGTGCAGAACAGACAATGGCACGCTAAGGGATGGGGTCAGGTTTATCACCAATATTAAATGGCATAGGAATGGTGGAAGCTCTAAAATTGGAATGGAATGAGGGAGGCATAGGCCAGAAGATGACAAAGGTGCCTGTAATGTGGATAAACATTATATTGACCAATTCAGACGTGTACTTTGCAGTGGTGCACATACTGCTGTGAGTTGCAATTCTAATAATTGTACATGGCATCCTAGCACTCTGCATGTAACACAGTGGTAGGTAACGCATCCTAATTAAATTGCAGCACAATGCAGATGCATCATACATTGTTTATTATCGTATCTAAAATTGATAATTTTTTTTTCCTTATAAGCAAAAGGTTTAAAACAAAGGTTGCCTGTGTTATCTGAGCCCTATTAAGATTTTCCTTTGCTTCCTCATTTGCAGGTTCAATGGAGAGAAAATTTCTCAAAAGTGAGAAAGGAATGTATGTGTTACTACAACATGGGGTAAGACACTTAACATACGTTGCCCTGTTGCATTTCCATTTAGAATGTATATCTCAATACCAAAATGAAAGGGACCACAATGGAGCAACACACAAGTCTTATTGCTTGCTGCACGCATTTTAAAAGGCAGCTCAACAAACCAGGACTGTGCACTTGTATTGTCTTAGCTGCAGTAACACGCATAATAATTAACCTATTACCATAATGATCCAAAGGTCTAATTGAGCCCTTAGTGTACTTAGCCTTTGGTATTACTACAGGTATTCTCAACCAGGGTTTTGTAGAACCCTAAGGTTCCTCCAGAGGTTTCTTGACACAATTATCTTTTTTTTTGCTAGCTGTAAGGGTGGTATTCTGATCATTAATGTCAGGGTTACATTCTTTCTATTGGCCACTAATGTAAAGGTTGCATCCCCAATACTGGTTACCAATGTAAATGTTGCATTTTTCCTTCTGATCATCAATGTAAGGGTTGATTTCCTTTTACTGTCCATCATTGTAAAGGTTGCATTACTTTTACCGACCACCAAAATTATGGTTTCATTCTTCCTACTTACCACCAATGTAAAAGTTGAATTCCTTCTACTGACCACCAATGTAAAGGTTGCATTCTTCCTACTGATTACATCTTATCACATCCTACTATTTTTGAATACATTTTTACTAAGGTTTTACTAAGAGTTACCCAGGTCCTTAATATTATTAAAGGAGTTCCTCTGGGGTAAAAATGTAATAAAAGGCTTTACTACCATCTTTCTTTCAGGCAAACATACATACTTTAAATTTGGGGGTCTTCAAATAAGAGATGCAAGCATTTTACTTATTGTGTCTTTGTAGTTTATTGCTGTGGAGCATGGGAATGTTCTGGCTTATTAAACTTGCCTGCAGAGTACAATATAATGTGATGTTTTCATTGCAGTTTATAGACATCATTTAATAGCTGCACTTCAAATAATAGCAAATGCCATTTCCATCGTAGTTAATTTGAGGTAAGTGATTTTTTTTCCCTGTGCCTATAAAAGACTTTTTCTTTAAATAGATATACCATCTGTCATCGCCAAAGGAAACTGTGACATAATTGCAATGGGTCCAAGTATAGCTTTTTATTTACTATATTTCCCTTGCTGCAATGTACTGGATGGGTTTTCACTGAAAAAGGCTTAAACTTTTTATGTTCTATTTAGCTCTAGGGCATCCATAGTAAATTCCATTTCTAGAATTCCTATTCATATATACATACTTCAAAAATGAAGGTTTTTCTTTCATTCATGAGTTGGAGTGTCCTGTGATTTCAGAGCCTGCCCTTGCTCCCAGGAAATCTGCTTAATAAATCTGTCTTTATTTCTTCTCCATGCTGTCTTCTTTTGCAAACATCTCTCTGGATAAAACACATTTCCATTCTTGTCTGCTGCTGGTGTATACCTTCAATTCTGATCTCTCCCCTTGGTCACTCTGACACTATGATGTCTTCATCTTCTCCCTTGCTGTGCAAACTTCATCCGGATTCTGCTGATGTCTTCCGTTAGTTTGCTTATGTTTGCTTGCTGGCTTTCTTGCCATGGCACTCCCACTCTGAGAAGACTTGCTTGTTGAGGTTAAAGGGTTATAAAAGCTTAAAGCTGAATTTTGGAAAAACAGGTAAATACACAGATGAAATGCATATAAATGAGTTTTATTATCTGCCAAGAATTGAATTGGAATTCCGTCCATTCAGCATTCAGTCAGAGCTGGCATTTAGCTTGAGCAAAATGGGCAATTGCCCAGGACTCTTAGGAAGCTCCCAACTACCTGCCACTCTTCTCATATTTTAAAAATGACAGGTTCATGTTAAGCCAGATCTAAGCACACAGTAATTGGATTTAGTATATTTATATTTAAATTAGTCTGCTATACAGTAACTCTTAGTTGTACTTTAAAATGTATTTACGTGGATGCCTGCAATTAAAATTTCCAATAGTTCCACTTTAGGTTCAATAAAGAATGAAAAATGAGGCTGTACGAGAGAAATCCAACATAAAACCATTAAAAAAAAATTCTTCAAAACATATTATGGATCAGTTCCAGGGTAAACCAGATTGGTTTCTGATGTCATATGTGCATGCAAAGTATCTGATTGGCTAGTAGTGCTGCCCCTCCCTTTTCCCTGTCTTATTATATAGGAGGTGACAGGAAGCCAACAGCAAGACAGATTCAGATACATATGCCACCTGAATGTTAAATATATTTATGAACATACAACTGCATTGATTTATTTTTCAGATTTAGGATAAACACTGTATACTGTAATAATTCTAAATACTTGATGGCTGTAAATACCTAACCAGATACATATATTTTACAACATAGCTAGTTACTAAATTGTAACCACAAAAATTATAAACACATATCTTATTAGCTTATTTAAAAATAGATTCATTTTAACTACCTTTGAGATAATAGCTACATATCCATAGAGACTAATCGTGCTGATATCAGTACAAAAAAAATGAGTGAATTAAAGAGGAACTCAAAAGTCCCCAAAAACAGAAAAAAATCCACTCACTTTTAAACCCCGCAGGGCTGTCGATTGTTTCGGAGGTCTTTTCTATTGGGTCCCGCGTCGTTCCGTCACCCGTCTTTGGGCCGGCGCTCCGTGCGCCACCATCTTCTCCTCTTCTTCCTGGTTCATCTACCTACATCACCCAACCCAGGTGTAAGATCGAGTGACGTAGGTTAGAAAAATAATTGTCGATCTCACTGCGCATGCGTGAGATTGGCAATTTTTTTCCCTTTTCACAAAAAGGCTCCTTCTGAGCATGCCTGAGCCTCCCGGGATGCATGACGTATGTATCCTAGGAAGCTCTGCACTCCCATTCTTTCTCAATCGCCTAGATCGAGAATTAGGGGGCGGTGCTGTTCCCCTTTTTTTAAAAAAAAAGGGGTGTTGCACTGAAAAAAAACGAGCAACAGAATGTTTACTTTACATAAAAGGGTTATGTACGCTAATATGTAAAGTGAAAATTGTGAGTTTAGGTACGCTTTAGGGCCGGAAAGAAAGAGCTCACAATATTTCAATCATTTTTAATTAAACACAGCGCCAATGGCATTGTGGGTAATCATAAAGTAACATGGCTCAGCCACAGTGCATAACTGAAATAAACAAAATTACTGGGCTCTAGAAAGCAGTTAATGATGCAGAGACTGAATGCCTCAGAGTGCTGGACAAAGGTCCAACACTTAAACTGTGATCTTTCACTATGGCTATTTCCCTATTAGACACAATATAAAAGTAACATATCTGTATATAAACATGACTAAGCTCTATTGCTTATTTGCAAGGCTCATATGGGAGGTACTGCGTGTAAACATTTATAATGATGAGTACAATGACTCTCAGTTCTCTTAAACAAGAAACGCCAAGCGGACCTAAAGTTGCACAGGAGATATGTCATCCCAACTTGGTAATCTATATAGCCAAAGAATAAAACAAATAAAACTAGGAAGAGAAGAAGAAGGAAGATGGCAGCACTTAGAACAATGACAGGTGAGTGTTTTAAAAAAATTGTTACCTGTCAGGTAAAGGATTTTTATTACTGAAGAGACACCGCTTGTCCCTTTTGCAATTATGGCCCTTCCATAATCCCTAAACTTCATCAGCTTGTTGTCTTGGACATAGATGATTAAAAATAAATCCTCCTTGACTTCTTAGCCTTTGATGTGTCGCTTTTATTTACCTGCAAATCTCAGGGTTTGTCATAGGACTTGCTGGATGTGTCCAATATTGTTATCCGTTATTTACCATGGATTGCATTAATAAACATATGTAATTTTATATATATATATAAAATAAAGCTCTGCAAGACTGTAGAAGATAGACAATCATGGGAGAACCTGTGTGATCCAGCAAAATCAGAATGGATTTCTTAAAAATCATTGGGTATGTGTTGGCAAATGTTTTCAGTAGGGATGAGCGAGAATGCCTCCGACATTCTTGCAAAAATTTCCCTGAACTTCTGATGGGTACGCTAAATTTCAGCAAACCGATTTTGCAAATTCCATGAAAGTGCAGGTTCCCACGCTCCCTGGGCTGTATTTCAGTACTTCCAATCAACTGTGACTGCAGGCGAACTCCAGATAAACTCTTAACGGAGTTTCTCCATTGAGAGTTCATCTGAGTTCAGTTTCCACGGTTACTGGGCTGTACTTATCATTGATAAGTACAGCCTGGGGAAGGTGGGAACCTGCAGTGATAGCTGATTGGAGGAATGAGGGTGCTTCCAATCAGCTGTGAAAGCAGGCAAACTCCAGATGAACACATAAAGGAGTTTCTTCATTGAGAGTTCATCTGAGTTCAGTTCCCACGGTCACCGGGCTGTACTTGATAAGTACTTGATAAATACAGCCCAGTGACTGTGCGAACCTACAGTCACAGCTGATTGGAAGCACCCTCGTGCCTCCAATCAGCTGTGAATGCAGGCGAACTCCAGATGAACTCTCAATGAATATTCTCCATCGAGACATCATCTGAGTTTGGTGAGAACACAACCTCGTGGCGAATCACAAGGCTGTTCTCGCTTACTATGTTCTATATGTTCTATGTTCTGTAAGAGAGAAAGGCCTGATTCGCTGTGGGATCAAAATGAAATATTTTGCTCACTCATCCCTAGTTTTCAGTCCTGGACATAATCCATTCCATGGTTGCTGGACCACCCAGTATCTCCCATGATAGTATATCTTCCTAAGTCTTGGAGAGCTTTAATGAAACAGTCTAAAATGTGATCATGCTTACATTCCATCATTACATAATGATCACATACTCAGGCTCCTGATCACTAGCCCAAAAATAGAGCTGCTTGGGACACAAATTTAAAATTTGAGCTCTGATCTGAAGATGCAATAACTTTAATCCAGCCACTACTTCTTGAATTGACAGTTGTCTAATGACAGCATAAACTCGGACAATAAATGCATGTTTGATATGAAACAATCAGTAATAATAACAATGGCTCGTGGTTAGGAGCATCTTAACTGACTCGGATGTTAATTTGCCAAATGGTTTTTCAGCAGTATATAAAGTGCCAGTGAGGTCAGGCTGCTACATTATAGATGAACTGTTCACCCTATCTGAGGTTGAGGTGCTAGAATAAGTGGCTAGGGTCTGGTTAGCAAATCTTCCATAGCAGAACTTCCAGCTATCTTCCACTGCAGCAATCAGGATCCAGTCAGGGTCTTATCGGGGTATTATATAGTGCTAACGAAACATCAATATAGCATGGAAAGGAATTGTTATCTATGCAGTGACAGTCCTAATTTTCACAATGGACATGGGTTTGGCTCAGGCAAGTGTACACATTCAATTAATAAAGCAGGATGGGAGAGGACAGAAGACAGATAGCCCCCGCAATCTACTTATTTATAGTGAAGGAATAATCATTGAGTAAGGTTTTCAGATCCAGCCTCATCAAGCATTTCCTGTAGAAACAGGCGACATAAAAAAGGGCGAAGATAACGATGCCTTTGGCCAGCTAAAGAGCCTGGCGTGAGATTCAACACACCTCTGCCCACTAAGAACCAGAATATCATTTTGGCAGGCATTGATGTTTAATATACATAAAGAGATGTTCATTCAGGCACCACACAACCGCCCTCACTATTTCAGTCAAACACTTTTTCCTGCCTAGTACAACACCAGCCATGATTGCACTGACAAGCCAAGATTCTAGAATTACAACTAATTGCTTCCTTGTTGTTTAATGAGACTGTTCAGTGTACTATTCCGCTTCACTTTGCACGGCAGCTTGGCTCAGAGATATGTATACCTTTTACTCTGCGATTCAAAGCTCAAAGCTTTTCTTTTTTTCTTCCAAAGAAAGCACACGGAGATTGGGTCAACTTTTGTGTTAAATGCCTTTATAATTACCACAGTAAATCAAAAATGTTAAAAGCAATTAAAAAGAATAGTTTGCTTTCACTCTGGTCTTAAAACTGCTCTTTAAATTTCTGTCCCAATGAAAAATGAATGGTCTTCTTAATCGAACGCACTAACGTCGGTAGCCAAACTGTGACCATGGCTAGGTTTAAATCTTGTGATTCCCAATACCGTTCAACTCACACAGTATGGAGTGCAAGAGGGATGAGAAGTCTGAGTAGATATGAATTTCTGATAATATTTTTTTTATTCTAGTGCCTTCTGATCTGGTAGGGAAGCTGTTTTGAAAATGACCTTATACTTATGAAAAATTGATGACCCTGCCGGCTGGTGTTTTATGGCATCGTTTTAAAGCAACGTCTTACCTTAAAAATATAATTAATTTATTACTTTTCAGACAATGGTTACAATACTGAATTTTGGACAGATATAAACCACAAAAAATGTAATCTATAGAATAAATAATGGAAACATTTCTGGCTGTGAATTTAATAATTTATAAAAATTAGAAATAAAAATAAAACATTTGCATTTTTGTAAACCAGAGACCTGAGCTCCTCTTTTGGTTTTGCAATGTTATTTCCTTGAAGCTTGTTGAGATGTGATTTCCTTACAGCTTGTTAAGGTGTTATCACCTTACTGCTTGCTAAGATGTTATCTACTTACAGCTTGTGGAATGATAAGTACAACCTGTTTACAAAGATAAGTAGCTCAAGCAGCATTTTACACACAGAAATGAATAAGTAATTACAGTGACTTATCTTTATTGCAAAGCTCAGTGTGTGGTTTTAGACAAGCTAAACCTTAAAGCAGGCTATTTTTGGTATTTTACCTTTGTATAGAGTAGGACAGGGACACTGATGGAAACAAAAACCTGACCTTATCTTACCCTACTAAAAATAATATTATCCTGTCTTTTTTGGTGTTGCAGCCTATCCCTCATTTTCTGCCTGTCAATGGGAAAAACATTGAACTAGATCAGATAGCAGTGAAAAAACACAGGTTTTATGTTCTGTTTTCTGTATTTTAGTTATTAGGGGGCCAGGAAGCGGGTGACTACCTCATTTTAAATATTAGAATTGTTACACCTCTATTATTTTTCTACTGTGCATTAATCCAAAGCTACCTTTTGGAACTTGGATCACTGTCATCAAACTGATCAATTTTGGATGCTAAAGTCAAGTAGATACTAGAATGAACAGTTTGGGTTACCCAAACCCAAGGGATGACAGCCTCCAGCAAGGCAAACCAGCAGGTAATGCACACCCATATACTGAAGTTATAAATGATAACATCAAGGGGGTTGTTATGATCAATTGGTCAAAGCACCCTGCAACAGACAGTAACCAAGAGTCTGTCTTTATTCACCCACATGGATGGAAACTCTGTCTATAGATCTAAAATCTTTCTTTTCACTGCTATCTGCTCTATTAGAAGTATGTCCATTAACTTTCTGTCCAATTGGCAGAAAGTGAAAAGCAATTGTTCATATCCTCAAGCTTCTGAATGAATAGCAACAATATACTTAAACTCCAATAATCCCTGATATGGGGCTGCAGCTTTGATCCCATCTGACTTTAAGCCAAGGTAATGTTGCACCCTATTAAGGTAAGGGTAAGTCCCTCATTGTTTTTCTACTGTACAGAAAGAAAATCAATCAAAACTATGATTTATTTTACCAGAGTGATTTTTATTGGCTATCTTGGGATAGACAGGTCATGCATTCAGAAACAAATGGCTATTTTTGCTTCTAAAAATCACTTATGGATATTTGCAAATATATTTTTGTATCAATCGGTTTTTATTAATATCTACACAAGTTATTACATAACAGAATAGCATAACATCGTACATACAAATAATGAAAATAAAAATAAAGGAGGGCCTGGAATCCTCCCGGCCCGCCATTTACACCTATTAAAATAATACAAATGACACTTTACAGTTATACATCAGTGCTTGTAGACACATATAGATCCATTGGTACATACAAACAGGAGGTATGGAAGACATATGAAAAAAATTTCAAAGAAATATGTTAACATATACCGTACTGAAATAAAGTGTCTTAACTAACTGCCAAATCAAATGACTCAGTTATTATATTCAACACCGGGTATACCGGTGTATATATCGGATCTTCACTTGTGCAAAAATATTTTAACTGGGAGGGGGAAAACAAGAAAGTGGGTAGCCCAGGGGAGGGGGGACGAAAGGTAGGTAAGGGGGGGAAAAAAGGGGAAAAAAGAGGGGGGGAGAGCCCGACTGGCCATAAACAGAAATTCTCTATCACCTCACTGTATACCTACTCGAAATAAAGTGATCTACACTAATGCTCGCACTTTGTGTCACTGCCAAAGGATTTTAAATTGAGTTGATTCTTTGAACCAATCCCAGGTTGACCAGATCAATTTATATTGTTCCCACTTGTTGTCGTCCTCCGCAACAAGCCTTTCCAAGTGTTGTATCTTTTCTAATTCGGAGAGCCAGTCTTTCAAGGTAGGAGACTCAGTCTGTTTCCATTTTCTGGGGATAATTGACCTGGCAGCTGTAAGAAAATGCCTCAAGACATCTTTTTTATTCGCTTTTATAGATCCTGGGAGGATAGACAACAATGCTATC